>NC_039366.1:149365524-149965524 GCF_003573695.1 Papaver somniferum | reverse complement strand
ACAGCGGTGCATAACACTTGGGCACGATGAAACCATTAACAAGTTGATTATCCGGGCAAGAATGTTCCATAGGAATGTCAAATCGAAGTCCAGCAGTCGGGTACTCACGAATAGGAACTTCAACATCCACATCTACAAGGTTGATTGAGTCGTCATCAACACTATCATCAACTGCTGCTGGTTGTCTTTTCTTCTTCTTCCCATCCCCAACAACGTGAATATCGACCTGCAAATACAATATTCAAGTTCAACATATATCTTGATAAACCTTCATTCGAGAAAATCTCTAACAAAACTTACAGACATTCCGACACCCACACAGACCGGTTTTAAACGAGCAGGGATCTTGATGGTGCGCTTGGGTCTCGAGTTATGTGGGGAAGAAGAAGAACATTAGTTACCCTAGTTCATCTGCAATAAATATTTTTTTTAGTCATCCGTTGATTATAAAAGAAGGAATAAAAAGGGAATACCTCGATGGAGATACATGAGGAGATTAACTACTATCTGACATGTTGGTGAGAGGTATGATGATAATTGAAATTTCCTATGTACGATGAAACTAACTCAGGAATGGAGGAAATATTCATGTAGATGATAAATCCAAAGTCTTGAAGATATATACTAGATACGGTGGACACTTATTTTCTGCGAATGGTCAATTCAGTTGCGAGTTTTACTGAAACCCTAAATTTCAAACAAGATCAATACTGGAGACGCGGAGGAAAATAATGTACTGGGGACTGACAATTTCCAAGGATGGACATGGTCAGAAAATAGCCCCACGGCTTTGTACGTATCATACGTCTTCCCAACCCACACACATTCTAGAGTTTTTAACAGGTGGATGTCACTGGAGTCTACCGAGGGATTATGATGGATATTGGCACATGAACATTGGTTCACTTCGTTTAATTCAATCATAGGCGCAAGACAAAGGAACAAATATTAATAAAAGGTTTTTTTCATTCAAAAAGAAAATCCTAATTCTGAAGTAAAGTTGCTCAAACGATCAAAGAGACATCTATTATGAAGACTAAAAGGACGTTCAAATGTTTAAGAAGATTGCAAGTAGGACTAATCGTCAGATTCGTTATCTTCATGATCATCGTCCTCCATGGAATCCTCTTCAAGCTCTTCCTCGAAGTCGTTGTCTGAATTTTCACTGGGGACTTCTTCCAACTGATCCTCGTGATCGCCATACATTGCATCTAAATATTCATCTTCATCACATTCGGCTCGAAAATCAGCCTTAACCAATCGCTCAGTTTCCCTACCAGGTGGATATGGCCTAATTCTACGTTCTCTAGGCATCCATGTGGATTCAACTTCCTCAACGTCTGAGTCTGAAGCTACGCCGTCAACACGAGATTGAATATCGTCCTCAACTGCTAGCTTTGTTTGCTAAAGTTGGCGCCGTTTTTGATAAGCTGCAAGCTTTTCATCTTCGACTTCTCTCTTTAAAATCCTATCACGAACAACTTTCAGATTATCCAGGGATATTCCATCTATCAACTTTCCAGCCCTCTTTAGAGACTGATCTACCTCGGCGCGCGCATCTACATAGATTTTCATCTTTGGCTTGGACGTGTCAGAATGTTCCTCAGAGAAACTTGAAGAATGGTCGCTGGAAGTCACCATTATCTGTTACGGAGAATGTGGAGTCAAGACACATCGGTAAAAACATATATCAAGAATGGTAATTCTTAACTCTTACCTCTTTACGATTCCACTAATAGTAGTGATTGTGATACAAGAGTTGACACTTCAAAACTCGCTCGTTTTTTTAAACCTACAAAAGAGCAAAATTTTAATTTTCGAAAATCGAAACCTGATTTTTTTCATAAAATCATGAATATAATTTCCACCGTGTGAACATTCATCACTAATTATGAAAAAAATCACACCAAGATAATATTTTATCATAAATAATTATCTACTTTTAAAGATTATTCAAAATCAGTTTTGATTTTAACAAAATAATAAAACGTGAATTACTCAGGTAAAATTTTCGAAATTTTTTTAACGTGAGCGAACTCACGTAAATAAAATATATACATAATATATATATTTCGTGAATATTCACGTATTTAAAAAAATTGTGCACCTGGTCGGTGCCGGCCGGAAACTGGCCGGACGGTTGGCGGCGATGAGCTCCGGCAAAAAATTTCCTGCTCTCTTCCTCTACTCGGACGTGAAAAAGATGAAGGGATGAAGGTGGTGGTCGGTCGTGGAGGAGAAATAATAATAAAAAGGGGGTGTTTATCCCTTTTATATTAAATTTTATTTCCAAAACCTAATTTCACAAGGCTTTCCTTTCTTGGGCTCGGACCCGTGAATCCTAAATCGACCAAGGTTCTATCACCGAATCAGTGGTGCTACACCAATTTACATCGTTAGACGATGCTCATCATGCTACCGTGATCTTCATTCAAGCAACAACTCGCTCGTACATGACATCGTTGGAGCAAATTGAAAATCCGGTAACACTCTTTTACGTCTAAGTTCAATTACTTATTTGGTCTATGGATAAAAAATCACCATCCAGTGCTGATTGAGGAACATGACCGCCCCTCACTAAGCATGGGACTTAATGTTGATGGTGAATTTTCGACAAAGTCTAAAATCGTAAAACCATAACCTTACATATTCCTGATCCAGCAACCAGATGAGTATTGAGGCTCATGTCTCTCATTAAAGTATGAAAACTCATGCCACAAGAACCTCTGACTGAGTATATTGCCTCCCAGAGCATACATGAATATGCAGTCTCTCAATTGAGGCAGCGACACCTTTCATTAATACTGAACAATTTCAGTAATCACTTTTATATAGAATCGAACGATTGGACAACTCCTAGACAGCTTGCATGCTAATATAGAGCGATAACGTCTTCAGGATGTAACAATATTTTCCCTGACTATATAAAAGACATTTGTATAAAATCCTAATGATTGGACGGCTCCTAGACAACTTTCCTGCTAGTATAGAGCGATAACGTCTTCAAGATGCAACAACGTTTTCCCTGACTATACATAATAAATATGACGCTTCAACTAGCCCATATCGCTTAATTCTCAAATAATTAATGCTCCCAGATAACGTGCTAGTATAGAGCCATTAATTAATTATTTCTAGTCACTAGATTCATTAACTGAATCCCTAGAAAATATTCTACGTTCTTCATAATATTCCATTACTTCAATTTATGGCTCTTCCCAGCAGAATTCCATGGGTTAGTAATAAATATTCAACGTACGGGCATCTGAGCCACTATTGAATAAGCCCCGACAAAATGGTGCAAGTGTACTCAGCAATAATGCACTAATGAGCACCTGAATGCACATCATTCAAAAATTACGAAGGAACGATGAACCTATGCAAATATGAAAGAAAATAATAATAATAATAAAATATTAATTGAGGTGCCTAAGGGACCAAACGCACCGGTCGGCCGAACATGCCGTCGTGGCCGGATCCACGCCTCCTCCCATATTTTATCTTATTTCATTATTTTCCTTGATCTCATGAAAATTCCTTCGTTTGAACAAACTCCTTCGTTTTAAGGAAACTCCTCAGTTTCACGGTGTTTCCTTCATATCAAGGAAATAATATAAAATTAGGAAAGGTGTCACGGGACCGGGTTTACTAGCCGGCCCGGCCATGCCCTAGCTTTGGCCGATCCCACACCTTGTGATTACTTGTTATTTTATTATTACTATTTCCTTCATCTTATGAAACTCCTCAGTTTCATGATATTTCCTTCACATCAAGGAAATAATATAAAATTAGGAAAGGTGTCGCGAGACCGGGCCACTAGCCGGCCGACCATGCCTTAGCCATGGTCGGTCCCACACCTTGCGACCCCTCATTTTATTATTATTATTATTGTTTCTTTCATCTCATGGAAACTCCTTCGTTTCAACAAACTCTTTAATTTCATGATATTTCTTTCACATCATAAAAATAACATAAAATTAGGAAAGGTGTCATGGGACCGGGTTCATTAGCCGGTCGGCATGCCTTAGCCATGGCTGGTCCCACACCTTGTAATTCCTTATTTTATTATTATTTTTTTTTTGTTGTAACATCACCTGTGTGAAGGCGACAACTATTTTATTATTATTATTATTATTATAAATAAATTATTATATTATTGGATAACGATTATTACATGAAACTAGTTGGAAGCCTAACAAGCTAAGCTCCAACGATATACTGCTACATTAATTGAACAGGTTGTTGTGCTATCCTACCAGCGATCCTCATGAGTAACCTAGCCAAAGGAGCCGAAGCGGATGGGGGGACTGAGATTGTGTAACAAGGGGGGGAAACTAACTCTACCTTCCAATGTTAATTTCTGCAATATTACGCCATTGGAGGCTCGAACCTGGGACTTCCTGGAACGCATGAAACTTTGGGGAACGAGGATGACCAGCTGAGCTAGGTGCCCGTTCTTCTTCTTCTTATTATTATTATTATTTTTTATAGAAGGGAACCATCAGGGGAATATTATTATTATTATTATTATTATTATTATAAATAGCCACTCAGGGCGATTTATTAGCAAGACGATGGAGTGTATGTTACAAGTCGGTGGAAGGCAACCGAGCGACAAGCTGGGGGCCAACACCTTCTTGAATAATGATACCTAGCCTATGGAACAACGAATTGCCTATTTTGTGATTAACATCATAACTAACTAGGAAGTTGCTCAACCTCTTAAGAAATAAAACTAAATCATCTCCCAATTCTCCCATGGTAGAAAAGGCTAGTGCCTGGAAACCGTAACCGAGTGTCGTACACTTATGTAGGTATTTCGCGCGCTTGCGACTCGCAGCAGCAATGATGGCTTGGCCCGGAGGGGTGTTACGAGTACTGGAGGTAGTGAAAGGTGAAATTCCAGTCACATCAAAGCACACATCTTTGCCGTCCTCCCAATTATAGACCATGATATCAGCAGGTTTAAGTTCCTTGACAGAGTTTGAAAGAAACCCCAAAGAGACTTCTTTACGAGCAATAACACCTGACCTGTAGCATATGTCAAGAAGAGCGTCACGAACCATGTCATGCCTGAATTTTGAACCCACCTCACTTGCACAGTGGACTGCATGGTCGGCATAGATATCCATCGCCATGTTACATATCGAACACCTGCTGTTTTCTTCAAAAAAGGGTATGGCAAGCCGGTATTTAAGGATTGATTGGAATATTTGTTTAATATTCTTCTTCTTATTATTATTATTTAATATTTGTTTTTTATTAATATTATTGAGAATCAAAATCAATATTACAAGAGATGGTGGGTAGCCTAGCAACAAGCTGGGCACCAACACCTTTTTGAATAACGATCCCTAGCCTATGAAAAAGAGAATTGCGTATCTTGAAGTTGGCATCATATCCTGCCATGCAATTCCTTAATCTCTTCAGGAAAGTTAAGAAATCCGTAAAAAGCTCACCAAAAGTGGAGAAAGCCAAAACACCGAACCCATACCCGCGAGAAATGCAAACATCTAAGTGTTTAGTGTTCTTGCGAGTAATTGCTGCAGAAATGGCATGACCTGGTATGAAGTTGCGTGTTTTAGCACAAGTAAACGGAGAGACCCCAGTGACGTCAAGACAAACATCCTTCCCATCTTCCCAATTATAAACCATGATATCCGCTGGCCTAAAATCCTTATTATTGATGACACCCAAAGAAATCTCTTTTCTAGCCGCAACACCAGCTCTGTAACACATGTATGCCAGAATATCCTTTACTAAATCATGTCTGAATTTAAACTCGACCTCGCTAGCACAATGGATAGCGTGATCGCCAAAGATATCCATGAGTTTGCCGCAACAGGTACATTTACTACATTTCTCAAAAAGGGGTATAACTAAACAATATTGTAAGACCGAGCTAAACTGCCTGGTTAAGCCCCAGGAATAGGTATTTCCTTAAGGAAATCCATATCATGATCAGATCTATTACATCTCCAAACAGTAGCTTCACGTGCAGATATTATTATTATTATTACTATTTTTTTATTATTATTATTATAAAATAGTGCCATCAGGGGGCATTTTATTGCAAAACAAATAACAGAGTCTTTAACGAGTGATTAGTTGGCATCCTAGCGACAATCTGGGCTCCAACTCCTCGCTGAATAATGATACCTAGCCTATGGAAGAGTAACCTGCCAACTTTGTAGTTCGCATCATGACTAGCAAGGCGGTTACTCAATCTCTTTAGAAAAGCAATAAAGTCACCGCTCAACTCTCCCAAAGTAGTGAATGCCAAGACACCGAAGCCGCAACCATTACTAATACACTTGTCGAGGTATTTATTGTTTTTGTGTGTGACAGCAGCTGCAATGGCTTGTCCAGGGGTGAACAATCGAGTATGTGATGTAGTGAAGGGTGAGACTCCTGTTACATCGAAGCATACATCCTTCCCATCCTTCCAACTGTGTACTAGGATGTCTGCCGGCTTAAGATCATTGTCATTGTTAGAGAGAAACCCCAAAGAAACCTCTTTCTGGGAAGGAATATCAGCTTTGTAACACACTTCAGATATCAAATCCCTAACCATGTCATGCCTGTATTTAGGTCCCACGTCCTTTGCACAATGCACCACATAGTCTCCGTAAATATCCATCGACTTAGAGCAGCTAGAGCAAACACTATCAGCATCGAACATTGGTATAGCCAAACGGTACTGTAGGATAAACTGAAATTGCCTAGGTCCTAAAGACTGGTTGAGTCCCGTAATAGGGACTGCCTTTAAAAAATCCATGGCATGTTCAATTTTGTTACACTGCCAGATGATCGATTCACGCTCGTTGAAGGGGAGGCTGGATAGCATAGAATCTTTGAAAACACCAAAATAGATTACTGCCAATGACTTCATGAAATGGGGGGCAGTATTTTTGATGTTAAACTCGGATTCAGATAAACCACATACTCGTGTAAATTGCTGGATGGCGTGATTATAACTGTGGCATTTCTCACCTGAAGCTGTAGGCGGCAAGATGGATTCCTGCAGTGTTTAGTTTGCGCATAGGACGCAAGGTAACAGTACATACTGGTATCTTTCATTGTATAAACTCCCAACCCACCATCTTTAATAGGCAGGGTTGCAAGTCGTTGTTGCACTATTCCAAAACCAGCACCGTCTCCTACTATGATGTACCTCAGATAATCGAGAAGATGCTTGTCAAAGTGAGCAGTGGCAGCTTGCAAAGCCTGAGGGTTTATTGTCCTAAGATTGAAGTAGAGTTTTGAGAGTTTATTATTATTATTATTTTTATTTTTTTGAACACAGAAGATTCAATACACGGCGGTAGTAGGCAGCCGGGCTACAATCTGGGCGCCTACACCTTTTTGAATAATAATACCTAGTCTATGAAATAAATACTTACCAAATTTAAAATTTGCATCATTGTTGGATAGGCAGTTTCTTAATCTCTTGAGAAGCAAAACTAAGTCTTCTCCCAACTCTCCTAGGGTAGAAAAGGCTAGGGCTTTGAATCCATAGCTAAGGGCAACACATGTATCCAAATATTTTTTACATTTGCGGTTGTTGATGGTGGTTTTTAGCTTAGGATTAAAATCGTAAAACCGTACATCTAACATGACGTCACTATGACCATTAGCGCATTTATTGAACCAATCAGCATGCCTACGTAAAAATTACCAGGGTACCTTTTTTTTTACATGTGTCATGTTCCACGGCAGAACCCTTAGCATTGACCGACATCATCTATACCAAACCCTAATTCTCACGCTGCCGCGCCAAGGCATGCCAACCATACCAGCCGCACCACTGTGTCAATGGAAAACCATGACAGCCATATCTTCGTGCCAAGGCATGCCAGCCGCACCACTGTGCCAATGGCAAACCATGCCAGCCACATCTCCGCGCCAAGGCATGCCAACCATGCCAGCCGCACCACTGTGCCGATGGAAAACCATGCCAGCCACATCTCCGCGCCAAGGAAAGCGTACCATGCCAGCCGCACCACTATGCCAATGGAAAACCATGCCAGCCACATCTCCGCGACAAGGCATGCCAACCATGCCAGCCGTACCACTGTGCCGATGGAAAACCATGCCAACCACATCTCCGCGCCAAGGAATGCCGACCATACCAGCCGCACCACTGTGTCGATGGCAAACCATGCAGGCATGCCAACCATGCCAGCCACATCTCCGCGCCAAGGCATGCCAACCATGCCAGCCACATCTCCGCGCCAAGGCATGCCGACCATGCCAGCCGCACCACTGTGCCGATGGCAAACAATGCAGGCATGCCAACCATGCCAGCCACATCTCCGCGCCAAGGAATGCCGACCATGCCAGCCACACCACTGTGCCAATGGCAAACCATGCCATCCACATCTCCACGCCGAAGCATGCCAACCATGCCAGCCGCACCACTGTGCCGATGGCAAACCATGCAAGCCACATCTCCGCGCCAAGGCATGTCGACCATACCAGCCGCACAACTGTGCCAATGGCAAACCATGTCAGCCACATCTCCGCGCCAAGGCATGTCAACCATGCTAGCCGCACCATGCGCCAATGGCATGCCAAACCCTTGGCCCCACCATGCCAAGACAACCGCACCTTGCCTTGGCCCCAACCATGCTAGCCGCACCATGCGCCAATGGCATGCCAAACCCATGGCACCACCATGCTAAGCCAACCGCACCTTGCCTTGGCCCCACCATGCCAAGCCATCTGTGCCAAACCCTTAGCCCCACTATGCCAAGCCGTCCGCGCCATTTTCCTTGTCCCCACCATGCCATCCTTCCCTATGCGGCTACCAAAACGAAGGCGTGCGACGATCAACGGCCACCCTTCAATCCTAGATGCAAATCCTAGCCGTCCAAGGTCGCCAATCAACGCATGGTAACCTTTGGCCCAAAACCCTAGTTTTGGCCACGACAAACCGCGCCAAGGTATGCCATGCCACATGTGCCAATGGCATGCCAACCACCTTGCCGCGCCATACCATGCCGGCCTTCCCTATGCGGCTACCAAAACGAAGGCGTGCGATGATCAACGAACACCCTTCAATCCTAAATGCAAATCCTAGCCGTCCAAGGTCGCCAAACAACGCATGGTAGCCTTTGGCCCAAAACCCTAGTTTTGGCCACGCCAAACCGCGCCAAGGCATGCCATGCCACATGTGCCAATGGCATGCCAACCACCTTGCCGCGCCATACCATGTCGGCCTTCCCTATGCGGCTGCCAAAATGAAGGTGTGCGACGATCAACCGCCACCCTTCAATCCTAGATGCAAATCCTAGCCATCCAAGGTCGCCATAAAACGCATGGTAACCTTTGGCCCAAAACCATAGTTTTGGCCACGCCAAACCGCGCCAAGGCATGCCATGCCACATGTGCCAATGGCACGCCAACCACCTTGCCGCGCCATACCATGCTGACCTTTCCTATGCGGCTACCAAAACGAAGGCTTGCAACAATCAACGAACACTCTTTCATCTAAGGTGCAGATCTTAGCCGCCCAAGGTTACCAGCTAATGCATGACAACCTTTGGCCCTAGTTTGGTCGCGCCTATACAAAGCCAAAATCCTAACTTTTGGCCGCGCCTAAACTATGCCATATTAAAGCCATACCGGCCATGCTTTCATGCCACTGGATACCAAACGAAGGGTTACAATAATCAACGACTACTCTTCCTCTCAAGTTGCAAAATTTCGACCGTTGGAGGTCACCATCGAGCCGACAAGTCTCCCAACCTCAACTTACCAAACAACAACAACATGCTACATGTTTTCCAAGAAAACACTCGAGACATCAACACATGTCACAAACTGGGGTATGCTCATTGGGTATTGGTTTGGCTGTTTACAGCGTGCGGCGTACACTACACACGTTATAAGACAGTGTCATAAGGATGAGGCGGTTAGTAAATACAGGGAATAATGGTGAAACGCTTTCTTTTATGGAACATCAATTCCAGGCGTTACCGGTTACCACCTCCTCCCATTTACTCACCCGTTTTCCATTTCTTAATGAGACCAGAGTACGTTTCACTTCGACTTGTATAAATAGGCCTTACCTATTTTCACCGAACAACAAGTTTTGGTCAGGAGTATACAACACTCAGAAAACATTTGCTAGCTTTCCCATCTGTTAGCTTCCCACTTTCTGATACAAGTCGTCAAACAACTACTCTTCCAGAATCAACTATTCTGGTCTCAACACTCTCTTCGCTTCCCTCCCAAAAACCAACCCTTCTCCTCCACTTTGTGACCGAAGCAAGTCCTGATCGACCATTTCTTGGTTTAGGCCGGATTTGTACAGATTGATCTCTCGAATCTAAAGTAATCCCTTGCAGTACATTGTTTAGGGTTTAGACTCGTTTCTCACCTACACAGCCGAAACTACCAAAATCAGCAGAAACCATTTTCACCCTCAAACAATTGGCGACCACAGTGGGAGATTGATCTTTCGGTTACAATGTCAATTTTCAATCCTCGATCTCTTACTTCGACCCAGGCATCATTGATGTAGAAGCAAACGATCCACTCAGGGATCAACGACTCAGTTATCATACGGCCCGGTTACCAGTCATGACGCGACAAGGGATGATTGGGGACTTCCCAGAGGTTAGAAGCGAAGGATCCGCCCAGGGATCGAAGACTCGGTTATCAGGTGACTCAGGGACGTCTGGGGACTTTCCACGATCACGACGGCGCTTCCCACAAAACTCGAACTTGCACCCGGAAGATCCATTTTTCGTTAGGAGATCCGAAAAACCGAGTAAGTCTTGCTAGACAAAATACATGGTCCACTACTTCAAATCTTCACAGGGGAGAAGAAAAACGATAGCCATATTGTTCACATGTTTCATTTCATGCTTTCTACTGTTACACAACATTTGCAATTCCATGATTTTCCTGGGGTACTCATGCTACTTATAGTCATAACCAAAAAACATCATTATTCTAAAACAGTTCATTCCAAATAATAATCCAAAACCCTCATAGATAACAGTTATCTATCAATTCAAATCAAACCATAAACCAGACGCTTTGTTTGACTTAAAGAAAAAAAGAGGAAAACCCCAACGCCCGGTTCTTCGTGGAATCAGTCACCTACCCGTACGTACCTACTTTGCATAATAATGGTTACCCGTCACTATTCATGAGGTAGCCGATGTTACTACGGTGATATTCGAAGAGGGATTGTTTATGATGAATTATTTCTACAAGTTTATGAAAGGCATACCTACGGCTAGGGTTTACACCAGTTCAGAAGAACAATATTTCTACAGACTTATGGAAGGCATACCTATGGCTAGGGTTTGCACTAACACAAGAAAAAAAAAGAAAACAAATTGAAAGAGAAACGCTGAAGTACATACTTGGAAATGCTTGCCCACTTTATTGCTACGGCGCCGCGCTAAGCCGACGATGTGCCAAGCCAGCGCCGTGCCAAGCCAACAGTCCGCGCCATGCCAAGCCAGCATCGTGCCGAGCGATCTCCTTGCCAAGCCAGAGCCCATTCCAAGCCGATCCAGCACTAACAACTTGCATCTTCCCAGCACCAACAGCTTGCATCCTTCCATCGCTGCTCTTGAACGCTCAGTAGAAGGGAATCATCAATCCAATTTCATCACACGTAGAGATCATGAACGACTTCTCCAAAATCGAAACAAGGAGATCAGCAACCCACATGACTTCACAAAGACTCTCTTCCTGTCAGGAGATGCATGATTTTTGGGAACTTCTCCCACAAAATCATGCAGTCTATGATGAAACATTTATGAGAGATTCTATATTTTCCTAAGGCGCAACGTCAAGACATATTTGCATCCCTCAACCGTGCTGCGTCAGGAAAGCATCTATTTCCATCCAGGAAGCTGTTCCCAAACCCCTACCTCTCTTGGAAACCACAATAGATAGAACTGGGGACTCCTAACCACTGTTCGCTTGAAGGGTGTCCAGTTTGAAAACACACCGATTGATGCAGCCTCTCCGCTTCAACATTCGCTCAACAGCCGCTCTGCTTTAACGTTCGCTCCAGCAGCCGCTCCGCTTCAACATTCTCTCCATAAGCTGCTCCAGGATCCGAAGCCGAAGCTTCAGCGTATGGCTTCTTAAGTTTCAACATCCTCTCCAAGAGTCGAATCGCTTCAACGCTGCTTCCTCCTTCCAAGGATCATACCGTGGCCGCCACTCCTTCCTGCAAAGGGCCGTACCACCACGCTCCCCATGTCAAGGATCATGATCGCAGCCAGCCAATCTTCGTAGTCATGACCGCCTTTTAACCCATCCCGCCAAAACTGATGATCATGAACAGTTTGCTCGCTTACTCATCAAGCCAATCCTTTTACTTCCATGGATGCCCATACAATTCCAACCAACCTACTTTGTTACCACGACAATGTAGTCTCTGCTACCAAGAACTGTTGCCATTCATTTGTTGATACCATCCAGAGCTTCACCACAACAGTAATCGCTACAAAGATGAAAACATGTAAACCATACTTGGGAACTGAGGATATACACGGAATCCCTTCACCGTCAAAACTCAGAAGACACAGTCAACCAAAAGGCCATAGCCACAATAAGGTCATCTACTCTTCAAGGGTGTAACACAATATTATCATCACCTCTCTGTCTAGAATACGCCTTCAACACTTTACGAGGCTGCGGAGGATCCCAAGCCTGCTCAGAAGAAAACAACTTCAGAAACTAAAGAAAAATGCGACTAGGGACTGCTCATCGCAGTCCATCCCGACGACCATCAAAGACTCATGAGATAACTCCAGATACGCGGCTGAAACATTTTCTTGAAGAAACAGAGGGAGCCACGATAAACAACGTAACTCTGTCATTCCTACTTCCCCGCTATCCAGAATATTTCGTCCATGTGCATCCCAACGTCACATCCAGAAGAGTACAATAAGCTTGTATCAAATCCCGTGGACATGGATTCAAGGCGATGCAATGAAAGTAGGCTACAAATGGGGACTACCATCATGGGACGCCTTCAATCCCCTCAACCTGGTTATTTCTGATTTCAACATCGTCACTGCCGAAGTTTTACGAGCCACAGGAATTTCTCAACACGAAGCCGTACATGTGCATCGAAGACTCCAAAAGCACGCCACAAAGATATATTCACATATTCGGATCTAACAGAAATATAACTGGGGACTGCTCATCGCGTCCCATTCCATACGATAGTCCAAGATTCAGAAGCTGGTTCGAAGGATGTCTCTTGGAACAAAGTCCTTGAAGACTTGATAGCAGCACAACGGCAACATAATGTCTCCCAACTCATCTATTTCAAATTGTGTCTTCGGAATATTTCTACCATACAATCATCCACAACATATCGATCATCGCGATCAGAAGGACCTGACACTGAACAACATAAAGTCAAGGATAGACCGACAACGCAACAACAATATCCAAGATTAGCCCTAACATGATCGTTGCCAAGCATATATTTCATCCATCCATCTCAAGAATGCATTGAGTTTTGGTAAATTTTGGAATCCACTGGAGAGACACTTCAGACGAAAGCACGGATCCAGACGAGCAACAGAAGAGGGTCGATACCTCTTTTCATGCGGACGAAGTTTCTAGAGTTTGAACAAAATGAAGATTCCTTCTTGATCCATGAACGGGAATAGGTGACTGGGCGCGACTATTCCACCTCGGGCCCGCAACATCCCTCCTCCTGAATTCTTCCTGAATTTTACTGTCGAGCTGTTTTCACCTTCCGAACGAGCTCAAAACCTAAATATTCTCGCGTGGGAGATAGGATATTTTTTTCCGTTCAGAATGGAGAGGCGTATCGTCAAAATCCGAGTCCGTACGAGAATTCTACAGCGATTCTAGTAAATGGCGTTAATTAGGGTTTCGACATGCCACACCCTAATTTAGACAAAGTTGTCATCATTCCACGGAACTGAAGCCAGTCGTCACCCTTCCAAGGAACTCAAGCTGGCTCCACTCCAAGTCGTGCAATGCAAGCGGCTCCATTCCAAGCCGACCAATGATGACGGCTCCATTCCAAGTCGACCAATGCTGACGGCTCCATTCCAAGCCGACCAATGCTGACGGATCCACTCCAAACCGCGCAACGCAAGCGGCTCCTTTCCAAGCCGACCAACGCCAGCGGCTCCGTTCAAGCCGCACCAATGCCAACAACTCGCTAAGCCAGCACCTCAGTGTTCCATAGCCCAGCCAATATGATGCGTGACCAGACCAAGCCGACGGTCTACATCTCACCACTTCACGGTCTATACCACAAGTAGAATCTATGCAAGGCCGCCAACACGAGAATCACGAACTCTCCTTACCTCTCGAAAAAGGTTAGCCGGGTCTTCTTGACCATCTTTTCACGACCTGTCATTTCGATTTTGTCCTTACCTGTCACCATCTTATACTTACCTCACAAAAATGCTCCTGTTTCGAGCTAAGCAGGGGACTTAATGTTGATGGTGGTTTTTAGCTTAGGGTTAAAATCGTAAAACCGTACATCTGACATGACGTCACTATGACCATTAGCGCATTTATTGAACCAATTAGCATGCTTACGTAAGAATTACCAGGGTACCTTTTTTTTACATGTGTCATGTTCCACGGCAGAACCCTTAGCATTGACCGACATCATCTATACCAAACCTTAATTCTCATGCTACCGCGCCAAGGCATGCCAACCATGCCAGCCACACCACTGTGCCAATGGAAAACCATGCCAGCCACATCTCCGCGCCAAGGTATGCCAACCATGCCAGCCGCACCACTGTGCCAATGGCAAACCATGTCAGCCACATCTCCGCGCCAAGGCATGCCAACCATGCCATCCGCACCACTGTGCCGATGGCAAACCATGCCAGCCACATCTCCGCGCCAAGGCATGCCGACCATGCCAGCCGCACCACTATGCCAATGACAAACCATGCCACCCACATCTCCGCGCCAAGGCATGCCAACCATGCCAGACACACCATTGTGCCAATGACAAACTATGCCAGCCACATCTCCGCGCCAAGGCATGCCAACCATGCCAGCCGCACCACTGTGCCGATGACAAACCATGCCAGCCACATCTCCGCGCCAAGGCATGCCGACCATGCCAGCCACACCACTGTGCCCATGACAAACCATGCCAGCCACATCTCCGCGCCAAGGCATGCCAACCATGCCAGCCGCACAACTGTGCCGATGGCAAACCATGTCAGCCACATCTCCGCGCCAAGACATTCCAACCATTCCATACGCACCATGCGCCAATGGCATGCCAAACCCTTGGCCCCACCCTGCCAAGCCAACCGCACCTTGCATTGGCCCCACCATGCCAAGCCAACCGCACCTTGCCTTGTCCCCAACCATGCTAGCTGCACCATGCGCCAATGGCATGCCAAACCCTTGGCCCCACCCCACCAAGACAACCACACCTTGCCTTGGCCCCACCATGCCAAGCCGTCCGTTCCAAACCCTTGGCCCCATTATGCCAAGCCGTCCGCGCCATTTCCCTTGGCCTCACCATGCCGACCTTCCCTATGCGGCTACCAAAACGAAGGCGTGCGACGATCAACGGCCACCCTTCAATCCTAGATGCAAATCCTAGCCGTCTAAGGTCGCCAAACAACGCATGGTAACCTTTGGCCCAAAACCCTAGTTTTGTCCACGCCAAACCGCGCCAAGGCATGCCATGCCACATGTACCAATGGCATGCCAACCACCTTATCGCGCCATACCATGTCGGCCTTCCCTATGCGGCTACCAAAACGAAGGCGTGCGACGATCAACGGCCACCCTTCAATCATAGCCGTCCAAGGTCGCCAAACAACGCATGGTAACTTTGGCCCAAAACCCTAGTTTTGGCCACGCCAAACCGCGCCAAGGCATGCCATGCCACATGTGCCAATGGCATGCCAACCACCTTGTCGCGCCATACCATGTCGGCCTTCCCTATGCGGCTACCAAACGAAGGCGTGCGAGGATCAACGACCACCCTTCAATCCTAGATGCAAATCCTAGTCGTCCAAAGTCGCCAAACAACGCATGGTAACCTTTGGCCCGAAACCCTAGTTTTGGCCACGCCAAACCGCGCCAAGGCATGCCATGCCACATGTGCCAATGGCATGCCAACCACCTTGCCGTGCCATACCATGCCGGCCTTCCCTATACGGTTACCAAATTGAAAGCCTGCAACAATCAACGACCACTCTTTCATCTAAGGTACAGATCTTAGCCGTCCAAGGTTACCAGCTAATGCATGGCAACCTTTGGCCCTAGTTTGGTCGCGCCTTAACAAAGCCAAAACCCTAAATTTTGGCCGCGCCTAAACTAGGCCATATTAAAACCATACCGGCCATGCTTTCATGCCACTGGCTACCAAACGGAGGGTTGCAATAATCAACGGCTACCCTTTCTCTCAAGATGCAAAATCTCGACCGTCGAAGGTCACCACCGAGCCGGCAAGTATCCCAAGCTCAACTTACCAAACAACAACAACATGCTACATGTTTTCCACGAAAACACTCGAGACATCAACACATGTCACAAACTGGGGGATGCTTATTGGGTATTGGTTTGGCGGTTTACAACGTGCGGCGTACACTACGCCTGTTATAAGACAGTGTCATAAGGATGAAGCGGTTAGTAAATACAAGGAGTAATGGTGAAACGCTTTCTTTTATGGACCATCAATTCCAGGCGTTATCGGTTACCACCTCCTCCCATTTACTCACCCGTTTTCCATTTCTTAATGAGACCAGATTACGTTTCACTTTGACTTGTATAAATAGGCCTTACCTATTTCCACCGAACAACAAGTTTTGGTCAGGAGCATACAACACTCAGAAAACATTTGCTAGCTTTCCCATCTGTTAGCTTCCCACTTTCTGATACAAGTCGACAAACAACTACTCTTCCAGAATCAACTATTCTGGTCTCAACACTCTCTTCGCTTCCCTCCCCAAAAACAACCCTTCTCCTCCACTTTGTGACCGAAGCAAGTCTGGAATGGTCATTTCTTGGTTTAGGCCGGATTTGTACAGATTAATCTTACGAATCTAAAGTACTCCCTTGCAGTACATTGTTTAGGGTTTAAACTCGTTTCTCACCTACACACCCGAAATTACCAAAATCAGCAGAAACCGTTTTCACCCTCAAACAGCGGCTCACAACGGCATTGATTGCATGTCCCGGGGTAAAACTACGGGTTCTGGAAGTGGTGAATGGCGAGACTCCCGTGACGTCAAAGCATACATTTTTGGCCATCTTCCCAGTTATGGACGAAAATGTCTGCCGGTTTAAGATATTTTGCATCCGTAGAACGCAATCCTAGGGATACTTCTTTCCTTGCCGGTATCCCTGCCTTGTGGAAGATATCTATGATGCCGTCATGTGCCATATCATGTCTGAACTTCAAACACACCTCGCTTGCACAATGGACTGCATGGTCTGCGTAGATGTCCATAGGTTTTCCACATACAGAGCAGGTACTGTCAACTTCAAAAAAGGGTATGGCTAACCTATACATGAGAATGGAACGAAACTGCCTCGTCCCAACTGTTTGGTTCAACCCACTAATAGGTACAGCCTTGAGAAAGTCCGTTGCATGTTCTCTTCGATTACATTGCCAGATAAGTGTTTCTCAGTCACTCATGTTGAAGCAATGAGGAATGTTCTCTTTGACATCAGAAAAGTATAACATCGCCAGTGATTTCATGGGATGGGGGAGATATTGTTAATGCTGAAGTTGGAGGACGATAATCCACAAGCTTACATGAAAGTGTGAAGGGAATGATCGTACCTGGGGCTAGGATCAGATGGAGATGGGCATTGTAGAATAGCTTCTTGTAAGTATGTAGTTTGAGTATAAGAATCTAAGAAACAATATTTGGAGGCGTCTGCCATTGTGCAGATGCCGAAGCCACCGTCCTTGAGTGGAAAGGTAGCAAATCTTTGTTGTACCAGGCCGAATCCTGCCCCATCACCAACCGTCAGTCGTCGCATATATTGAAGAAGATAATTATCATACCGACTGGTGGCTTCCTGTAATGCATTAGGGCTAGTAGTGTGGAGTGATAAATAGAGTCTCGAAACACCGGTGCAGTTTCTAAGCAAAATTAATTCACACTGTGGGTCTTGTAGTTGCTGTACTTTCTCCATTAACTGGACAGTTTTATCTACCCTGCTTAGTAAGATATCACTACAAAATTGAGCATCTAAGCTGACAGGTCCTCCTAGAAGTTTTACTCCCCTCGATGATCTGTCAATCTCTGCTGGAAAAACACCTTCTTGACAACACCTT
Source organism: Papaver somniferum (assembly GCF_003573695.1). Lineage (NCBI taxonomy): Eukaryota > Viridiplantae > Streptophyta > Magnoliopsida > Ranunculales > Papaveraceae > Papaver > Papaver somniferum. Next base: position 149,947,223 of record NC_039366.1, on the reverse strand, counting down.
GGATCCGGTGATGGCCAGAAAATTTCAGTCTTTTTGATGTTTACATGTAAACCCTGTTTAGGTCCTTCCGACTGTATGAGTTTTAGTGCCTTAGCCACTTCTAGTGTATCACCATCAATGGTACCGTCATCCAGGTACCATGCATGAAAATCCAAGTTGCATTGTGTGGAAATCATGTTGAAGAGAGGTTGTAGGGTTAGTGCAAATAATAGGGGACCAAGAGGGTCTCCCTGTTGTATACCTTGAGTAGAAAATAGGATAGAGTCGTTGTAATATAGCCTAGATGGCTGGGAGTAACAAAACTCTACCCATCGAGCAATGTCAGGGCAATGTGTCCTAACTTCTCTGATTAACGCAGTTCTATCAATGAGATTGAAGGCATTGCTAAAATAAATGAGCATCATTGTACTTGTGTTACATACACGTTTAATTTCCAGCAGCCTATTAGCCGCATGTAATATACCTTCTCCCCCACAGGGTACTCCTATGCCAAATTGATGTGTGCCGAAGTAAGAAGCCAATTGTTTACACGCCTTAGTGGCAGCCAGTTTTGAGCAAAGCCGCCTCCATATTGTCCCAACTGCAATTGGCCTTAAACCTCCACCTGGTTTAAGTAATGGGGTCAGACGAGCACTTTCTATGTATTCACCGAGTATAGGAGGACATTTGCCGCCGAGCCACAAATTGATTACACTTGTCATAGATTGTAGGAGTTCTTCACTCACTGTTGCTGCAAGGACACTTAAGGAATCTAACAAATGTTGTGCTCTTAAGCCGTCTCTACCATTTGAGGTGCCTTTAGGGAAGCTTTTGATTGCATCTAAAACTTGTGCAGTATCCACTAATAGAGCGGCAGCAGGGACATCTTCAGTTGGGATGTATGGTGGTGGAGCATAAGGATGTTTCGATTGAAGTTCATACAATGTATCAGGCGTAGGTGGTGCTATGCCATCTGAAGAAAGTATGCGCACTGTTGTTGTGTAATGGCCGTAACCTAATTTCTTTCTGCAGGCATCCAAATTAGGATTCTTCTTCTTCTTCTTGCTGGACTGCCTTTGTTTGGTACTTTGGCTGGAAGATGTAAGCAGTTGCTGAGCCAAGTTTATCCATCCATTACTCCCTCCACTGCGCCAGAGATTGGTTAATTGTTGCAATCTGAAGCTTCCTGCGATTGCTAGATCGTTCTTCAGTGGAGTTCTTTGGCCTGTAGAGGTTTAACGTACATACATGGAGCAATAAAAGTTGGAGCCAAGCATCCATGTTATTGGGATTTGAAAGTACTTTATCCAAAGTAGCTTTAAGGGTATGAGAAAAATTCAATCTGCACGGTGGAGGTATGCTTACAGTAGTAGGTATGCGCTTCTGAAATATGTTGTTGAGTAAATCCACTGTGAGACCACTATCCTGGATTATCTGAGAAGCAGTGTGCGTGGAAGCCCTATCTCTGGATGCCCCTTGAGGTTTCTCAACACCATGAATTAAAAAAGTAACCCTGTATTCATTGTATGGTCCAATAATTGCATCACGAGGTTGACGATTGCTACATGGTATCTTCCAGGCATGGACATGTAAGCATTGGATGCACAACCACATCTGCATGGCACTCAAACTTTTCTCCCATGTAAGATAACAGTCAATGTTATTACGTATTGTATCTCGGCATTTATCCTTGTCTCTTTCTGTGGGGAAGTGCTTATCATGAATATGTTTGTAAATCGCACTCTTGGCTTACCCTCTTCCTGCAACACCTTCAATGCACCCATCATAATTCTTAAATGGACAAGAGATTTTGTCACTCTGCGACGATGTTGATGGGTTCTGAAAGTATTGGTTTTCAGTGTTTGGGGATGAAACTGACGAAGGGTTTCCATAGTGTTGAGACGTTTGGGAATGGGATGATACATTGGGATACCGAGACATTTCAGATGTGAAGACAACCTCATCCGAATATGCAAGTCGCTGTTCTTGGGCGGAAGAGGATCGTATGGTTCCCGGCATTGCAGAAACAACTGAAGATACATCCTTGTTGCAATCATTATTTGTGACTGGGGGATTTGCAGACGATGAAGAACGAGTTCTAGGCATTCTGTCTGAAACTGCCACCAGTAGAACTGCAAAAAAAAAAAATTGCACCCCAAACACTGCACAAAGATCAATTAGGATTCAAGGAATGAGAGTTTAAGAATTCAAATTAGGTAAACAAGGCTCTCAATTGAAGACTTAAAATACCATTCGTTAAAATACTAATCAATAAAAGACTGCAATCACACAAAGAAAACACCAATTAACCCCTGCTCAATCACACACATAAGGAAAAAGCTTCAACAACAAACAACCTCAAACAAACCCCTGCTCAGTTTGAAGTTCCTCAACTTATGAAGTTCCTCAGTTTGAGCAAAACCCTGATTTCTTCATATTTTCTCAAATATTGCTCAAACGCGCATCAGAAAAATAACAAAGTTCTCAGGACTCAGGCACGAACACTATGGTGACATGAGCATATTACCTTGGCCTACCAAGGTTGGCCCTTTGGCTTGCAAGAGGCCGGTCCCACATATTTTCACAATTTGACCTAATTTGTTCATATTAGGTTCAAACTCTTCCAAACAACTTGGAATTCCATCAAACAATCGTCAGCCGGTCCCATGACCAACCAGGGCCGGTTCCATGACTTCTTGGTTAGTCCCTCATTTCTTCATAATTAGGTTTTATGTCTAACGCTCAGACGAGCACCATTTTAATAAATGATTAAACCAGCATTTAATCATCTTTTCACCAACTTGTCTTCAAGAGATTTTGGTATTTGCCCACTAGATCATTTGGGCGCTACATGATTGTCCCATCATCCTATGTATCCGGTCCCTCCTTCACTCCACGGTTGATTTTCAATAAATTATCAATTGATCAAAATTAGGGTTTCGAATCCAAGGTTCATAATTCCAGATTCAAATACCAATAATTTTATGTTGATCCCGTAATCAACATTTTAATTATTATACTCGGTCCAGTTGCCAGTATCTTAAATTAATATTTTATTTGGTCCCGCTACCAAATAATTCATCAAATGAGCAATATTTGCTCAAACTAGAAATATTGGTTCAACTATCAATATTCAACAGTTCATCGAATGAGCAATATTTGCTCACCTTAACCATAAACTTTCATTCGATAATTATACCTCTGTCTCAACAGACATGTTCGATTCATGAGTCCTAAAACACTTGCAAATCATGTTCAACTCAGCAATACAAAGACTCATCGTCTCATCAAGTCAACAACTGACTAACTAAATACATGTCTGCCTTGCAGACTCCACAATCACGAGACATCAATCGTGTCACATGGGGGATATTAACTAGGGTTTTGGTCTTGTGAACTATGACACGTGTGTTCATCCACGATGAGAATGTGGCTAAGTAGTGCAAGCGGTTGAAGGAGTTAACGAAGTAGTGGGTGGACAATCAACCAAGTCTCCGCATGATGAGTAACTGGTTTTAACACGATTTCCACTTTCCCACTCCTTGACTTCAGAAACCGTCACACTTACTGGGATCAATGTGTCTACTACTTCTTGCAATATAAATAAGTCTCTTAACCCATGATTGAAACAACAGAAGAATTTTGATTCAAGCAATCACTCTCAAGAATTCAATCAATCAACCAGAACTTATTCGAACTCAATAATTCACAGAAAACTTGCAGAAATCTTAAACACATTCACAATCCTTGATCACCATTGATCTCACACATTTCTCAGCTTCCCTCCTACAGATCGACCCATCCTCTCTTGTGACCGAATTGACTCTGGAACGACCATTGTCTTGGTTTAGGCCGGAGTCTTACAGATTGATCTCTCGAATTCAAGCGCTCCCATTGCAGTGCATATGTATGAGGTTAAGCAGTTTGCTCGGTTCGAAAAGTCTCCTCCGCACGGTCGTCTCCTCAATTCCTTAAAAACCAGCAAATTGTTTTGCCCCATCTACACCAGGTCCAACTATCTTTTATCTTGATAGTTCGAGTATCCTGATCTTGTTTGATTTTTTAGTTGCTAACTTAAACAATATAGATAAAAATCGCAAAGTTCTCTTCGTCCCAGACTTTTTAATTCCACAGGTTCAATACTTGTGAGGTGAATAATAATCTAGGCTGCTCTTCGGGAAGCATAAGTCCGGATTTTGAGTTTAGCTAGACTTTGTCTATTGATATCGATTTCCAGTCTCACCTTGATATGTTGATCAGAAAGGAAATCACACATAGGCTTATATGTGGGAGGCAGATTGGTTTAAAGTCTTCAATTGAGTTGAAGCAATACTTAGGCTGTAAATTAAGAGTTGAAAATTAGGGTTTCATCATGCTCTTGCATAAGGAGTAAAAGAAGCAAGTAGGTTGGCATTTCATTTTTCGTTCATGTCACTTGAATCTTCAATAGAAGCATAATTCCATGGGTGAAACGGCCGATGAAGCGATGATAATGAGAGTAGTAAAGTGAGAAAGAAATCGAAGGAATATTTTGAAAGAGGAGTTAGATTTGTTACAGGGTACTTTAGACATTTTAGGTACAAACCAAAAAATAAATTTCGGTTGAAAATAGCTTTTTTCTTTATATTATTGGATAAAGAGTATTATCACAAGAGACTAGTTGGAAACCTAACAAGCTAAACTCCAACAACGTACTACTACATTAGTAGAACAGGTTGTCGTGCTAGCCTATCAGCGAGCCTCATGAGGAACCAGCCAAAGGAGCTGAAGCGGATAAGGGGGATGATTATGTCGCAAGGGGGCAAGTTAATTTTACCTTCCATGTAAAATTATATAATCTAACAAGCTAAACTCCAACAACGTACTACTACCTTAGTTGAAAAGGTTGTCGTGCTAGCCTATCAGCGAGCCTCATGAGGAACCATCCAAAGGAGCTGAAGCAGAAAGAGGGGCTGGTTATGTCGCAAGGGGGAAAGCTAACTTTACCTTCTATGTCAAATTCTGTTATGCAATATTGCGTCATCGTTGGGCTTAAATTCGAACCTGAAACCTTCTGGAATGCATGAAATCTTTGAAAAACCGAAATGACCAGCTGAACTAGCTACCCGTTGATAAGGATTAGATGGACTATATATTTGGACGTACACTATTTATTAGTTTGATTGGATGGAGTATATATTCGGACATACACTATTTAACGGCGCGAAATGGAAAGTAGCGACTCAGTGTTATTGTAAATGTAGGAATTACCTATAGATACTAATATCCTAGTACTGATTAGTGGCAGGTCCACCCACTAAAGCCCAGTAACCAGAGGTCCATAATAAAAAGAAAACAGTAAAATTGACCCAACTTTTTAATCCCAGGTCCTGTACACGTGCGGGAACATTTATGTGTAATTTAAAAATACCAGAAATAACCTTTCTACTTTACAGACCAATTCACAATTCATCATTCTTCATTTTCTCTATGGCGACTTGCGATGAAGATTCTTACGAGGTCTTTGATCGATTAATCAGTTTCTCCGCGCAAGATTTTGTTCCCTAGATTTATTCCTCTGTATCTCCTTCGATTGATCATTTCTAACACCCTAAAAAATGGTGAGATTCTTAATTTAGTCTTCTTTTTATTGTTTTCTTAGGGTTTTGATATTTTCAGATCTTCTTCTTTGCTGTTCAAGTTCTTTTTATCATCAATTAATTGGTTTTTACTGAAATTTGAGTGATTTGTTGGATTCGATCTACTAGTTACAGTCTAGTAAAATAGGTCTAATTTTGGATATTTGATTGCTGATCCGTGAATTGGTTCGATGTAATGATCTGTTACGTTTGGTAGTGGATTAATGGATCTCACTTTGGCCACTGAAACGTTATAGGAAGAATTGATGTGTTGATTTGAGAACAAAAATTGTTATTGTTTAGATTATTCAGTAATATAGCCATAATTTTGTTTTTTGTTTCTTTTTTTTTGTTAAAATCATGATTGTTTGTTGTTACAGATTATTTGATTCAGCAGTACATAAACGATATACTGAAGAAAAAAACTGGTTTAATTTTGTTATATTCATTGTTTTATTACTTTTTTTTGTTTGATCCTGAAGTACCTGTATCCAATACTGGAATGGAGTTATTTTTATTCTGTTAGATTCATAGGTTTATAAGTTATTTTTGACATGCAATTGATTTTTAGTTTACGAATCAGAAGTACATATATGGAATATTGAAAATAATTGCTTGTAATTCTGTTGTGTTCATAGTTATACTCAGTTAATTCATATGATCTAGCAGTACATATGAAATACTGAATTGAAAGTGTTTCGGTTCTGATATATTCCTATGTTTCTGTTGGTTGTATATGTTTGTGCTTTTGGCTCTGAAATTGTTGTTAATTTTTGATGCGAGTATAGTACCCATCATGCGAGTTAATTTTTGATGTGAGTATATTTGGTTTACTGAAAAATCAGAGGCTGGTAATCTCCACACTACTACCCAATGCAGTATGTTCAAAATTATAGAATAAAACATATACAATACATAACAACTGCACTGGATTTTTGAGCAGTGCATAACAACTATACTGGATTTGTTATTGAAGTAATTTTTCTTCTTACTTCATACCCGTCTTCACACTACTACCCAACGCAGTATCTTTGAGACTAGAGTAGAAAATACACTACATAGCAGCTGTACTGGATTTTTTTAACAATGCATAACAACTGTACTTGAATTTTTAGATTTTAGATGTTTCTGATATTGCATTTTTTTCTTTTTTTACAGGCATGGAGAGATAGTCTTTGTAGCTCCTGCATAAATGCCTTCTACATGGATATGAAAGTGCAGCAGCAGCAGCTCAATGCTTACTAAATTTGTATAGGACAAGCTTTCATACACAGGTTCGCCCATAATTACAATATTTAGAAATTTGATTAGAATGGTAGTTATTTCGTGAAAGATTAATGTTATGGAGTACTAGTTTAACCTTGTGCATATGTTAATACCAATGTTTCCACAATCCTAAACCTCGTTTAGCTTACATTCGATAGTCACCGTGTATATACACCGCACTGCTAAAAAGACACAATGTATATATATGTTGCGCTGCTGAAAAGTCAAGGTGTATATATGTTGCACCGCTGACAAAATCCCAGTGTATATGCGCTGCACCGCTGACAAAATCCTAGTGTATAATTGCTATATTGTGTTCTTTCTCAAGTTATAAACTCTACACTCAAGAGAAAATCGTTGCATAAACGATGTACTTCGTACTTCCTAACTTTATATGTGGCGAAGCCTTCATACACATGTACAGATTTCATTACTGTTAGGAGTAGTTTAAACCAATGACTGAGTAGTGGTCCTTGTCAATGATTTAGCTGACAGTAGTGCTTCTAATATTGTTGTTTTTGATTTCATATTCAGAGGATTATCTTGAGTTTATTTTTTGATTTTTGGTAATTTTTGGTTTTGTTAAATTAGATCTTTGAGATCTTCGCCACGACTTCACTTAAATTTTTTCTATTCCGTTTCTTTAATGGTGTTGATGGTGTTGTTCATTTTGTATTCAAAAGGTGGTGGTGCTACTAGACTTTACAAGCATTTGATGAACAAACAAGAGATCTAAAGAAAACATCTACTAAATCTGTAAGTCTATTCTCTCTTATTGTGTAAATTACAATACACCATGATTTACTACAGACTCATCTCTCTGTTGTGAAGACAAGTGCACCATTTTCCAAAATGAAATTTACATTAGCCTGATTTGTGTTTGTGCCGCATTATGCATAGGTGCTAGATGGAATTAGCTATCTTTTCAAATGTTATCCCTGTTATGATACTTAAAATCCACTGAAATATGAGTGAAGCAAATATGTACTGACACAGTTGTGAAAGGAAGAATTGTTATCTTAGCATTATGCAAAGGTTTTAGATGGAATTAGCTGTATTTTAGAATGCAATCCCTGTTATGATGTTTAAAATCCAATAAAAGTATGAGTGTAGATAATATGTACTGACCGTTGTGACAAGAAGAATTTCCTTTCTTTGCATTACGCATAGGTTACGTTGTGTAAACATACCAATAATGTCACTATGAAATTTTGTAGATTTGTTGGCATTCTATGAATCGTGAAATAAGAATTTTTCATAGTACATAAATGACGTACTCCTAAAAATCAATTTCCATTTGTTACTATTTTATCTGCCACTTGATCTTATTTTTATTACACTTGCACATAACTAAATACTCTTTTTAGAAGCATTTCTTTAAGTTCTCGATAACATGTTCATTAGCCGATGGTGCATATGCATGTAATAATTGAGAAAGTAACTTGCCAAGCCACCTTGCAAACAAGAAATTCCGAATACAATTTTCATATTCATAAAAATAAAAATTGTGAATTACATGGGTGTAAGCACCTCTGGTCTCTCTGCAGTATAAATATAGAGTATATAATTGACAATTGTCGTATTTGGTGAGCTACGGAGATTACCTCCTTTGGCCCATAATTTCATAGAAAATCACAGTGTATAAGCGCTGCACTCCTGAGAAAATAAGTGTATAAATGATGTACTGTGATACTTCTCAGTGTATAATCGCCACCGGCCACACTCAAGAAAAAATCACCATATAAATGTTGTTATGTGTAATTTCTCAAATATATTGGAGGAGCCAAAACAAATAGTTTAGACAATCTGACTGAGGTTGCACTCTTAATTACTAATTTTCTCGGATTTGGCATTTCGTTTTTTGTTATTTCGGTAGCTGGTGTTAGGCGTTGTGGATTTGTAATCGCACTACGGATCTTTCAGTTGCACTAGATGAATTCCAAAGTTTTACTTTGCATTGAGTGTTAGACTTCAATAACTTGTGTGGTTACCAGTAAGACTGATTTAACTTGTGTACCAAATCTCGACTGTTTAATATTGCCATTTCGTTTGTATTGCAGGAACAAAAAGCTTTGGCAGAAGTTGTTTAATATTCAGTCATCTACTGATTTTGTCTTGTTTCGATTTGCAGTCGTTAATCATTGTCTTTTTTCTTCTAGGTACGGTACCGTGGTTAGCCGAGATAGTACTGGTAGTGTACAATTTTGGGACGGTGAACAAAAAATTCCTTTCCAGACACATTCTTTGCCACAAGGGTAATGTCAATGCTTTGGCATCTTCTCCTATTCATAATAAAGTATTTTTTTTTGTTGGTTCCGATGGTCAGGTAATGATTAGCAATCAGTGATTAGTTCCAAACTAGCTGTAAATTTGCATGAAGGTGTAACGCATAGGTTGTTACTGAGGGTAGTTAAGTATGCTGATATATTCTTAATTTTTTTTTTAGCATTTTATGCAACTGGAAATCGAAAATGGGATCAAGGGTGTGTTGCCCCTTGTAGACCATGGTAATTTAATTTGCGGCACCACTGTTGATAGCTAACTAGCATGATGATTGCAAGATTCCAACATATTATCATCATTTTCTAGTGCAGACAGAATATGCTCTTGTTTTGAGTACATATTTGCTGCACCAATTTTATAAATACATATTATGTGCCCCAATTAAACACAGATTCTTTACATTGCGAATACACTACTCGTGAAGCCCATGAAGCCACTAGCACTACAGTGGAATCTCTCAAGCTACTTTGCAGAGTAGTCATTAAACAGTACATATATGTTGTACTAACAATTGTGCCTCATTCAATTCCCTGGATTTTGAGTGGTGCCTCATAATGATGAGGTCGCTGCTGACAGTGTTGGTGTAAACTCGAAGAGGACAGGTTGAATTGGATCTGACATTTTCGACATTTCTTATGATGAGGCTGTTGGTGCTTTGGGAGGATAAGGTTCAACGGAAGTGGAGCAGTAGGGAGTGTTTCGGGTAGTAGTGGCTCGTTGGGTGGTAGGAAAAGCTGGAAGGGTGGTAGGGAAAGCTGGAAACTCGTGGCACTAAGCATATTCCAATAAGGTTTGTTTTATGTTATGGGAGGCATGTCCAGATTTACTGCCTACTGTGAGGATTCTTGAAAAAAGAGGATTCCAGTCACTAATGTCAATGGTAAATTTTGTAACTTGGAGGAGGAAAGTGCGAATCTAGTTGTCCAAAAGTTTATGTTATTTCTTTTTCTTTTTATGTTTTTGTTTTACGTCTTGGTCTTGTTAAATGATCATTTTCTTATTTATTTGACACGCTCGACGCCAGGGGCTAAATATGTCTTTTCCATATTTTAAACAAATATGGACCCTAAACTAAGATTATTCTCCGGTTGGACCCTGCTGTAACTAATATTTTGGGCCTAGGACCAAACAACAAATTTTCCATTGTAAATAGGGGGCAAATCGTTTTGTAGAGGGGTAACATAGAAAATGAAACCCAAGATCAACAACAACATCATCACCCTTGGCATCCAATCCACACCCACTCTCTCTACTCTATCACTTCCCTACACTCTCCATCACTTACAACTTCTGCAACAAAGAGGAAAATAGTATAACAAAATAAAAATGGCTACATATTTATTTTCCAATTTTACCCTTATAATCTTCTTCCTCACATCTCTCCTCTACTTTCAATCTTCACCACCTCAAATCTTAGCGTTAAACATCACTTCACTTCTCTCAAATTTTCCTGATCTCTCAGATTTCAACAATCTTCTGTTAAACACTTCTGTTGCTCAAGATCTAACCCAACGATCATCTCTCACTCTTCTAGTTGTTCCTAACACTTTCCTCCGTTCTTCCGATCTAGCACACCATTCTAATAATCTCGCTGATGTTCTGAGGTACCATGTGCTACTTCAATACCTATCTTGGCCAGAACTTCGGCAGATTCCGGCAGCCGGTAAACTCATTACGACACTTTATCAAACAACAGGTCGGGCAAGTAATAATCTGGGTGATGTTAATATTACTAGAAATCCTAAAGATGGAACTGTTTATGTTCGTTCACCTGTTTCTTATTCACCGTTAAATGTTACCTTAATTTCAATGATAAAAACCCTTCCTTATAATGTAAGTATTTTTACAGTTAATTCGTTGTTAATCCCATATGGATATGATTTGATGGCTTCAGAAAATAGACCACCGTCGGGGTTAAACATACCTAGGGTTTTATTCGATGCCAAAAATTTCAATGTTGCTGCATCGATGTTAACTGCATCTGGTGTTGCTCAAGAATTTGAAGCCGATGAAGGTGGTGCCGGAATTACTATTTTTGTTGCTACAGATGAGGCTTATGCAGATCTTCCAGTTACCGATAGATTGCAATCATTAACAGCTGATCAAAAATCCGTGTTTTTGAAATTTCATGTCTTGCATTCTTATTATCCATTGGGTTCTTTGGAATCCATAGTAAATCCTGTTCAACCAACATTAGCTACTGAAACAATGGGTGCTGGTAGATTTACATTGAATATAACAAGAGTTAATGGATCAGTTGCAATTGATACAGGTATTGTTCAAGCAACAATTACACAAACTGTTTTTGATCAAAACCCTGTTTCGATTTTTGCTGTCTCTAGGGTTTTATTACCTAGAGAAATTTTTGGGAAAGAACCTATGATGAGATCTGGTAAATCTGGTTCTCAAGAAGATATTGGAGCTCCACCACCTGATATTTCTTTATCTCCTGATGATAGTAATTCACCATTATCTTCTCCTAATGGTGCTCAAATCAATTCAAGTAATAATTGCATCAGATCTTCATTCATTTCTTTTGTTCTTCTTTGTATAGCTCTGTATTTAATTGTATGAAAATCATTGTAATTTATGTTCATTAAGTTTTTTCTTTTTCTTTTTTTGATGATGGGATCCTTTGAGTCTTTATTATACAGCGGCTGTAAAACAGCACATTTTTATTTATTATTGGAGAAATTTATATCAATCAATTAGGTCACCTTTTGTAATAGTTTGAGAAGGCAGTAACTCTGGTTTGTATAATAATTAAACTTAATAATCAAAAGAAGCATATTTTTTGGCCTTTTTTTTCTTCTTCTTTCAGTTTTGTGCTTAAAATTTGTGACACAGTGAAGAAAAAAGTGAGGCCTTTAACAGAATTCCAACCGTGTAAACCTGAGCAAGGAAATTTATAGATATCCTTCTAAAATCAAATCGAAGAAGAGAAAGTATGTAAATTCTGAAAGAAAAATTCAGGGGATTTCTTTTAATTTACAGTAGAACTTTTTTCTTTTTTCTGAAAAATCTGAATTTTAATTCTTTCAACAAAGCTTTTCAGACTAATGTGGGCCGTAGTCAGACTCACCTAATTAAGTTTTCCAGCTACTTTATTAGATCTTTGTCTTATAGATCCTAGCCAAATTGGGGTATACCAACTCTTTTTAAGGCTAAGGGGGTGTCTTAATGGGTGAAGTTCCAAAACTATCCTTTCCCATTATAATTATTATTACCCTAATCAGTTATCATTTTCATTTCCTCTTCTCCTCTACCATACCGGCTTCTCCACCACACCTCCATCAAAAACTCGTCGATTAATTCGTTGTAATCATCGACTCGAAAATTCGATTGTCGATTAATCTTCAAACATGGAGCGGTCGAAGGCTACTCCTATAAAACAGACACATAGAATACCTAATCGAGATAACGCTGGATTTGCACCCTTAGTTCAACAAAAATGGAATAAAAAACCCGTTGAAGAAGCAGAAATCACTAACGCCGCTGAAACCGAAGAAATGACACGATTGAGAAAGTAAGGGCTTACTTAAACTCACTCCAGTACTTCAATTTTATTTCTGCATGTCAAATTAGGGCGAAAAAGTCGAACTTGTGAATCTGCAGTTGCGATGCCGACAAGGAGTTTGTTCCACGACCTTGTCGACTTTTCATATTTAGGGTTAGTCATTACCTTCCTTGGATGAAGATCTTGCCGACTGTTCATATATGTAAATGTTATTTACAGGGTCGGCATGGTATTCAAAGTTAAGACCATGCCAACTAAATGTAGCTTTAGCAGTCGTTGGTTTTTGAAAATTATAACTTGCCGACTAATTGTGTGGAAAATCCTGAGTTTTCTGAGTCTCATAGAGTTATAAGCCGACATATTAGTTTAATAAAACCATGCCGACTTAGCATTAGTCGGCACCCTATTGATTTTCGTTTGTGCCAACTAATTGTGTGAAAATCCTTGTGTTTCCTGTGTTCATTTTGCTAATAGTCGGCATGCTATTTGAATAATTCTATGCCGACTATTTATTAGTCGCCATTGCTTGTTGTAGTCGTCCCTACCGACTATTGTTTAGTCGGCATTGGTTATTATTGTCGACCCTGGAGACTAGTTGATTTTTTTTTTAATTGTTCTTGTTTAGGTTGTAAAAGGGAAAGAAGAAAAGTGTTACTCCTCCTTCAAGACCTCCTCGCGTTGGTAACAAACTCTTGACTACAACACATCGAGGGGCATTCATTGAGTCGGGAGCGCTCAAGATCTGTGAACAAAATGATTCTCAACCACCAACGGAACCAAGTGATTCAAATGAAACTCCATATGAAGACCAATCAATTCCATCTGGTAGAAGAGGTAATAATGATGATGGTTTTGAACGAACTACGGCTGCTGGAGGAGATAACGATGATGATGATGATGATCAAGACATGCCACATGTTGGAGGAGATAATAATGATGGTGATAACAATAATGGAGATAAAGATAATAATGGCAACGTGAAATTGTTGAACAGGAAGAGGATAAACAAGAGGAGGAAGAAGAAGGTAGAGAAGAAACATGTAATGATCAACAAACTCAAGTTGCAAATGCAACTGCAACCGGAAGAACGAAGAGGGTTATCACTAAACCATATGATTCCCACATGCCTCCTCCTCACTTGAAGAAGGAACTGAAAGTGGTGAGCCTCCATACGGGACCCCAGAAGATGGTGGACATGTTCTTTTTGGATACAAAGACTCATGGGCATGTGAAATCCATAATATTGTCGTAAGTAATCTCAATCCAACTTTGATTTTTATTTAAGTGTATCTATCTTAAAGTTGCTTCAAGTGTTTGTATTTCTTTTGATTTTGTGTTTTTGGTATTTAGGATCACAAGCATGCCATCCGTCTTTTGAGGCGTCAAGCTTCAAACACTATAATTAAGAGATAGCCACTTGACAAGGAATGTGACGAGATGAAAGCGATTATCAACCCCGAGCTGTGGCCTGTGGTGGAGAGTTCAGTATGACAAAGTTACTCTATCTGCATTCTGTGAGAGTTTCTATGGAGAGACTGATACAATGTTATTCCTATTCGGCGAGATGGCGGTAACTTCCGATGATGCTCATCAAATTCTAGACCTCGAGGTTGAAGGAAAAACAATCAAATATGGCTACGAAGATGAAATTTTTTGGGAGAAGATCTTCAAATTGACCAAGATTTTGTTCGGTTTGGATGAGATGGAGTCGGAGTATGGGTTTGTGTTAAAGTATGGTTATATAAGCAGGAAGTTAAGTCTGAAGATGTTGAGGGACACATACTCTGGGGCCCAGAAAATCTATGATGAGGAAGGAAGTGTGGACTTAGTGCGAATCAATGCTACTGCGTCATCTTATTCTATACATCTTGGGCAACTGTATCTTCCCCGACAGTTCCGGAAGCTTGGTCGACGGAAAGTATCTTCAACAATTGCATCCCTTTGATCAGATCATATGTATTCTTGGGGTACTGTGGTGGTTGCCTTTTTGAATGCATAGTTGACAAAGGATTCAAGGGCACTCACTAAGAAAGTTAATGGTGAAAAGACGAGGGTACCCAAATATACCTCAATCTAAAACTTTTCCACCTATAACTCCTTTCTCCGAAAGTGATTGTCTATGGACTGAGTCGAGACAACACAACTAATCGGTTCACACTTCGTGTGATCGTCTATGGATACGAGATCGAGATAATACAACAACGAAGTATGTTTACATGATAAGAGGTTCGTACTTAACCAAACACAATAGGATTACTATCATGTAAATAAGAATTAACGTTTGTGTATTTTACTCCTAATTATAATAAAAAAAATTATAATTGTAGAAATAGAAAAGTAAAAGACACAACAAGATTTTGTTAACGAGGAAACCACAAATGCAGAAACCCCGGGACCTTGTCCAGAATTGAATACTCTCAGGATTAAGCCGCTATACAAAATCAAACCAACTTCGTACAGTTGAGACCAAGCAACAAAACTTATAGTTCGCCTAGTTTCGTCTGTATTCCCACGCCTCCAACTAATAAATAAGTCACGTACTTGGAACAATTCCTTTGGTTCATATTCCAAACAGTAAAGGAACAACAAATCTGTTTGGTATCAACCCTTTTCAACCAAGTGATGTGAGTTCGACAAAAGGCTCTTCCGTTTATCCCAATAAACTCCTTTGTCAGGTCCTTAGATCTATCTACTAACAATTACCGAAGTAATCGTCTAGATTTTGCAATCAATACTTTGAACCACAAAGAAACGTATTGATGCCGACCTACTCAACTAATCAATCCAATATAACACAAGGATAAACCGATTATAATTGGATCCTCTTTAACCGAAACAAGTATTGTGCACACCAAAGATTATGAACCCAAATCAGAAATCTTCAAAGTCTTCTTTGTCTTCAAAGTCTTCTTAGATCTTCAATAAAAACCTGCACATAATCAACTTGAATCTCTTGTGATCAATCACGCACAGAACGGAGTCTGTTAACAATGGATTATCACAAGACGTCTTTAGATCTACAAAGAGTCTAAAGATCCCCGTCGAAACTTCGATCTAGTTTGAGTGAATCTTATATCAGAAGAGAAGATTCTCAAGCATAAACAAACTAGGTGCAATCAATGTTCAACCACCGTTAGTCAATCAAATCAATCTAAAACTAATAATAAACCGCAATTATCTAGTTTCCCACCAACGCCACTAATAGAGCTTCTCAATCCCAAAGAAGTCTTTGTGTTCGTAAGAGATTTCGCCTAATTAGGTTACTTTCCTCTCCGAATAGGTAGTTCCCTAGTAGACGTGTAAACAACTAGGAATTGGCTTCTCTTGTTCTCTACGACTCGAAGTACACGGACGTGTTGAAAAAAAAAGAGTGGCTCCACCTGTAACAACACAACTAGGTAGTTTTGTTGGCTTTGAGGATTAGTTTGTTAGAAATGCAAACTTTGGTATTTATAGACCAAGGAAGTTTGGACACCAAGGAATTTTCAAAACCGAAAATATTCTCAAGATATGCAATATATTTCAGATTCAGTTTCCATAATTCTTGGAAATGCTTTGTCCAAACATTGACCGAAAATCTCTTAGAAAATCTCCAATTAGTAAATGCACGTTACCAATTTTCATTTTCCAAAAATAAAATTAAAAACCTTAATTAAAAGATTCTCAACTTATTTTTCGATCTGGGATTTTTCCTTTAGCTATTAAGGAATATCTTTGAATAATAAAAGATAAGCGTTACTGTACATGTTCAAAGTATGTCGACATCTTGTAAGTCCTCTTTCATACTTACAATCTTGAAACCGATTTGCCACACTTCCAAACGAGTTTAGAATTGGTTCATATGACTTTCAAGAACGATGTGATTGATTAAGAATACTCAATCACAAATCACGGGCTTCACGGTTCTACCAAAACAAGTTTCGGTTCTACCTCCATGTGAGTACTGTGCATAGTCACACTAGCTTCCCAAAAATTCGGTTGACTAGGTACTAGGATCGGCTCCCCACATACTTATGGTAACTACTTGTATTTGTTGCACATGTCCATAGGATCAGTTCCCCTTTCACTAAAAACTTGTTGCACATGTTCATAGGATCGGTTCCCCACATCTACTAAAAATGTGTTGCACCTCTTACAAGGATCGATTCCCCTCTTGTGATCGGTTGCACCTTGATCGAATTTTAATAGTGGTAAGAAAGGTTTTCTATCACTCGGATTTTGTTGGAATTGATTCTAGGCTTAAATATAAAAAATACTAAAAATAATAAAATATATACAAAATATGTCACAGGATGAAGAATTTACTGGGACTCGGGATGTCACTGTTTTTCATGCGGTTCAACTATTAACTCCGGAAAATTAAAGCTCAAAACAAAAGAAACATCAACTCTATTCTTTGCCAAAATAGATTTCGTAAAACATCAATTGTAAATTACACGCATAGTGTGTCTAAAGCACCTAAGACTAAGCATACACTATCTAACAAGATAACAACTGATTAATAGAAATAATAAATCATTTAAAATCGGTGCAAAAAGTAAATAAGGAATTAGTTAAATTACCCCAAGGAAGAAATACAGCTTCCTCCGTCGTCCCAGTGTTGGGGTCTAGCTCCACATGGTGAAAACACACTCAAAGTTCATTTTTATTGCTCAAATGGTGTTTACAAAGAAGAGAAAAAGAGAAAATCAAATTAAACCGGGAATTTGCAACGCTTATATCGTTGCAAACTCACTGTTACAAAGAACAACTATAATTGTCGCAGTGTGACAGTCTTATCTCTGAAGCATAAACGACATTATTTCACGACTGTCTCTGTGAGTCTGTTCTTCGTGTTCTTCACTATATTTATGCTGCTATTGCAGATTTCTCTGCAGCAATTTTCTCCACTCTGTAGCCTCCCCAATCCCTCGACCTCCTCTCTATGAATACCCAGCACCTTATATATACCGAACAGGTGAAGAAAATCCTCCGTAATAACTCACAGTGATCTCCAAATATTCGGCAGTGAAAATAATATTTTCTGGAATATTTTCTTCCCTGAATTAACTCTTCACGCAGCTGAATTGTGTGTACACACTCCAAACACGTTATTACACGCCTCAGATGAAGTAAAATACTCTCAAGCCACGCTCTAACCTTCCAAAGATAGTGAAATCTCGAGAATATCTCTCGGAATATATACACGTCCCTATTTGACTTCAAATTCATGTTGTGGCTCAGTTCATTCGATTCTGATGGACTTACCATTCCTGTTTAGCTGCAACAGGCCCAATCCAACAGACAGTAGCTCCTGAATCTTCGTACAAATCCTCCAAATACAAAACAGGGATAATCGGGTTTTCAAAAGAAAAACACGCCCTGACTTCTTCAATTTAAATCTCCAGCCAATTGTGACCCAAAGCAGCGATCATACCATGCCTGTTAAGCTTAAACATGCCTTCCCATGTAATTTCAGCGATTGAGTCTCCTTGAATCTTCGCCAAAACCGAACCTTAATTTCTGTTGAAGAAGAACCAGATTTCCCGCGAAAAATGGAATTTGAAAGGTTGGAGATGATCCCCCCTAACCAAACCGCGGGTGCGAATAGCAGGTGACCAACTGAGGTGCCCCTTATCCAAAGTGAGGGTGCCTTTAGTAATTTTTCTCTGGGTGTCCGAAAAGCACTTTTCGAGCAACTTTTTCACACATAAGTGTACTTCTCCAAAAACACCTAAAAAAACATAAAAACACCATAATAAGTACGAAATCGAGTACTAACAATACGAAACATTGATGACAAATTAGATACATAAATGCGTCTATCAAATACCCCCAAACTTATTATTTGCTAGTCCCCGAGCAAAACTAATAATAAAAAACATAAAACCGAGTTAATCTCGGGAGGGTTTACCAGAGGTGTACCTACAAAACCATGACTTCTAATTGGTCACAAGTATCCAAAGAGCTATGAGGACATACAAATTCTCAACCTATCTCCAAGTAACTAGAATTCCAGAGAAATTAAAGGTGTCAGCTCTAAAGCTGACTGAAGAAAAGGGGAGACACATCCGCAACACTTCTAGATAAAGAGATATCTGCTACACAGCTAGATAAAAATTGTAAGATGCGTCCACTGCTTTACAGCTGGATAAGATTAGGAGAGAAATAAAGATGAGAGGGACACCTGCTACACAGCTGGACTAATTACGTGTGATGAGTTAAACCAGTGCTAGAAAGATCTTGTGCCAGATTGAAAGCGAACTAACAAAGCAACCAAATGTATCTTTCTTCGACTCTCTCATAGTGCTCAGTAGAAACAACGTCTTCTTCGGTCTTTAACTGTTGATGATAAACTACCGAACCTCATAGAACCTTGACAATTAACTGTTCTCTTCGATTTCTTGCTTGACTTAAAAATTTCTACTTCCCCATGGCCTTATTGAACAAAAAACAAAAAACTAATTATATAAAAAGAACGTAACGATGATTTTCTTTTCTTTTTGTTTTCTTTTTTCTTTTTTCTTTTTTCTTTTTTTTCATTTTTTTTTTTTTTGGTAACAAGAAAATTACAAGACAAAAATTTACATGGCCATGAGAGAAGAACTTGGATCTTCGCAACTTGTGATGTCTTGGTATCATGAACTTCAACAACTTAAATCGTTTGCTCTTATATCTTTTTGTAACTAAGTCTTCAACTTTGATTTTTGAATTATTCTCTTCTATTGTTGCTTCTAAACCTTAAACGTCTTCGACTTTCTTCATAGATTTTGATGTCGCCCCGCTTGTTGATGATGATAAGTTTCTACTGAGAGAGAGTTGTAATCCAGTAACTAAGACCACATTGTGAGGTTGCTTTGTTTTTCTGGCATTTCCTTCTGACCTACTTGCCTTTCTATCATGGATGGTTAGGTCCATCACTGTTACCCTCTAAAAGGAACAAGTTCTCTCCTGGATTTCAAAGATCTCAATGTCTTTTTCTCTAATGTCTCAGTATAATGTTATCCCTAGCAATTCCAATTTCTATCTTTTCGGTGAGAAACAGTATGTAAACTTAGCTAACCGGATACTATGTGACGCTAGAAGTTTCTCCCTTACCCCCAAACTTAAATCTAACGTTGTTTTCAATGTTCTAAAGATAAAATTAAAAACATGAACAAGGAGAAACTATTACCACTTGAGGGAAAAGAAATAAGGAAGAATATTAGCGTGTCGCATGAAAATGGGTTACCTCCAAAGAAGTGCTAAGTTTAAAGTCTTCAGCCAGACATTGGAAGAATTAGTCACCTCGTAGAATCGTATAGCAGTAGCCGAAATAATTGTGGGTCATATGGATCAAAAAGTGTTACCCACAAGAAGAGGAAACTGCAACAAACCAAGAAGATACCGAACATACCCTTGCTTAAGACAACTACATCTAGTTGTGGTTCAGGTTCAGGCTCTATAAAAGGGTTTAAATAAAAGGTTTTCATCGGTTGGATTTCCTCAAAGTTAGATCCGTTTCAGGTATTAGAGTCTGGAAAAACTCAACTAAGAACTTAGAAGCACATAACAACAACCTGAATAATTGGGGATCCTCTAAGTCAATTAGATTTGACTCACATAGTTGACCACAATAATGGTCATTCTTAAGAAAATGTGTCGACCCAAATATCCTAAAGTAATTAGGTTTAGTCTCAAAACTTAATAACCGACACAGCTGAAAATCATATGTTCCCACAATTGGTTGAAAAGTTTTTGGTGGGAAAACAAAGTCAATCTTGGTATCATAGCCTGGGTTAACCACATCAACCAGAGGATGGGTTTCTAACAATTGAGCTTCTCTATGGACATCATTAGGTTCGGTAAAATGTGTATGAAGATAATCTTGTAAGATGGTTGAGGCACAAATGTCAAGTCCTACACGAGGGAACTTTCTAATAGTTAAAGCATACGGAGAATGATAATTACCCCCAAACTTAGAGTTTTCTGTGTCTCTAGAAATCCTAGTCACAACTTCCCTAATTTCTAGGTCATCAGATTCCTGAAAATGGTCAATTTATTCTTCTAAGTCTGGTTCATCCTCACTCATCTCTACGAGTTTATGGTCTTCTAAGATTAGTGTTTCTAAATCGCTAGACTCTAAAACATTATTCTCAGGGTAAACTTTTTCCTCTAAACCATCATCACAATCATATAAAGGATTACCAGCGAAAGTTTCTAGTAAAGGCTCGTTAACTAGGGTGTTAATCATAGTTACTTCCTCCGATTCACTGATAGGCACATCAAATAATGGATTATCCAACTTACTGCAGGCTAAAGGATCATGGACTACATCGTCTGAAACGGTGGTATCTCTAGTCAAATCCTCATCCTTTTGAATAGGTGAATAATTATTAAAATTATTTGGATTTGTACTAGAAACAACACTATCATTATAAATCTCAATCGAAGTAACAAATTCCTGATCACTATGCCTACATATTTCATGTTTTTCATCAATATTATCCTCATCATAATTATCTTTATAATAGCATGAAAAAGATCGAACCTCATCAAAACAAGTAGTGTTACCAATTCTAACCTCGTCATCTTGATTATGTGAATAATAACTATCCTTATTTTCAACGGTGGTATTGGGAACACTATACTGGAAATTAAAACTATCCTGAGCAAGTTTTTCCACAATCCTATTTGTACTCTCAGTAAATTGCTTGAGGGACTCTTCTAGAGACATCTTAGTTGACTGCTCTACGGACTCTTCTGGGAGAAGAATATTATAAGTATCTTTCATAAATAACTTCCGTGTTGACTCATTGAAACTCTTGAGAGACTCTTCCAGAGAAATAGAAGGATTGTTTTGCTCGTATGACCTGTGGGTATTGCATAGTAATTGGGCTCACAATGGTATGGACCATAACCTTCAAAAATTTCGCGTTCCCAATCACTATTCACACTATGGTCATAAAAAGGATAATGTCCAAGCTGCTCAGTCGGATACTCATTGTATTGGCTATTATAATACCAGTTCGACATCCTAACTGCAAGAGAATTCTAAACAAACACAAAGAAGGCTGACTCGACCACAAAAATCCTATTTTATCTAGCAAACAAAAAGCATGATGGCTCCACTTAGATTGTTTCTTGACCAGCTTCTATTCTTCCGAAAAGGAACTCGTTACAATCTGAGCAAACCTCTCTGGAATCAATCCGAGTTAAAGTAAGTTGAATAGAGACGAGGGAAGCTCGGTGGAGCTTTGATACCCAATGCCTCACCGATATTACAAGGCGACGCAGTCACGAATTCAACTCACAGAAACCATCATGAACTTCGAAGTATGCTTAAAAGAGTAACCAATATTTTCGAACGACTTTCCTATTAAGCTCGTTACCCTATCGGTCTCGTTCTAGTCCAAATTTTAAGGCTTAGGTTCGCATAGGTTACGTGTTCCTAAGGCGGGCAAGAAGGAAACGATGATGAAGTCCGAGTCCTTATGTTGATTTGGCCAGGCCTTGCCCTTTACTAGAAAATTAAATCCGATTTCAGGTCCTCAACATATATGCATACAAAATCATCCAGTAAACTCGTTGACAAGGGATTCGCGGGTGTTTAGAATTCTTACCTCCCGTTCCAGACGGGGATGAACCGTTGAAGTCGACTCGAGCCACGACTCCTATGTCATGTACGAACCCGAGGGGCCGAGGCGATATCGTAATCGTCGTCATTCTCTGCACACAGTTTATATTTAAAACTACCCTTCCGAAGGGTTTTAAAAAAAAAAGTCCCAAAGTTCAATGTCCGAAAGAAAAGAAAAAATAAATGTCCAAAAATAAAATATTACAAAAATAAAAACCTTAATTACAGTTTCTAAAATAAATAAATAAAATAATATACAAAATCTTCTTCTTCACTCCTTTTGGATTCCTCTTTTCTTTCCTTCTTTGGCTTCGCTTTTGTTTTCAGCACTTTCTCCCTTTTTCTTTAGCTCAGCTCCAAATCTGAAAACAAATAAGAAATACCAAAAGGCGTAAAAAAGAACAAAAATAATAAAAATAAAAATAAAACCTAAAAACAAATCTATACACAAGTCCGCGTCGGCGGTGCCAAAAATTGATCGAATTTTAATAGTGGTAAGAAAGGTTGTTGGAATTGATTCTAGGCTTAAATATAAAAAATACTAAAAATAATAAAATATATACAAAATATGTCACATGATGAAGAATTTACTTGGACTCGGGATGTCACTGCTTTTCATGCAGTTCAACTATTAACTCTGGACAATTAAAGATCAAAACAAAAGAAATATCAACTCTATTCTTTGCCAAAACAGATTTCGTAAAACATCAATTGTAAATTACAAGCATAGTGTATCTAAAGCCCCTAAGACTAAGCATACACTATCTAACAAGATAATAACTGATTAATAGAAATCATAAATCATTTAAAATCGGTGGAAAAAGAAAATAAGGAATTAATTAAATTACCCCAAGGATGAAATACAACTTCCTCCGTCGTCCCCAGTGTTGAGGTCTAGCTCCACATGGTGAAAACACACTCAAAGTTCATTTTTATTGCTCAAATGGTGTTTACAAAGAAGAGAAAAAGAGAAAATCAAATTAAACCGGGAATTTGCAACGCTTATATCGTTGCAAACTCATTGTTACAAAGAACAACTATAATTGTCGCAGTGTGACAGTCTTATCTCTGAAGCATAAACGACATTATTTCACGACTGTCTCTGTGAGTCTGTTCTTCGTGTTCTTCACTATATTTATGCTGCTATTGCAGGTTTCTCTGCAGCAATTTTCTCCACTCTGTAGCCTCCCCAATCCCTCGACCTCCTCTCTATGAATACCCATCACCTTATATATACCCAACAGGTGAAGAAAATCCTCCGTAATAACTCACAGTGATCTCCAAATATTCGGCAGTGAAAATAATATTTTCTAGAATATTTTCTTCCCTGAATTAACTCTTCACGCAGCTGAATTGTGTGTACACACTCCAAACACGTTATTACACGCCTCAGATGAAGTAAAATACTCTCAAGCCACACTCTAACCTTCCAAAGATAGTGAAATCTCGAGAATATCTCTCGGAATATATACACGTCCCTATTTGACTTCAAATTCATGTTGTGGATCAGTTCATTCGATTATGATGGACTTACCATTCCTGTTTAGCTGCAACAGGCCCAATCCAACAGACAGTAGCTCCTGAATCTTCGTACAAATCCTCCAAATCCAAAACAGGGATAATCAGGTTTTCAAAAGAAAAACACGCCCTGACTTCTTCAATTTAAATCTCCAGCCAATTGTGACCCAAAGCAGCGATCATACCATGCCTGTTAAGCTTACACAAGCCTTCCCATGTAATTTCAGCGATTGAGTCTCCTTGAATCTTCGCCAAAACCGAACCCTAATTTCTGTTGAAGAAGAACCAGATTTCCCGCCAAAACTGGAATTTGAAAGGTTGGAGATGACCTCCCCCTAACCAAACCGCGGGTGAGAACAGCAGGTGACCAACTGAGGTGCCCCTTATCCAAAGTGAGTGTGCCTTTAGTAATTTTTCTCCGGGTGTCCGAAAAGCAATTTTCGAGCAACTTTTTCCACATAAGTGTACTTCTCCAAAAACACCTAAACAAACATAAAAACACCATAATAAGTACGAAATCGAGTACTAACAATATGAAACATTGAGGACAAATTAGACACATAAATGCGTCTATCACACCTCTTCATAGGATCGGTTCCAATTTGCCTAGAGTTGGTCATACCAATAACACTAAATCGATCATACCATCTCAGGTGATTACTTAAGATCGGTTTCACTAATAAAAGTCATACCAATACAAAAGTCAGGCCTTGTGAATAGTTTTACCAAGAATGTAAACAAGTCATGAACGGTTATACTAATCACACATATTGGTAGTTCAAAAGATATGCAATGAATAACAATACCAATAAGCCTAGCGATTTCCCTTTCGATTCACGAAACAAGTTCATGGATTTACTTCCTTTAAATGAGTGTAAAACATTGTTTCCTAGGATGAAATCTTCACCTCATACCCATACATAATCACAATAGCATTCAAACGATTATGTCGATGTCTTATATACGAAGTTCAAAAGATAAGCGTTATACTTCGTATTGTATTCCTTAATACTACGTCTAACTAGAGTGTAATCATTCATGCTTCGCAGTTATGTTTTCAATATGCACGACTTGAAAGATACGTTAGGGAATGAAACAGTTCAATTCAAATATCACTAACCTCAAGTGGAAGGATGATGTTGTCGTTGTAGCTCCTTACTTCTTCACTTCTTCAAGTCTTCACAATACTTGTAATGTCTCATATCCTAGTACTTTCAAGCTAACCTATACGAAGTTGACTCTAGTACATAATCAAGCGACTCTTTAAATGAGTTTTGGTTCACTAAAATATGACAACCAAACTTGACATACCAACGCTTGGTGGGTTCAACCGAGCTATGCTCTAAAAATCTCCCCCTTTGTCAATTTTAGTAACAAAACTCTTACATCATATGGATAAACAAATTACAAGAATTCATTACACATACGTTTGATTCCCAAATTCAACAACACAATAACTTGTATACATTCAATCCATAAATGCCGTTGTTGATATTATAATAACAAAGCTAATACTCCCCCTAAAGGTAAGATAGGTAGATTTTATCAATCCGCACGTCTTTGTTATTCCTTTGTAGTCCATATAACTACCAATATCATATGATATGCTACTCCCCCTTAGTCTATGCTTTACTCTTTCGTTAGATAAATTTTTAAGAACCAATGTCCTTTCCCTTAGTGATACCAATCAATATAAATCAATACCAGTATCACTTGTTTACTCCATATATTTCTCCCCCTTTTTGTCATAAAATGACAAAGGTACGAGCAAATAAAGGACAAAACGAAAGGGTCTTACAAATCTCAAAATAGACTTGCAAACCTATAAGAGTTAAGCACGAGGGTTCCACACACCATTTTTGATAACCAATATCAAAACCGAAACTACATAGTAATTTTGTTTTAATATGTTACCAAGGAAACAATTTCCCGAAATAATTTTCCCTAATAGTTTAGCAAACCAAAAATCGACTAAGCACCTTAGTTCCTTTTCTAAACCGATTTTACAAATACAATCGCTTGTTCGATAAGACCAAAATAAAGATAACTCTATTTTTCTCATCGGGTTCTATTTATCCATATAACTTAGACCTTTAACTTGTAAACAAGACAAGTACTAAGTTAGTTAACTAGCATTCCATGTTAAGGCATTCGATTAGACTTGAATAGCCGAAACCTCCACTTTGATAAGTCTAACTAAGATCAAAATTAACTTAGTTTCTCTTATCCTGAATCGAATTGGACTAAACAATTCATCCCATAACCCTTTCTTTCGTTAAGCCTTAAACAATTCATACAAACCAAATAAATCAACTTGCATAATTATTCACCTCAACCGGAAGCAATTGAAACAACATAGACATTAAAGCATCGTAATTGCACCGAAATTTTATAAGCCTAAACGATTGATATCAAACAATAAAGAAAGATAATAATAGTTTTTCTTAACCGGAAACAATTGAATCACATACACATCCATACACAAATAATGGAATAAAACATCAATTGTACCGAAATTTTGTTAAGCAAAAGCAATAAATACACACAATAAACTCAGGCTTTTCTTAAATAGGAAAACGATTAACTAACAAAGTCGTTACCTCAAATTTCGCATCCTCTTCTCCAATATGTTTGCATCTTCTTCCAGGGAGAATTGATATCGAAATATCATTATGTTGTCATCCTTATGCAAAACAAAAGAATAACAACAACCAATCTTTACCATAGAAAGGTTGAAAATCGGTTTTAACTATTGCAAGCAAAAGTTCAAACCACGAAACACATACGCTTTTATGATAAACCAAACGATTCAACATATTGTGACTTTTTCACATATTGTTTCAATCAGAACCCCTCATGATCCTTTGATAAAGCTTACCAATATCGGCTAGAACTTAATCCTGCTAAACCAAAAAGTCACCCAAACCATAAGGATTCACAACATATGAGATCGAATATCAAGGTTAGAAAACCGAAATCAAACATCCCATACACATACATAGCAATAAGATAAAACATTCAAGCACAGGCTATGCAAACATAAACTATCACAAGAAAAATTATAAATCAAATAATTTTATTCATAATAAGATAGTTTTATTCATAATAGACCTAATATAATCATTGAAAGAAATCAAAAATTGATGTCTATTTTCCTGTATTAAGTATTACAACATATAACTTAATCTCTAGTGGTGCTATTGTTGTTCACTGAGGTTTCTTCAGTGTTCAAACTTTTGAAGCATGTCTCAAAAAATTTGTCTGCAACCACTTTCTGTTTTTTGAGATCTTTAATTTGAAGCTTCAAATCTCCAAGTTCATATTTCATCTCCTTTATTTGAACTTTTAGTTCACCCCGATCTTGAACCAAAGTAAAGAGATTTCCTACGAATTCTTCAAACTCATACATAACTTCATGCATACCATCTGTGGGAAACCACATGGTAAGATTTGAATCATTGAGAGCAAAAAAACATGACTCTTCTTGAGATTGATCATAGTTAGGATCATAACCGATTCTCGAGATAATCTTCTTGATCCTTCGTTTTGAGACAAAACCTTGACAGTTTCTCACCTTTCGTGCTTCCCTTTTATTACTCTTTGTAACACTGCGAGTTATGAGAGACATACTTTTAAAAAGTTTTTATTAAGGGAAGGTAATATACTTGAGAGAAGAATATATGTATATCTAGTTTTCAGAAAAACAGGGTTTCCAAAACTTCACGACATATTTTCGAACTTCTCTTTTCATTGAAAGGAGGATATTCTCTAAATAACTCTTGTTACTGAAAATAGAAGCTACCATGAACCTGTGCCCTTGATTTTATGTGCTTTTCCCATCCAATAAATATGAGCACGGAAGAGGATGAGAGCGCACAGTATTGATACAACTAAGTTGTATCGGGGTAAGCTTTTTCTAGCTTACAACGAGCATCATAAACATAGTTCATGCTTCTCCTTGGGAATTTCTGCCCAAAAAATTTTCTCCCAAGATGATGATATTTTCTAACTCTAGAGTTATGATCATGTGGAGAAACTGTACTGATGTGAGAATTCTCAGAGATAAATAAATCTCTATTGATTCTTTCAATGAGATTTTCATATGATTTTCTCATTCTAAGGACTTCCTTATGAACCACATCAGTGTGATTATCTGAAACAATTATCAGAAATTCCTGATTGCTTCTTTTGGCAGAGATTCTCTATTTCCCTTTCTTATGGAGTTGTTCTTCACCAAAACAAGAATTGTTTCGATATGGATGAGGAGGAAAAGCGATTATCAACACTTTCCTCTGATTCTTTTGAGTTGATCTTATCGGGTAGTGGTATAATCTGTTTTTCTACTGAGGAATGGTCTTGCAGTTTTTTAAGACAAGAAACTTCTTTCAATATTTTTACCACCGTATGTTGAAGAAGTATAAGTTTCCTGTCAAGTGACTGAAACTTGTATTCTTTAAGATCACTGTTTGTGTGTGAAAACGGTTTCTGCATGTTTTCGGTAATTTCGTGTGTGTGGGTGAGAAACGAGTCTAAACCCTAAACAATGTACTTCACGGGAGTACTTTTGATTCGAGAGATCAATCTGTACAATCCTGGCCTAACCCAAGAAATGGACGTTCCAGGCTTGCTTCGGTCACAAAGTGAAGGAGAAGAGCTGGTCTTAGAGAGGGAAACGAAGAAAGTGTTGAGACCAGAATAGTTGATTCTGGAAGTGTGGGTGTTTTGTGACTTGTATCAGAAAGTTGAACTGGCTAGCTGAATGAAAGCTATCAGATGATTTCTAGATGTGGTATGGTTCTCCTGACCAAAACTTGTTGTTTGGTGGAAAATAGGTGAGACTATTTATACAAGTCGCAACAAAACGTACCCTGGTCTCGTGGGAAGTGGAAATGATTGAGTGGTGGAAGAAGGGAGTAACGGGTAACGCCTAGAATTTATGTTTCCATTATGAAGGATACGTTTACATCATTACTTCTTTCCATTACTAACCGCCCCGCTTTATGATACTTTCTGTAACGGGCGTATTGCACGCCGGACGTTGTAAACCGCCAGACCAATATCCTGATGAATATCCCCCAATTTATGACATGTTTTGATGTCTCGAGTGTTTTCGTGGAAAACATGTAGCACTTTGCTATGTGTGGCAAGTTAAAAATGAGAGGCTTGTCGTAGGTAAATAACATATGTGATGCTAGGCTCATTTTGGCTAGTCGCCTAAAACTTGTCACGAGATGAACGGCTCGGTGGCGAATTTTGATAGCTGAGTTTACATCTCATGAGGAAGAGTGGCCATTGATTATGGACGCATCTTGTTGTATAGCGAAGTGGCGCCATTGGCATAGTAGCGCCTGGTGGAGCCATGGAATAACGACATGCTAGTGATTGTGGCATGGCAGCATGCCAGTGGCCGTGGCATAGTGACATGCTAGTATCCGTGACGTGGTGGTATGCCAGTGGCCGTGGCATAGCGGCATGCTAGTAGATGTGGCATGATGGCATGCCAGTGGTCGTGGCATAGCGACATGCTAGTAGCTGTGGCATGGCGGCATGCCAGTGGCCGTGGCATGGTGGCATGCCAATAGCCGTGGCATGGTGGCATGCGAGTGGCCGTGGCCTAGCGACATGCTCGTAGCTGTGGCATGGTGGCATGCCAGTAGCTGTGGTATAACGACATTCTAGTAGATGTGGCATGGTGGCATGCAATGGCCGTGGCATAGAGAAATGCCAGTGGTCGTGGCATGGTGGCATCCCAGTGGTCGTGGAATGGTGGCATCCCAGTGGCCGTGGCATGGAGGCATGCCATTGGTCGTGGAATAACGACATGCTAGTAGCCATGGCATGGTGACATGCCAGTAGCTGTGGCATGGTGGGATGATGGCATGCCAATAACCGTGGCATAGCGGCATGCTAGTGGCCGTGGACAAGCGACATGCTAGTAGATGTGGCATGGTGGCATGCCAGTAGCTATGGCATGGTGGCATGCCAGTGGCCGTGGCGTTGTAGTATGGCCAAAGTGTAACATTTGGTTCCGTGACTAAAGTTAAGGCTTGGCGGCATGGCCAAGGCTAGGGATTGGCGGCATGGCTAAGGTTAGGGCTTGGCGCCGTGACCAATTTAGGGTTTGGCACTGTGGCCGAAATTAGGCGTCGTAGCCAATTTAGGGTTTGATGTCGTGACCAAAGTTTAGGGTTTGACGACATGGTCGCTCAAAAGTTGCCACAAGCCTGTCGGTTTGGTGGCGAACTTGGATGCCTGAGATTGCATCTCAGGAGGAAAGGTAGTCGTCGATCATGGCTACCTTTAATTGGCAGTGACGCCTTTAACTTGCGCTATCGGCATTGCGGCACGACTGGAATGACTGGCATGGATCGTGCATGCCTTCGGCGCGGTTGCGCGCGTAGCCATAACCACTGAAATTTTGGCATGTTGGTGTAGAAATCTTGCCTAAATTAGGGTTTGGTTTGTCGAAACCCTAATTAGCCTATATGGCACGTCACATGGGGTGAGTGGCCATGTTTGGAACGTTGGCATGTGCATCTGGCATGTGCGTTTGGCATGCTGCTTGGCATGCTGGTGCGTTTTTGGGAGACCAATTGGCTTTGCGTCCATCTGGCACGGTTTCCTTCTTTTCAACACTGTGACGAGTTTAAAGTAACCTGATTGGTTAATGTAAGAGGGCCGGCCAGGCATGGGCGTGGCTACACTTCTGTGTGATTGTGGCGGATTTAAAGCGACCTGATTGGTCGATGGGAAGTGGGGTCAGCAATCTATGCCGTGGCCACACTTCCAGTGCGGTGTGGCGGATTTAATCGCCTAGTTTGGCTAAGCATAGTTTTTCGACCAACGGGGTCTAGTGTACTGCGCGGGGAGCGAAACCCTAATTTTGCAAATTAGTCGGGTTTATGAGTTTTTTATGAGTTATCACAATAGTTGGATGGATTTTGCATGCTGCCACAAAAATCCTTATCTACAAAATGCATTGTGCTTTCCATCTGAGTATTTCGTGCGATGGCCTTAACTTTGGTACTTGGAGGTTCATGTTACTCCGCTGCGAGTGAACACAAATCCGTCATGCCATACCGATATTAAGGGTTCTATCGGGGAACATAGCAAAGGAAAGTACTCAGTGAGTCTTGTATTGGCGAGGTGCCGAAATTTACAGAGTGTTTGGGATGGTTGCCACATTCGACAGTCTGGATAAATTTCATGTAAATATATTGAATGATTCAATAAATATGCTGGTGGAGAGGTTAGCACTCACGGCACCGTTTCCTTGCAGAGTGACGTCAGATGCAAGGTTTTACGATTTTAACCCTAAGCTAAAAACCACTATCAACATTAAGTCCCCTGCTTAGCACGTAACAGTGGCATTGTTGCGGGGTAAGCATGAGATGGTGACAGACAAGAGTAAAATCAAAAGAGCAAGACGTGAAGAGATTGCTAAGGAAATTCAACTAACCTTTGGTGGAAGGCATGAGGAATCTGTGATCCTTGTGTTGGAAGCTTTTGCATAAATTCGTCTTAGTCGTGGGATGTTGGCACCAGCGCGACGTCTTTGGCTACTGGTTAAGGATGGTTCATGGCGCTGCTGGCTAAGGCATTGGTTAGGACGCGGTTGGATTTGGCTTGGTGGTGGACCCGGGAAAGCGTCTAAAATTGAAGCGAAATGAAACGCGGGCCTACAGTAATACCGCAAGTGCACGGTCGTCAGTTATAGCTCGTGCAAGTACGGGTCGATCCACAGAGACTGGGGGTGTTTTGTAGTGTTTAGCTATTTTGGGTTCTAGTTGGCTATTGGGCTTTAGGTATCAAAGGGTTGTGGTACCAATGGGTTATGAATACCCTTTGGAACTGTTGGGCTTTGAATACCCTTTGAATAAATTGGGCTTAATGGGTTTGTTGTAATGATGAAGTGCTTTAGGCCTTGGGCCTTTGAATGATTTTGGATTGAACTGTGAACTAGGCTTTGGCCTTAAACTTAGGATTGGGCTCAGTGTAGTGAACTGAGCTTTGGGCTCAGTTGGCTTGTATGAGGATCTGTGCTTGACAGTGACAGGCCTTAGCTTGGAAAGTGAACTGTGAGCTGGGCTTGATAGAGCTATCAGTTTGGTTTTTGAATGAGTCCACAGTGAACTGGACTGGGCTCTTAATGATCAATGCACTTAGGCCACAGTGAGCTTCAATGGACTAATGGGGAGCAAAACAGAGAAACTAGAAGAGCAAAAGATAGCAAAAGAAAGAGAATAAAAGAGAACACAGACAGAGATGAGGAACAGGGAAGAATAGGGAACAATAACTAAAGGATTAACAATGGCAGTGAAACAAACTAACAATGATCATGGGAAAGAAGCAAAAATCAGTGGCAATGAGGCACAAAGGCAGTTAGCCTAAGGCAAGGGAGCAGCAATGAAACAAATGGTAACAGTGGAGGTAAAAGCTAAGGATTTGAATCCACCCTTGTGACCTAGCCAGATAGTGTAGTTCTAGGTTGAATTGAACATCATATGCATACATCTAGAATGGGAGGAAAATCAGCTTGCTCACTGATATGCCCCTAGCATTGTCTGTCTTTTGACAGCACAGTCAATCACAGGCATACCAGAGCACTAATTTCTTCCCATTGCACAAGCAAAACAGGCACTAAGGCTTCTAACCTAACATTCCACTACCTAACAGTCCACTAAAGCTTCATCTGAGCCTCAGCTAGTGAGACTTAGCTCATGACTAACATGCTAACACTAACATACATCATACAAGATAATTGAAACATGAATTCAAAAATTAAACATAAACAGAACATGAACATTACACAGTGAATACCAAGAATAGAACATATACAGAACAGCAAAGTTCTGGACACTGGCTAGTCCAGCATAAGCCAATTTCACACCCACAGTCCCCTTTTTATACCCAGACACCCAAATTAGGGTTTACAGAAAAATTCCCCCAAATCCCCAAATTGAACAGTGACAAAATTAGGGTTTCTCACCTAATTCGACTAATTTAATCATACCCATGTTGCCACTGTTCTTCCTCATGCTCTCCCTAGCAGTAATTAGGGTTTTCTCGAAAATCCCCAAATTAACTGAAATTAGGGTTTGGGTTTTTTTTCTTACCTTGATGTGACAAATCTCCTCAATTAGCATCGACCCATGTCTTCTCTGCTTCTCCTGGTGCCTTTGCTGCTCTAATTGTTCCCTAGTTCGAGTTATTTTACTCACCCCAAAACCTAGGGTTTCAGTGGTTGTGAGATGGGGAAAATAACTAGGCTAGGGAGATGGGTTTGAGGTGTTGTCGGGTGGTTGTGGTGGTGGTGTGGTTCGAGAAGAAGGTGTAGCTGGTGGAGGTGATGGAGTTGCAGAGCTCTGCAAATTTTTGGGAAGAAGGGGAAGAAGAGCTCGAGAGAAGAATGGGTTAGGGGCTGTTTGTTTTGGGGTATAAGGGTTCGGTTGCTAGGTTGTTGAGCGGGTGTAGAGAACTTTGATGATCTGCGACAAGGAGCGATGGATGGGAAGATGGTAGGTGGATCCAACGGCGATACGAGGTAAGCGTGGAGCGACCGTCGGATGAAGGGATGTAGCAAAACGGACGACCCAAGATGGAGATGGGCGTTGCGATGTAAAGCGGGGGCTTCGGAGTTTGATGTGCGATGATGGAGCGACCGTAGGATGCTGAAATGCTTCGATCTGACGGCTGAAATCCGAGACGGGCTTGGATAGTGGAAATGTGTTTGAGTAAGGGTTTTGGGCCTTGGGTATGCCAAGCCCATATCTTCTTTAAGGACAATTCTTCTTCTTCAAGCCCACTTCTAGCCTTTTGGTCTTGTGCACAACATTCTTCGCGGCTTCCTTGTGTAATTCCTCCCGGCTTTTCACTACTTTTCTGCTCTTTTCCGCTCTGCTATTCATCCAAACTTTATTTATTACCTAAAAATGCAAAATTAAGTAAGAAAAATATTTATTCTTGAAAACAATGAAAATACAGAATATGGGATAAAATGTAGAATTAATGCACAAAAGATGAGTTAAATGCCAAGAAAAATATATAGAAATATGCACTTTTTAGCACTCATCAAATACCCCCAAACCTGAATTTTACTTGTCCTCAAGTAAAACAAAACTAAGGAAATCCTACCTATACCACTGTCGCTGGTCTCTCGAATGCATTTAGCGTATGCACTAAGCCTTTTAAACCACTAAGTGTCCCTAGTGGACGAGTTGAAGTCTCGTGAAGGTTTGCTTAGAACGTACCTACAAAGTTCTAGGTCAAAATATAAGCTCAGATTCCATCAAATGTGACATGTGCAAGTCAGTTTAAGCTCAC
The DNA here is from genome assembly GCF_003573695.1 of Papaver somniferum. Lineage (NCBI taxonomy): Eukaryota > Viridiplantae > Streptophyta > Magnoliopsida > Ranunculales > Papaveraceae > Papaver > Papaver somniferum. The sequence goes on along the minus strand of NC_039366.1, from coordinate 149,913,124 downwards.
AGCAAAATGGAGATGTCAATCTAGCTATCAAGGCACAATCCTAGCACTGATAACAAATAAAGACATGTGATAAGAGTGTAAAGTGTATCTACACATGTGTAAAGAAAGATCGGAGTTATGACTACTAATCACCAAGAGATAGTTTCTCAGGCTAAGAACCAAGGTCGAAATCTAGCTAGCTGTCCGGACTTTACGAGAATTGTGAATGAGTTGGAGGTATTTCACAATTACTCGCGTTGTACATCAATGGCATACACCCTTCCTTGCTTATTACAATGAAACAACAAAATGACTCTTTACATGACTCTTATTTACATTGACTACTCTCTTTTATTTTTGGAACAAGAGAGATGGAATTGATAAATACTTGATTTTTTTGTATTTTTCTGATATTTTTCTGAATATATACATCTTTTTTTTTTTTTTTTTTTTTTTTTTTTTTTTTTTTTTTTTGAAAAGGAAACACTTTTGATACATATACAAAAGGAAACAAAAGATTACATGACACTTTGCAAGAGGTAGCCCTTTTTGATGCACCCAGTTAAATTCGATGGTTGTCTTTCTTAATGTAACCTCCACCTTCTATCCCAACCAACCAAAGAACAAGCTAGTCAAGTTTCGTTCAGTATTCTAAAGTGATTGGCAATCGTGACTTCCTATCAAACACCTTGAAGATCGAGGCCATACATGTATTGGTAGATCGTGCGCGTGCAAATTTCTTATCACTATGTGAATTGTGCTAGAATCAGGGTGCCTAAATATCTAGACTAAGACTCCTAATAATTACATATTTGCACAAGAGCACACAAGATTTTCAACATTTCAAGGTAAATGAGCTCCATTTTTATTTTTTTTCAATTTTTTAATTTTTTTTTCATTTTTCATTTTTTTTTTTTCAAAAAGAAGGAGTTCTTGTTTTCAATTATGGCATATTATCCAAGTATCTACTTTTCACCCCCAAACCTAAACTAAACATTGTCCTCAATGTTTCAAAATATGAACAAAATTATAATACAACATATGAAGAGGATCATGTTGAGTAGAGAAAAAGGAAAGAGAATACCCGATTTCGGCGAAAGCAATATTAGAACTCCGTTATTCAAGGCAAGAATCCAACATATGTCAGCCGAGATCATATTGGATTAGCAAAATATATACAAAAGGAACAAAAGGTTTTTAAGAAATTTTATCTACTGGATTATATACAAAAATTCACCATACACTAACAATCTAAAGAGTTGAGGATCAACCCAAAAGACAAAGTGTAGAGGTTTCAACAGCTTCACACAATATAATAGAAAGCAAGTGAAGCTGTGAAACAAAATGAGCTACCCCCAAACCTGGATTTTTCAACATATAAATTTTGGAAACAAAATCTCGCAGTTTTGGGGGTTCATCATGCACAAGGTCTAGCTCGAAATGAACTGTGCTAGGGACGGGCAAACATGCTAATTCCAACTGTGGTTCCTCAGATGTATTATACTTAGAAGCAAAATAGTCCAAGAGGACTTGGGAAGCACACAGTTCCAAACCTAGGTTGGGCATTCTCAGAAAAATTGGTTTGACAATATCGGTACAAACCAAATCTAGGTTGGATGGAAGGCCATCAGATTGTGACTTATGTAGGAAGATAGGCACATCATTATTAATCACATCAACATCTCCTAAGTCTTCTACAAGTGTCACAACATGCTCACAATCATCAAACAAATTGGCAAGATCACAATCAGAGTCATCAACATCATCAACAGATTCATTCTCATGCATCGGCAAATCAGGAGAAATATCACAATGTGACCTAGGTAGAGAATCAGACACATCAAATATATTTTCATGCATATTAGTGTCTACAGAAGATTCAACTATTCCTATGTCATGCTCATCTTCACAGAATAATTGTACGAATCCCATGTCAATATCAAAATCATATGAATTACAATGAGTATTAGAAAGAACAACATGCATGAAGGTCGAGGGCGAGAAGCCATATGTTTTTGAACCAACAGGTTCCACAATATTTTCATGTTCTTCTAACATATCATCATAATCATCATCATGGTAGCATGCATATTGGTCCTCATTAACAGTGGTGGTGTCATTAGTCGATTCATGTTCCTCTAAATTAGGTTCATATTCAACATTATTTACATGAATGGGACTAGACACTTCATTAGGGACAACATACATTTCCTCATGAATTTCCTCCTTTTGTAGGTGAGGCAAAATCTGATCTAAATATGCATGAATTCGTGATGTAGATCTATCATAGTCTTGCTTGCAGAGTCTTAAAGCTTTTGTGGTGGAGTCTAAATTCATGGGAGTACAAAATTCTTCATGTTCAAATTGTGGTGAATGGTACATGTGTGCATGGTCATTAGGGTTTACAAAGTATTGATCGCAACCCTCAAAGGATTGATTATGGTCCCAATGACTACCATTCTCACAATTTATGGGCATTTCATACCTTGGATTTTCTCTAGATTGCCTAAAATTATGCAAAATATGACAATTCTCAACAGGGTGGTCTAAACTACCACATGCGGGACATGCATAGATTTCAGGTTGCCTAAGAAAATTAGATGTGACAGATTCCTCATGTGATTGCATTTCTAAAGCTGTGATTCAAGCTTCTATTTGATCCATAAGTGATGATTGTGTGAGTGAGGCTCTAGAAGAATGTTCATTTTCACGTTGCGATGAATGATGCATGTATGAATAGTCATTAGGGTTCATGTATCGAGGCTCAGGACTTTGAAAATGTCCATTATAATTCCTATAACTATTGACATCATGGAATGGGGGAGGATCACAATGTGAATTTGGCCCGTAAGCAAGTTCTCTAAGTGTTTTGTTTCCACTCCCCGAAGCAGACCAAAATCTAGACATGATTGGCTCAAAAGCTAAGTAACTATGTTACAAAGCCCAAAATTTGGTTTTTTAATGGGTTTGGATTTTTGGGAAAATTTTGGTTTTTAGGGAAACATTTGGAAAACTTTGGTTTTTATGGGAGAAAAACATTTGATTTTTAATGGGATAAGGAGAAAGAAGAAAAATTTGGTTGTTAATGTGGGAGCAAAATAAAATTTGGTTTTTGAATGGGAGAAAAGTAAAAATTTTGGTTTTTTTTTTTTTTAAAAAGAAAATAAAATTTGGTTTTTGAATGGGAGCAAGCCCACTGTTGGTTTTGTGTTTGCTTTGGCTCAGCTGGTTTGAAAACGTTTGGTGAAACTGAGTCCAAAATCTCGGCCTAGAATTTGGGTACTCGGTCCACTAACGAGTTAACCTAGCGTGATCGGTTACAAGCTCAGCTGGGTTTAAAAACCCAGAATACAAAATACCATTCCAAATTAAACAAGCTCACAAAAATTAAATACAAGCCCACAAATTAAACAAACAAGCCCACAAAAATTAATTACAAACCCAACAGAAAATAAAAAGCCCAAAAATTGGCTTTAATATTACAAGCCCACAATTAAAAATTGGAAGCCCACAATTCGGGTTCTCTTAAATGGGTTACCTTTTAAGCACAGCCCAGCTGCTCTGATATTGTTGCAAAAACCCAGTTGGGCTTTGGTTCTTTTCCTTGGTGGCGTCCCAGCAGAGGAAAAACTGGTTCAGAACAGCAGGTCCAACAGCAAAGGAAGTGAAGCAGATGCAGATGCAAATGCTATGCAGTGAAATGCAAAAATAGCTAATAAAACTACAAGAAAAACACAGCACCAATCCCCGGCAGCGGCGCCAAAAACTTGGTGGGCCCGGAAAAGCGTATAAAATTGAAGCGAAATGAAAACGCGGGCCTACAGTATTACCGCAAGTGCACGGTCGTCATTTGTAGCTCGTGCAAGTACGGGTCGATCCACAGAGATTGGGAGTGTTTGGAGTTTCTAGCTATTTGGGCTCTAAATTGCTATTGGGCTTCTAATTGTGTTTTGGGCTTAGTGGGTTTTTGTAACAATGAAATGGTTTTGGGCTCAGTGGGCTTTTGGATTGACTGTGAACTTATGGGCTTTTGGTCTTTTGAATTGCACTGGGCCTTGGGCTAACAGTGACTGTGAATTGGGCTTTAGCTTTTCACCTGGGCTTTGATTAAGTCCACAGTGGGCTTTTGTAATGAATCTGGGCTTGGAGCAGCAGCAGTGGTGGCTTCAGCAGCAGCAGAAGCAGTGCACAGCAGCAGCAACAGCAACAGCAAGTAGTAGCAGCAGCAGTGCAAAGGGCAGGTGCTCAGCAGGGAAAGGGAGAGCAGGAGCTGTGCAGGCAGACACTAAATCACACAGGGACAAGGATGGCATTTACAATGACAGGTACAAAGAAAAAGTGACAGTGGTTTATACATGGAAGCAACACAGGGCAAAAGGATGCAAATTTACAATGGCAAAAGCAAACAGCACAAAAGTATGATGAGAAGGTGACAGCACAGTGAAACTACAAGCAGAGAACAATGGAACCAAGGCCTAAGCCAAGGGCAGGGGTGACAGTGCACTGACTTCAGTGCACAGCAAAATGTGAAGTGCAAAAAAAACAATTAAGTTGCAAGTGACTGTGAAAACAAAATGTGGGTTAAGCTAAGGCTTTGAATCCACCCTTGTGTCCTAGCCAAACAATGTGATCCTAGGTTGAGTTGAAAATCCTATGCATACATCTAGAATGGGAGGAAAACTAATTTGCTCACTAGTTTGCCCCTAGCATTGACTGTCTTTTGACAGAACAATCAATCACAGGCACTATGAGCATCAATCTCTTCCCATTGCTCAATCAACACACTGCACTAAGGCTCTAACCTAGCATTCCACTATCTAACAGTCCACTAAAGCTTCATCTGAGCCTCAGCAGTGAACTCAGAACATGAGAAAACAGATGGAACAACACATGATTAACAGGAACAACGCAACATTTAAACTACTAAACAGTGAATGAAAATTGCAAAAGAAGAACCCTAAAAATTAACAGTGAAATCAGCAAAGAACAAACATGAACAGAAATTGAAGAACCCTAAATATTAAATTAAAAATTAAAACTAAAATTAAACAGTGATTAACCCAAATTTGGGGGTATCTCGGCTAACCAAGAACAACCTTTAACATCCTACATCACTTCCCTTTTATAGCTTACAACAAGAATACAAAACCCTAATTCGAAACCCTAATTTTTTTGGGGAAAATCAAATTCTCTCACCAATTTCCTGAATTGAGCTCAACCCATGCTTTGGGTATGTCCCCTCTGCTCTTCTGAAGCTTTTCCTTCCCTCAATTTTGTCTTCTCCTCGCTGTTGGTGAAACCCTAGATCGAGATTTCTTGTCAAACCCACACCTAGGGTTCAGAGATGTGAATTTGGAAAGAAGTCTAGGCTAGGGAGAGATGTCGTGGTGTTGTCGGGTGGTTGTGGTGGTGGTGTGGTTCGAGAAGAAGGTGTAGCTGGTGGAGGTGATGGAGTAGCAGAGCTCTGCAAATTTTTGGGAAGAAGGGGAAGAAGAGCTCGAGAGAAGAATGGGTTAGGGGCTGTTTGTTTTGGGGTATAAGGGTTCGGTTGCTAGGTTGTTGAGCGGGTGTAGAGAACTTTGATGATCTGCGACAAGGAGCGATGGATGGGAAGATGGTAGGTGGATCCAACGGCGATATGAAGGTAAGCGTGGAGCGACCGTCGGATGAAGGGATGTAGCAAAACGGACGACCCAAGATGGAGATGGGCGTTGCGATGTAAAGCGGGGGCTTCGGAGTTTGATGTGCGATGATGGAGCGACCGTAGGATGCTGAAATGCTTCGATCTGATGGCTGAAATCCGAGACGGGCTTGGATAGTGGAAATGTGTTTGAGTAAGGGTTTTGGGCCTTGGGTATGCCAAGCCCATATCTTCTTTAAGGACAATTCTTCTTCTTCAAGCCCACTTCTAGCCTTTTGGTCTTGTGCACAACATTCTTCGCGGCTTCCTTGTGTAATTCCTCCCGGCTTTTCACTACTTTTCTGCTCTTTTCCGCTCTGCTATTCATCCAAACTTTATTTATTACCTAAAAATGCAAAATTAAGTAAGAAAAATATTTATTCTTGAAAACAATGAAAATACAGAATATGGGATAAAATGTAGAATTAATGCACAAAAGATGAGTTAAATGCCAAGAAAAAAATATATAGAAATATGCACTTTTTAGCACTCATCACTTGGGCTGCGGATGACACTTGTCAGGAGCGGAAAAGTTGGCGCTGAGAAGGATGCAAGTTGTTGGTGCTGGCTAGGGCGTAGAGCCGTTGGCGTTGCTGGCTTGGCTTGGCCGTGAAGCCGTTGGCGCTGCTGGCTTGGCTCGGCTTGGTCGTGGAGTTGTCGGCGCTGTTGGCTTGGCTTGGCCGTGGCGCTGCTGGCTATGGAAAGGTGAATGGTGCCTAGCTTCAGTCCATGGAGCGATGAAAACTGGCTTCAATCCGTGGAATGGTGGAAAAAGCATTTGGAACTTTGGCTACCAAACAGTGAGGATGGATCCGTCTAGGTCACATGATGAACGGAGATAACACGACTTTGATCACGGAGTGCTGGAGCCATGGAGAGTTGGCTTGACCACGGAGTACTGGAGCCATAGAGAGTTGGCCTGACCACGGAGTGCTGGTGCCATGGAGCATTGTAGGTTGAGCGACTGGTGTTATTCGTGCTGGCGCGCTTTCTGGTTCGGTCATGGAGCGGAGATATTGGCACAGTACTTGTTCGGCTATGGAGCATGAATGTGGTGCACCTAGTCATCTATTCCCGTTCATCGAGCAATAAGGAATCCTTATTCTGTTCAAAATCTATAGACTGTGTTCGTACGAAACGACGTATCGACCCTCTTCTGTTTTTGTTATTCGTTCGGCTCCGTGCTTTCATCTGCAGCATCTGGCTCCTCTTCGTCATTTGTTAGCGGTGGTAGAGCGAGCATTAATAGCAACAAAGCAATCTCCAATAGTTATAATCAACAGCAAGGCAAGCCATGAGAACTTAAGGTAGGTGCTCTCGTGTGACGCCCCAAATACTAAACCTGCTTATCAGATAAGATTACAACCTAATTGAAGCATCAAAATTAGATTACCGATCTTAAGAATCATAACTATAGAAAGTGTTGAATAACAAAACCCAAGCCCTCTGATATTATATAAATGAAAGTCTTCCGAGTTCTAAGAATATGTAAATGTGTTGTTTACATATTAAGAAAGAATACATATAGTAAAAGATGCACAACATCACTAGATTCAATAAACCTCTAACCTACAAAACGGATATCTTCGAGCGCTCAATTCCTTCATATTACTGAAAAGCTGACGTGGGAACAAGTGAGCACATCATCCCAAGGAGTGCCCAATGGAAACAAATAACTCTCAAGTAATCACTAACATGCTTCAAAGTTCTAAAGATAAAACAGTAATTTAAACGAAACAATGGTGAAATGAAACATTCAGCAACTCACGCATCAAGAAGCAAAGGTTAGTCAAACAAGCATAATATGCACACGAGTGATTTCCCTTAAATAAAATAGTATATATAGTATTCTGACGGATGGCGTACCGCCCTACTAATACTATTGCCGACGGATGGCGTACCGCCCTACTATCTTAATAAGCAGAAAATATAATATTATTGCCGACGGATGGCGTACCGCCCTACTAATACTATTGCCGACGGATGGCGTACCGCCCTACTAATACTATTGCCGACGGATGGCGTACCGCCCTACTAATACTATTGCCGACGGATGACATACCGCCCTACTTAACTTAGCTAAGAGCCGTGGGGAAAACACAGACACTCTTCGCGGGAAAATCACACAACGCATAATACACACATACAATTATATTTAAAACAAACAACGTTCAATGCAATTACAATATACATTCATATAGATAGTAAAAGCACATCATGCTCGCAAAAGAAAGAAACTCAATGATTACAAGAAGGTTACAAAGTTTCCACCTGTTTTGTAGGCAACCACGTCTATCTCGAAATCCACCATCCACTACTTCATCCTTCGGATCGATCGTTGTTAATCAAGTCCAACTGTTAATCACACAGGTACTCTAAGAGTTTAGCCAAAAAACACACACCATAATCATACAAGTTCCAGTTAATGGCTAGGTAAATTATCAAATGTTTCTAAACCCATTTATGGTTTTACAATTTCTACCTTTAGCAGATCGAAGAGTTTACTAACCAATTGAGATGGTTCCATAGTCCATTTGATAAGTCTAGAAAAGATATACTACTTAGCAAAAGGAACCGAAGGCTAATTCCGATCATAGAGGGTCCAATTTGTCAAAATAGGGAAACTATCCCTAAGCCCAAAACACCAAACCGGCCCATTAAGCTAAGGCCCAGTCCAACAGGTCAACTAACGGTCACTAACAGTCCAAAGGTCAACTAAAAGTCAACGTCCAAGGTCAGGTCCAAAGCCAAAGTCAATGGTCAACTGATCAGGTCTCTGAGTCGGTCAACTGAGTCAACTCAGTCAATATCTAGTCACAGTATCAATTCAGTCAGACAGGGTAAATGGGTGAGCTAACTCAGTCATCAAGACTGATTCAAGTTAACATCCCAAGGCCAAAACATAGTGCAACACAAAACAGACTAAACTTAAAAAATGCATTGCTAACTCTCATCGCAAAAGAACACAGCTTAGTAATCTCCTCTCTGCCTTGCAATTCTAAAACTCCAAGTTACAACACTAGAATTCATTTGTACATCTCATTTCCAACAACTGCAACTATCTATGAACTGTTTCACTATCTTATACTCCCAACTGCCATTGCAATTACCAGTACCAGTTCATAATCACCACACTCAACATGTTCTTCAGACCACCTCCACACTCAGAACCATTAACCTTCATTCATTTAACTAGATTCACCTTCAATAACATCTGCAGTCATAAACACACAGGCAATACCATCACCAGCTACAGTTCAACTTCAATCATAACAACTCCAGCTTCACAGAAATCACCACCAGCATCAGTTTACTACACCTTCAATCTAACACAACACCATCCTCAAGAACTCAACCACAGCACCATGACACAACAGTTCAACTCCTTTCCTACACAGACCACCACCAGAGACACAGTTCATTTACATTCAACCACTGAGCCACACCACCTGACTCAATCTCTGTTCATCTCTTCCCCTGAGTTACACTTTCAAAACCATCATTCTTATATCTGTAACTTGAATCACAACAACAGTTTCTCTGAAACATCTCGACCCCATAGTCTCAGCATCACATGACTACTGGCATCAACACCAACAACTTACTGATATTACTAACCCAATACAGCCTATCCTCATATTTAGTTAATTCCCAATTACAAACTCAAACTCTAGTTTCTATTTCTTCTTTGCAAAACCTTAAATCAACACCCAATTTCAACCGCCTCTAACCAATTCATCTTCTTCATCTTTCACTCAAACTCAGGAACCCTAGGTCTGTGATTATAAAACCTAAATCCCAGATTAAATTTCTAAAGAACTAAAATTAAATCTCTATACAACTATCACCACTCGATTAAGAACAAACCCATGTAATAAATCGATCAAAGAACAACAATATCATAAAGAAATATCAAAACAGAAACCCTAATTAAAACTCGGATTTACCTTTTCTATTTGATTCATCATCAGAACAACTTCAGAACATCAATTGAACATCAACCCCTTTGTTCTACATCTGTCAATGACTCAACATGCTTTTCAATTGCATACGAACTCAAACTCAGAATCCCATCTCTTTGATTCTCTTTGATTTATCACTTCAATCAAACCCTAACAATCTCTAATTGTTCTCCTTCAAGATTCACAACAATAACGTCTCCCTTATCATCTACACAACATCACCAATCGATTCTCTCAATCGAAACTCGCAGAAGAAGGGAAAGAAGAGAGACAGAGAAGAAGAGGAAAGAAGAATGAACAAGAATGAAGAAGAAAGAAAAGAGAAAATGAGAGTTTATCCTCTCGATACGGTAGATAAGATCGACCAGAACTATAAAGGCACTCAGAAGATTGATAGGGGCAGCCAATCGGTTTGATAGCGAAATGACTAATTTTCCCTTCGACTATTCTGATGAAATCTTCTTCGTCCGGTATCCGAATCACACGTTCGAGTAGTCCACTCCGCATAACTTTTTGAGACCCAATCAGTGATACTAGATTCATATCTTAATCGTTGTTAGGTTAATTTCTGTTAATCAACGTTCGTGTTAAACTAAATAAATCATTAGCGGTCAAATCGTCTCTTGACCAGTCTAATATCGTTGACGAGCTCGAGGGTCCTTACATTCTCCCCACCTTATTCATTTTTTCCTCGAAAATTGAACCATCCTTCTAGTCTTCAAGCTCCCCACCTTATAAGAGCACTATCTCTCCACTAAGGCAAGTACTGCTCATACTTACAAACGCGCGAAAATCAACTCATTTAAAATGAGTTCTAAACAACATTGAACGCAAAAAATTATATATGGTTCTCTACCAAAAAAATTTAAAATTTGTAGCTCTAGGTTCACTAGACTAATTTACGTTTCAATAGGTCACTGGTTTTAAATAGATTAGAAGGTATTCTATAATAAAGTTGTTCTATGAATCTGTAATCTATAATCAAAATTATCAACATCAGCTATATTGATTTAAACACTAACGTATAAATAAGTCTAAGTTCTTCACACTAATTTTCAATATCAATAAATTGACGGCTCTACGTCTAAGTCAAGGTCTACATGACATTCGGGATTCTATCAAATATGATAATCTCATTATTTTTTCTAGTTTTGGATTGTCTATATGTTCATAATTTCTACCCTAATTATTCTCTAATCTATATTAGCTTTGCAATACATAAAATAATTGGTTTACCCTACAATTTTTACTTCATCAAATGTGCACACAACCAAATAAACAAATCAATCAACCAAATAAATCTTTTAGATATTGACAACTTTTAGTGATTAAGATTTATCTCACAACCCAATCTGGTTCTAAACTAATCTATATTCACTAACTAGATGAACTTATTATCTATTATTGCCCATGTAAAATCTAATAGTGAGCTCTGATACCAAGTATGTGACGCCCCAAATACTAAACCTCCTTATCAGATAAGATTACAACCTAATTGAAGCATCAAAAATAGATTACCGATCTTAAGAATCATAACTATAGAAAGTGTTGAATAGCAAAACCCAAGCCCTCTGATATTATACAAATGAAACTCTTTCGAGTTCTAAGAATATATAAATGTGTTGTTTACAGAATAAGAAAGAATACATATAGTAAAAGATGCACAACATCACTAGATTCAATAAACCTCTAAGCTACGAAACGGATATCTTCGAGCGCTCCATTCCTTCAGATTACTGAAAAACTGATGTGGGAACAAGTGAGCACATCATCCCAAGGGGTGCCCAATGGAAACAAATAATTGTCAAGTAATCACTAACATGCTTCAAAGTTCTAAAGATAAAACAGTAATTTAAACGAAACAATGGTGAAAGGAAACATTCAGCAATTCACGCATCAAGAAGCAAAGGTTAGTCAAGCAAGCTGTTGATGGTGGATTTTCATTAAGGCTAAAATTGTAAAAGCCGATATTATGCGCTCACATCTTGCAAAGGATAAATCCATTAATAAGTGACGAATACTTCTTCACTTTACTAATTCACCTAGAATGGAGCATGTGATAGACGCATTCATGTGTCTAATATATCTCAATTGTATAGATTGTTAGTGCTCGATTTTGTACTTATTTGGTTATTTTATGTTTTTGTAGGTGTTTTTGGAAAAATAAGCTTTTGCGGCGAAATCGGCTCGATATGTGGCATTTGAACCTCCGCAAATAACGTATCAGAAGCACCACAGAAGTGTGTTGGAGACACCCCAGAAACACCCCGGAGGAGCCCCGAAAAATTATTGTTTATGCCCAAAAATTACTATTTCCACCCCAATTGCTAAAGGGACCCCCGAAATGGATAAGGGGGAGGTCACCTTCTTCCCAAAATTCAAAACAGAAATTTTGGCGGGAAAGAACTTTGCTGACGGTACAGATTTGGAACTCGATTGTTGGACGTTCTTTGGAGAGATTCAACCGCCAAACTAAGTTGGGATGGACTCGAATGGAGTAAACAGGGTTTGTACATGTGTTTTGATCGATTAACTTGGGCTGGTTAATCCAGAATATCAACTAACAGGGAAGAAAAATACTCGGTTCAAACAGAGAAAGAAAGTCGTCATGTTTGGTTTGTTGCCAGAAATATAGCGTGACTAGAATGCATATATATCTTCCCACAGATTCTAATATATCTTATAAAGGCTTTGGAAAGTATACGGCTCAAAAGGAAGACGCGTAAAGAGAGTTTGGCAGAGGAAAAAACCCGTAACTTGCTGTGGAGATAAACGAAAATATTGGGGAAGATTTAGTCGACCTATTGTGTATAAAAAGGTTGTTACGAGTCCAAGATAAGTTGTCGAGAGTTTGGGGTCGATTGGGAGACCACGGGGAGGTTGCAGAGGCGAAGAGAAGAACTGCAGGAAAGTTTCCTGCTGCTGTTGAAGAAGAAGGAGAAGACGAAGAACAGACGTCCCAGAACCGTCGATCTTCAACAGTGTCAACAGCAGCAGCTAAGTATCGTTGTTTTACAACAGTACACTTCTATCGTTGATTTCTGGACGCCTTTTGTGGGTCGTAGATTCACTGTTTTATACTTTTTCACTCTTTTAATCAAATTTTGAGCATCAATTATGTATTTTGAGAACATGATTAATATGACGAGTTAAACCCCAAGCACTGGGACGACGGAGGAGGCCGTGTTTCATCCATGTGGTAATTTAAATTAATTCTTTATTTACTTTTTGCACCAATTTTAATTGAATTAAGATTTTAATTAATTATTTGTGATTCTATTTGATGGAGCATGCTTAGTCTTAGGGATTCTTGATAGGCCATGCTCATAAAATACAAGTAATATTTTATAGAATCTACTTTGGCAAAGAATAGAGTTGATATTTGTTTTGTTTTGAACTATAATCGCCTAGAATTAAATTCTGAACCACTTGAAAATGAAAAATGGCCGAATCTTTAGTCCCAGTTTCTCGCACCAGTGTTAATATTTTTATTGTATATATTTTTTTTATTAAGTTTAAAAAATTATGCTTCACAAGTCCGAGAGTTTGAACCTCATTACTACAAACCCACGAAAAATCATTAATCATTTTGGCGGCGCCGACGCGGATTTGTGCTTAGGTAGAATTTTTAGGTTTTTATTATTTTTTATTATTCCATTTGTTCTTTTTACATCTCTTTGGTTGTGTCTTTGTATTACAGGTTTGAAGTTGGATACTAAAGACCTTGGAATCAAAGCTTAAAGCTAAAAGAGAAGAAAAAAAGACAAAGCAAAAAAAAAAAAAAGAGAGAATTTTTTTATTTTTATTTTTTTTAGAGACTTTCCATTTTTTTTTATTTTTGTAATTATTATCATTATTTTTTGTATTTCTTTTCATTGGACTGGACTTTGGACAATTTATTTTAATTTTAAACCCTACAGAAGGGTTATATAAAAAAAAAAAATATATATAAACTGTGTGCAGGGAAGGACGACGATTACTATATCGTCTCGGCCCCTCGGGTTCGTACATGACATAGGAGTCGTGGCCCGAGTCGACTTTAACGGTTCATCCCCCGTCTGGTACGGGAGGTAAGTCCATCGAAACACTCGCGAATCTCCTGTAAGCGAGTTACTGTATTTCTTAAGGTGATTCATTGATTGAGGACAAATTTGGACTGTTTTTAAATTCCTAGTAAAGGGCAAGGCCTGGACAATACAAGATAAGGGCTCGGATTTCATCACCGCTCCCTTCTTGCCCGCCTTAGGAAAACGAAACCTAACGCGAACACAAGCTTTAAAATTTGGAATAGAACGAGACCGATAGGGTAACGAGCTTAATAGGAAACTCGTTCGAAAAATATTGGTTGCTCTTTAAGCACACTTCAAAGTTCATGATGGTTTCTGTGAGTTGAATGCGTGACTGCGCCGCCTTCTAATGCGGTGAGGCCTTGGGTATCAAAGCTCTACTAAGCTTCCCTCGCCTCGATTCAACTTACATTAGCTCGGATTGATTCCAGAGGGGTGTGCTCAAATTGTAACGAATTCCTTTTCGAAGGAATAGAAGCTGGTCTAGAAAACAATCTAAGTGGAGCCATCATGCTTTTTGTTTGCTAGATTCTATAGGTTTGATTTGGTCGAGTCATCCTTGTTTGTGATTGTGTATAATTCCCTTGCAATTAAGAATGTCGAACTGGTATGACAGAAGCCAATACAATGAGTATCGATCTGAATTTGAATATGGACATCATCATTTTTATGACCATGGTGGGAATAGTAGTTGGGAACGCCAACCTTTTCAAGGTTATGGTTCATATCATGGTGAGCCCAATTACTATCCACACGCGAATTGGTCTTACGAGGAAGAAAATCAGGAACACTGTAGTACTGGTTACTCGTTTTTGGAAACTATTCATGATTATGATATTTCTGAACCTGTTCCATCTCTAGAAGAGACCCAACAACGGATTGAAAGGACGTATAAACGTTTAGTTGCAATGAATAGTTCAAAAGAAGAGTATACACGATATTCTGAGATGATAAACGAGAGTGGTGAACGTATAAGTGTTATGCTCAGTGAAATTCAGGCACGTCTAGAGGCAGAAAATGAACAGTTGGCTAATGCTGCTCGAAATAATCTAAATTTCCAAAATAGGGTTTCTAATTCTACCCTTGATATCAATAGTGAATATTTGCCTAATTTAGAGGACGAGGCTAGAATAAAAGACACTACTTATTTGGATAAGGTTCAATCATCTTTGTAATATTATGATGATGAGGATAGTAGTAATGAAGAATCTGAAATATGTAGGCATAGTGATCAGGAATCTATTAATCCAATTGAGCTTTATAATGATTATATTATTTCTAGTTCAAATCCAAATAATTTTTATGATTATTCTCCTATTCAAAAGGACGAGGATTTGATTAGGGATACCACCGTTTTAGACGATGTAGTTTTTCCTTTTGATTACGAAGCCGATAGTGGTTTAGAGGAACGGGTTTATTCCGAAAATGCTGTTTTAGAGTCTAGCGACTTAGAAACAATAGTATTAGATGAAGAAGATATACCCGTAGAGATGAGTAAAGATGCACTACCTGATAATAAATTAGAAGAATCAATTGACCATTTTTAAGAATCTGATGATCTAGAAATTAGGGAGATTGTGACTAGTCTATCTAGAGACACTGAAAACTCTAAGTTTGGGGGTGATTATCACTTTCCTAGTGCTTTACCTTTAACTCTCAGAAAGTCCCCTCACATAGGACTTGATATCCACGCCTCAACCATCTTACAAGATTATCTTCATACTAGGTTTCCCGAACCTAATGATGTCCTGAAAAAAGTTCAGTCGTTAGAAACCCATCCTCTAGTTGATGTGGTTTGCCCAGGCTATGATACCCAGATTGACTTTGTTTTCCCACCAAATAGTTTTCTTCCAATTATGGGAACGTATAGATTTCAAATGTGTCACTTATTAAGTCCTGAGACTAAGCCTAAGTACTTTAGGAAATTAGAATCGACACATTTGCTTAAGAATGACCACTACTCTGATTGTGGTCAACTATATAAGCCATACCTAATTGACTTAGAGGATCCTAAATTATTTAGGTTATTTTGTGATTCCAGGTTCTTATCTGAGTTTTTCCAGACTCTAGGACCTAATAATTTGGATCCTACCTATGAGGAAATGCATCCGAGGAAATAGTCTATTTAGACCCCTTCATAGAACCTGAACCACAATTAGCGATAGTTATCCAGAAACTAGGTAAGGGCATGCTAGTCTTGTACATTTTCTTGGTTCACTGCAGTTTCCTTTTGTCAGCTCTTTTTGGTTTTAAAGAACCACAGTTATTCCGACTACTGTTATACGGTTCGAGTTGACTAAACCTTTTCTATGTATGGCTGAAGACTTTAAACTTAGCACTTCTTGGGAGGTAACCCAATCTCATGCAACACGGTAATATCCTTCCTTAACTCTTTTGCTTCAAATAGTAACTGTTTATCCTTGTTCATGCTTTTAATTTCATCTTTAGAACATTGAGGACAATGTTAGATTTAAGTTTTGGGGTATGGGAGAAACTTTTTAGTTGCATTATAAATAAACTCCAGAGCCTAGAAATTTATGCATATTAAGGATAGCACTAACCAATCTAAGTGGATGGAAGCATTTTGGTTTTAGGAGTTGAGGAACCAATCTGATTAGATGGAAACATCTAAAGAGTCTATTCATAAAAGCACAGAGCTCAGGTGTTAGAAATAACATGATAGTTTCACCATATCACGTTGAGTCCTTTTCACTTCTATTTTTATTTTATTTTGTTTTTAAACTATGTTTCTCTAGGTGATAGGTGGGGCCCACGATTCAAGAGATGAAAAAAAGGTTGAAACAGTTGGAAAAAAAAAAGATGAAAAAAAAAATTGAGACCAGACCATTTGACCAAAAGGAATAAACTCAATAAAGTCGACCACTGGTACCCTTGTATATGCCAGTTGTGTTGACCTAGAGTTAGGTTATCGACCACTGGTTCCCTTGTATATGCCAGTGTGTTGATATTAGTCAGACTAGTACCTCAATCCATTAGGATAGGTTCATTTTGGCGGAGGCCTTCAGACAGATATTGGAAACGCCGTTCACTTAGTAAACATCAAAACCATCTATGTTTTTCTATATCAATCTTCTTGATCTATCCATGTGATTAGTTTTGACTCCGGATATTGATGTCCATAGTGCAACTATTTGAGTAGAGCTCTGTCACTTTATATGAATTTTAGTATGCTTGAGTGCAAACTCGTGTACATCAATTGGAATTTCGCATCAGGGTACTTCCTCTTGTAGTCAATAAGTATGCCAACCAAGGAGATTCTTTAGTGCCTTCCAAGGTTCGTTGTAGATAGCTAGGGTCTGGAGTATTAAGGTTTTGTGGGTATATCTCTAGTAAGCCCTTCCGAGACTATAACTCGGCCACTAGGGACACCTAGGGGTTTAAAGGCTTATTGCATACGCTAAATGCAATCGACGATGCCTGCGACAGTGAGTTAGGATTTTATTTTCTATTTGATTTGCTCGAGGACTAGAAGATAATAAGTTTGAGGGTATTTGATAGACGCATTTATGTGTCTAATATATCTCAATTGTATAGATTGTTAGTGATCGATTTTGTACTTATTTGGTTATTTTATGTTTTTGTAGGTGTTTTTGGAAAAATAAGCTTTTGCGGCGAAATCGGCTCGATATGTGGCATTTGAACCTCCGCAAATAACGTATCAGAAGCACCACAGAAGTGTGTTGGAGACACCCCAGAAACACCCCGGAGGAGCCCCGAAAAATTGCTGTTTATGCCCAAAAATTACTATCTCCACCCCAATTGCTAAAGGGACCCCCGAAATGGATAAGGGGGAGGTCACCTTCTTCCCAAAATTCAAAACAGAAATTTTGGCGGGAAAGAACTTTGCTGACGGAACAGATTTGGAACTCGATTGTTGGACGGTCTTTGGAGAGATTCAACCGCCAAACTAAGTTGGGCTGGACTCGAATGGAGTAAACAGGTTTTGTACATGTGTTTTGATCGATGAACTTGGGCTGGATAATCCGGAATATCGACTAAAAGGGAAGAAAAATACTCGGTTCAAACAGAGAAAGAAAGTCGGGTCTTGTTTGGTTTGTTGCCAGAAATATAGCGTGACTAGAATGCAGATATATCTTCCCACAGATTCTAATATATCTTATAAAGGCTTTGGAAAGTATACTGCTCAAAAGGAAGACGCGTAAAGAGAGTTTGGCAGAGAAAAAAACCCGTAACTTGCTGTGGAGATAAACGAAAATATTGGGGAAGATTTAGTCGACCTATTATGTATAAAAAGGTTGTTACGAGTCCAAGATAAGTTGTCGAGAGTTTGGGGTCGATTGGGAGACCACAGGGAAGTTGCATAGGCGAAGAGAAGAACTGCAGGAAAGTTTCCTGCTGCTGTTGAAGAAGAAGGAGAAGACGAAGAACAGACGTCCCAGAACCGTCGTTCTTCAACAGTGTCAACAACAACAGCTGAGTATCGTTGTTTTACAGCAGTACACTTCTATCGTTGATTTCTGGACGCCTTTTGTGGGTCGTAGATTCACTGTTTTATACTTCTTCACTCTTTTAATCAAATTTTGAGCATCAATTATGTATTTTGAGAACATGATTAATATGAAGAGTTAAACCCCAAGCACTGGGACGACGGAGGAGGCCGTGTTTCATCCATGTGGTAATTTAAATTAATTCTTTATTTACTTTTTGCACCAATTTTAATTGAATTAAGATTTTAATTAATTATTTGTGATTCTATTTGATGGAGCATGCTTAGTCTTAGGGATTCTTGATGCGCAATGCTCATAAAATACAAGTAATATTTTATAGATTCTACTTTGGCAAAGAATAGGTTGATATTTGTTTTGTTTTGAACTATAATCGCCTAGAATTAAATTCTGAACCACTTGAAAATGAAAAATGGCCGAATCTTTAGTCCCAGTTTCTCGCACCAGTGTTAATATTTTTATTGTATATATTTATTTTATTAAGTTTAAAAAATTATGCTTCACAAGTCCGAGAGTTTGAACCTCATTACTACAAACCCACGAAAAATCATTAATCATTTTGGCGGCGCCGACGCGGATTTGTGCTTAGGTAGAATTTTTAGGTTTTTATTATTTTTCATTACTACAATCCCATATACCTTGTTAATTTACAACATTATTAATTAATGCATGACCAGCCTTGTGTTTCCTGTATTGTTCCCGTTGAACTCTCATTATTAGTGCAGCATGATGATTGAGTGTTGCTCTCAGCAGAGTAACACGAATATCCAACTATTAATAGTGAGGCATGCATAAAATACCCGTACATGCTACATCTCTCGGTGTGTTATACTAGCTTGATTGAGCATACATCTCTCGGTGTGTTATACTAGCCCGATTGAGCATCTGGACTGTCCATATCAGTCTCAGAAACAATCACGACCATCCAACTTCACCAGCATGATTGGATGGCTTAGGTTGGATCCATAACCCTCAAGCAGGTATTGGAGCATTCAACACCGGACCAATGCGGACCCCGCATGGTCGGCCTCCCCAAAAGGGTAGCATGGCAAAAGCAGCGTGGACGAGAAACCCTAAATTAGGGTCTGCGACACATTACATGTGTCGCAAATCAGTCTCAACCATCCATCTTCGCAGGCTAGATGGACGGTGTAGATGTAGATTCAAAGAGGCCAGAGCATGTCAACACAATCACCATGGTCCCGCCTACATACATGACCAATTGGTCAGGACCAACCATAGTTGGTCTTCCCAATTGGTGCGCCCAAACAAGGCACGACGCATGGCCGGCAAAACCCTAATTAGGGTTTGTATCGATCACGAGTGTCCATTTTCACCTGATCGAATGAAGGGTCTAGGAGTCGATTAAGCAGGTCCAGTAAGTGTCAACACGATCACTGTGGTCCCACCTATCTCCACACCTGATCGGCCAAGGTATACCATGCCCAGTCGTCTCGATTCGCACGCCCAAATTAGGCGTGGCCACACTTCCCAATCGCAAACTGATCTCGACCACTCAACTTCACCGGACAAATTGATTGGCTTAGATCAAGTTTTTATGGGACAGTAAGGTATAGGCGTGTATACCATCCCGCCGTCTGCACGCCAGATTAATCGGCCAAGACCGACCAAGCTTGGTCATCTTGAAACGCGCGCCCTAAGTAGGCTTGTCGCGCGGCCTTTGTGGCACAAAGATTTTGTCGCAAATCGATCCTAGCCGATCCTGTTTACCCGATAGATTGAGCGGTCCAGATTACACATTCATGGGGCAACAAGGTATAGGCGCCTACACCGGCATGCCATCTACACGCATGCACAATCGGCCCTGCCAAAAAGTGTTCCCAAGCTTGGTTTCGACCAAGCTGAAGAGTGATGCTTGCGCACCACTTCACAAACCCTAATTCCACTAACGGTCACGGATGAGTGTCTCAGAGATCATCTCGTCCGTTCAACTTAACCTGCTTGGTTATACAACCCTGGTCAGGAGTTAACTGGTCAATGAGGTGTTGTGGTGATTATCATCCGCCACTCTACCACACTATGTGGTCGGCCAAGGGAGGACTTGCTTGCGCAACCTCCAAACCATCACATGAAGTAGGCTGGACATGATGCTTTAAAACGCTCAATAGTGATGCTTTTCATACATGCTGAATATATTCGATGCAGTACCTGCATAGAATACACACGATATTTCATAAATATCAACTTCCTAAATAACTTAGTTATTTAATCCAGCATCACTTGCTACTTTCTGTGGGTCCCACGATCCACACACTCGAGACATCAATCATGTCACAAACTGGGGCATACATACTGGGGTATTGGTCTAGCGGTTTACAGCGCACAATGCGCCATCACAAGAACGTGTCAGGAAGTCATGGACGGTTAGTGATTTGGAGAAGTGGGCAAGACTGGTCGTGTGACACCGACACACAACTCCACTACTCCATCACTCCACTTTCTCCACTTCCCACGAGATACGAGGGTTAGGCTCAAAGACTTGTATAAATAGGTTCTCCTCCCTATTTTCCAAACAAGACAAGACAACAAAAACCAAGTGTTGATACAATCGTAATCAAACACCAGAACTGATAGCTTACTCTCTGCAAGCCAGTTCGGTCTTCTGATACAAGTCATACATAGACAACACCTTCACAATCTCACACCTTCTTCGCTTCCCTCCCTAAGACCAACCCCATCTCCTTCACTTTCTGACAGAAACAAGTCTGGAACGGCCATTTCTTGGTTTAGGTCAGACTTGCACATATTGATTTCTCGAATCACAAGCACTCCCGTGCAGTGCATTTGTTTAGGGTTTAGATTCATTTCTCATCCACACACCCCAAATTACAAAAACCGGCAGAAATAGTTTTCACCCATAAACAATTGGCGACCACAGTGGGAGATTAATCTCTCGGTTGTCAAGTCAATTTCTTCAATACCAATTCAATTTTACTGATTTCTAAAATTGTGGATCTTAGGTATCGATCAACGACTAATCTTGACGGGACTAGCATTGGCAACACTCTCGGTGTTGATATCTACGGTGTCACCGTGCATCCAGTCAATACCATCAATGTATCTCGTGGAATTGCTTCCTCTACTACCAGCACCAGCGGAGCATGAGATGTTCTAGTAAGTGTAACACCTCCCATCACCAGAGCAAGAACAGCCGCAAATCCCGGCATCTCCTCAAAGTGTAACGCCTCCGGCGGTCACTAGATCAATAACCTCCACCCTTTCATCAGAACGATGAGCTGGAGGAGAAAGACGAGGACCATATCCCAATACCATCGCATGGATAGGCAGGAAGTCCTTGCTAAGACTCAAATGTATATGGCTACAACTCAGAAAGAGGTACTCACTTTTCTTAAAACATTAACTGATCGATTTCCACAAGAGCCGCGACAGCCCCTGGAACCAACAAGGAACGCATTCAACGCACCCGGAGAAGGTACTTCAGCGGCGCCGACCTACATGGACCTGATCAAAAAAGCGACATCAGATATGACCGGTCATGTCATGGAGATTCCTACACTGGGGACTGATCCTCACAACGATCCTCCTCAAGTCAATAGTTTCACTATGAGCCGGAGGCCGGTGGATCAAGAAGAGGTTTCTCTAGTGGAAAGTTTATGCGAACTTTTACACCTCTCGAAGAATCAACGGGCAGAGACGTTTTGCTGCAATCAACCAAAAGAAGGTCACAACCGGGCCCTACACGTTACTGCACGCATCAAGGATTCAGAGTTCAAGAGGAACCTCATCGACACGGGAGTGTCTTCGAATGTGATTACTCTCAATATCCTCAGGATGGCCAAGGTTCGCTCAGGCAAGATCGTATGGCATCCTACCACAATGACAGACTTTGAAGGAAACCAGACCAGCACATACGGGATCGTCCGTTCAACGTATCACCAATGCCTGAAACTATGCTGGATAAAGAAGTCGTTCGTATTCCTGCATCATTGTCTCCTTACGCACCAAATATGCGGAGTAGAACTCTTCGAACTAAGGGAAGCTCCGCGGGAAGGATCAGACAAAGTCCATTGCATCCCACTCTCCATGTGGGAGTCAATCCAGGAGGAGGATCGACTTGCATCATTGAGGGATAATCCCCATGACGCACCTTTGCTGACAAGGCATTGCTCTTCATCCGGTGAAGCCACAAGCCATGTTTCGTGGCAAGTCGTGACCAAAAAGGGAAAACTGTATACCGACGCCTTTTTTAGCAATCAGCAGGGAAGACTATAACCCAGTCTCTCCGCCCAACAGAATGCTACAACAACAGCGATCCACAGGAAGAGGTGCTGGATGCTCCACGACAGCTGCAAGATGGTACCAACTCCACAACTGATGAGCTCGACGATGAGGAATCTCCTAGGCCTATCTCCATCAGCTCGACCTTGTGTAAGCATTCATACAATCTCCGACCCAAGCCGGTCAAACAATCTCCGAGGCAATTCAGGCGCGAGATCAAATGTTACATGGATTCCAGAGACTTGAAAGAATGCTGCCCCAATGACGATTTCCTCTACCTAAAATCGACATGTTGGTAGATGCTACCAGCGAACACGACATGTTCTCCTCCATTGATGGATGTAAAGGCTACAACCAGATAAGGATGTATGAGCATGGTGCAATTACGACAACACCTTCTCTGCTGGAAACAACAATCCTGCCAGTAATGAAGAGCCTCACAATGTTCGTGGAAACATATATTTCACCAACGGGCAATGCAATCTTCAGCCTTTGTAAGAAGTTTCGCTGAAGCAGTAAGAGGAAAACCACTTAGATACAACATCCTGCGCGTCCAAGATCGCCAACTCCAACTCCAATAGCACATGCACGACCGCTACAATGATGAAACAACGTCCAAGATATTCCATGTCTGGATCGACGACAGCAACATCAATGAGAGACGCTTTCAGAATTTCGTCTCCCGTAGAAGAAGTAGTTGCGTTACCAAAGGAGTATTACTGGGACTGCTTAGCACTGCCCATTTCAAAGACAACCTCATGAACCTAGCGTGACAACACCTATCAAGTCAAAAGCTCTAGATACTCGTGGGCAGGGGACTGTCTCCTTCTTCTCTATTTCATGAAGAAAAGTCAAGTAAGCCATTGGTTTAAGTTTATCCCTCTAGCAATGAGACGATTTCTACCACTATATGAAGACTGCCAAGTTCGTGCCTGTAGCTATCACCTCCCCCTTCCAGTCTCTTCTGATCACAGCTGCTGCCAAGAACTATTGTTGCTCGTTGATTGGTACCATCCAGAGCTTCACCATATCAACGACCATTACGTACAAAAGACCCATCGGGCATACAAGATAGAGCCACGAAGACCACGCTTGGGGACTGAGGCTCAGCATGAAATTCCTTCGCCTTCAGTCAAGAACTTCTTTAACACAAGAGAGAGATAGTCAATCAAAAAACATAGAATTCGCAAGAGTAAATAAAACTGAAGAGGAAGCCACTTCAATGCTCCCTCCAGCAGAAGCTGCTTCAATGGTCTATTCAGGAGCCGCCTCAACGCTTTCTCCGGGACCCACGCTCGCTTCAGAATCCAGCTTCAATGCTCTTTCCAGGAGCCGCCTCCACGTTCGCTTCAGAAGCCTGCTTCAATGCTCTCTTCAGAGGAAGGCGCTCCAACACCTGTCCAAGATAAGCCTCTTCAATTCTCTCTGACGCTCCAACGTCTATCCAGGAGAAGCCGCTTCAACACTCTTTCTAGGAGAAACCGCTTCAACGCTCCCTCCACCAGAAGCTGCTTCAACGCTCTTCAGGACCTGCTCGTTCCAGAAGCTGCTCCAACGCTCTCAGAGGGACCCACACCACGTTTGAACATACAAGGTTCACGTTTGGGCAAAGCAAGCACACCTGGGTCCCACGTTCGAGCAAAGGGAAGACCGATGTTGATTAGCAAGACCGGTGTTAGTCAGCAAGACCGGTGTTGGTCACAACAAAAAGACCGGTGTTGGTAGAAGTAACAAAGCTGGTATACGGAACAAGCCCGGTGTTCGAACGAAACAAGACAACAAGGACGGTGCCGGTCGAGGCAGCGATGTCCGTCAGCAAGGTCGGGGTTCGTCAAATCAGCAAGGCCGGTGTTCGTCAAGACAAGGCCGGTGTTGGTCAAGGAGAAAGTCTGGTGTTGGGTGAGGAAACATGTTTGGTGTCTGGTCGAAGCAGGCACAGCCATCCCAAAGCAAAGCAGGCATGCGGCGGGTCCCACATTGATCAAGCACATAAAGCAAGCAGGCTAGTATAAAGTCATAGTAGCCAAGTCAATGTCACGAGACTGGTATGGGTTCACGTGAAGACAAGACTAGTCACGTCAGTCCGGTATTGGTGTCAAAGTCAGGTATCGGGCCACGTCAGCAAATGAGTCCGGTATTGATCAAATCACAAGTCCTGGTCAAGTTACAAGTCCGGTATTAATCAAGTCACAAGTCCGGTATTGTCAAGTTACAAGTCCGGCATTCATCAAGTCACAAGGCTGGTATTGGATTCAAACGAGGCTGGTATTAAGCCACGACAACATACAAGATTGGCATTGCTCAAATCACAAGGGCTGATATTGATCAGGTCACAAGGCTGGTATTGCTCAAATCACAAAGGCTGGTGTTGATCAAGTCAAAAGGAATACCACGTCAGCAAACAAGACCGCCATTGGTCGAATCACAAGGTTGGTGTTAGTTAGGACATAAGGCCGGTATAATAGGCGCACACAGTGGACCCATGTTTAACCGAAGCAGGCACAACAAGCCCACGTTTGATCAAGCGGGCGCATGATGAGTCCCACAGTTGAGTGAAGTAGGCGGGACCACATGCCTATCAAACAGGTACAACAGGGTGACGCTTGGTAGAAGCATGTACATGGTGGGGTCCACATCCGTTCAGGGTTACATGTCCCACCAAGGTCGTCATCACACCTGCCGTACTCCCAAGAACGAAGCAGGCGCAGCAGTCCTTCAAGTAGGCACATCAAGCCCACGTTCTATCAAGCATGCGCAGTAGCCCCACGAACGAAGCAGGCATAGAAAGGTCGATCCGGCAAGACCGACATTCGAATGGAGCAAGAACGGAGCAGGCCCTCGACCGAAGCAGGCATAGCAAGGTCGATCGAAGCAGGAAAGACCGACATCATGCTAGGGGAACGCTCGCCTGGACGACTCTTGAACGTGACATGGTCCAAGGACAGGACGACCCGTCTGTCCTGGTAACATCTAACTTTGTCTCATAAGTTTTATCTTTAACTGTCACCATATCATGCCTACCCCACAATAGTATAACCATTATGTGCTAGGCAGGGGACTTAATGTTGATGGTGGATTTTCATTTAAGGCTAAAATTTTAAAAGCCGATATTATGCGCTGACATCTTGCAAAGGATAAAGCCATTAATAAGTGATGAATACTTCTTCACTTTACTAATTCACCTAGAATGGAGCATGTGGCAACAATCCCGGTATTCTGTGAATTAAATACACGAAATTCATCCAGGATGGAGCATGTAGCAACAATCCCAAATAGCATGTGAATTTACAGCATTATTAATTAATGCATGACCAGCCTTGTATTTCCTCTGTTGTTCCCGTTGAACTCTCATTATTAGTGCATCATGATGACTGAGTGTTGCTCTCAGCAGAGAAACACGAATCTTCAACTATTAATAGTGAGGCATGCATGATATACTCGTACATGCTACATCTCTCGGTGTGTTATACTAGCCCGATTGATCATACATCTCTCCGTGGGTTATACTAGCTCGATTGAGCATCTGGACTGTCCATATCATTCTCAGAAACAATCACGACCATCCAACTTCACCAGCATGATTGGATGGCTTAGGTTGGATCCAGAACCCTCAAGCAGGTATTGGAGCATTCAACACCGGACCAATGCGGACCCCGCATGGTCGGCCTCCCCAAAAGGGTAGCATGTCAAAAGCAGCGTGGACGAGAAACCCTAAATTAGGGTCTGCGGCACATTACATGTGTCGCAAATCAGTCTCAACCATCCATCTTCGCAGGCTAGATGGACGGTGTAGATGTAGATTCAAAGGAGCCAGAGCATGTCAACACAATCACCATGGGCCGCCTACATAAATGACCAATCGGTCAGGACCAACCATAGTTGGTCGTCCCAATTCGTGCGCCCAAACAAGGAACGACGCACATCTGGCAAAACCTTAATTAGGGTTTGTATCGATCACGAGCGTCCATTTTCACCTGATCGAATGAAGGGTCTAAGAGTCGATTAAGCAGGTCCAGTAAGTGTCAACACGATCATTTTGGTCCCACCTATCTCCACACCAGATTGTCCAAGGCATACCATGCCCAGTCGTCTCGATTCGCACGCCCAAACTAGGCGTGGCCACACTTCCCAATCAAAAACTGATCTCGACCACTCAACTTCACCGGATAAATTGAGTGGCTTAGATCACGTTTTTATGGGACAGTAAGGTATATGCGTGTATACCATCCCGCCGTCTGGACGCCAGACTAATCGGCCAAGACATACCAAGCTTGGTCATCTTGAAACGCGCGCCTTAAGTAGGCTTGTCGCGCGGACTTTGTGGCACAAAGCTTTTGTCACAAATCGATCCTTGCCGCTCCTCTTTACCAGATATATTGAGCGGTCCCGATCACACATTCATGGGGCAACAAGGTATAGGCGCCTACAACGGCATGCCATCTACACGCTTACACAATCGACCCTGCCAAAAAGTGTTCCCAAGCTTGGTTTCGACCAAGCTGAAGAGTGATGCTTGCACACCTTTTCACAAACTCTAATTCCACTAACGGTCGCAGATGAGTTTCTCAGAGATCATCTCGTCCGTTCAACTTCACCTGCTTGATTATACAACCCTGGTCAGGAGTTAACTGGTCAACGAGGTGTCGTGGTGATTATCATACGCCACTCTACCACACTATGTGGTCGGCCAAGGGAGGACTTGCTTGCGCAACCTCCAAACCATCACATGAAGTAGGCTGGACATGATGCTTTAAAACACTCAATAACGATGCTTTTCATACATGTTGAATATATTCGATGCAGTACCTGCATAGAATACACACGATATTTCATAAATATCAACTTCCTAAATAACTTAGTTATTTAATCCAGCATCACTTGCTACTTTCTGTGGGTCCCACGATCCACACACTCGAGACATCAATCATGTCACAAACTGGGGGATACATACTGGGGTATTGGTCTGGCGGTTTACAGCGCACAATGCGCCATCACAAGAACGTGTCAGGAAGTCATGAATGGTTAGTGATGATGGAAGAAGTGGGCAAGACTGGTCGTGTGACACCAACACACAACTCCACTACGCCATCACTCCACTTTCTCCACTTCCCACGAGATACGAGGGTTATGCTCAAAGACTTGTATAAATAGGTTCTCCTCCCTATTTTCCAAACAAGACAAGACAACAGAAACCAAGTGTTGATACAATCGTATTTAAACACCATAACTGATAGCTTACACTCTGCAAGACAGTTCGGTCTTCTGATACAAGTCATACATAGCTAACACCTTCACAATCTCAACACCTTCTTCGCTTCCCTCCCTAAGACCAACCCCATCTCCTTCACTTTGTGACCGAAACAAGTCTGGAACGGCCATTTCTTGGTTTAAGCCGGACCTGCACAGATTGATTTCTCGAATCACAAGCACTCCCGTACAGTGCATTTTTTTAGGGTTTAGATTCATTTCTCATCCACACACCCCAAATTACCAAAACCGACAAAAATAGTTTTCACCCATAAACAATTGGCGACCACAATGGGAGATTAATCTCTCGGTTGTGAAGTCAATTTCTTCAATACCAATTCAATTTTACTGATTTCAAAAATGGTGGATTTTAGGTCTGGATCAGCGACCAATCCTGACGGGACTAGCGTTGGCAACACTCTTGGTGTTGATATCTCAGGTGTCACCGTGCATCCAGTCAATACCATCAATGTATCTCGTGGAATTTCCTCCTCTATTACCAGCACCAGCGGAGCATGAGATGTTCCAGTAAGTGTAACACCTACCATCACCAGAGCCAGAGCAGCCGCAAATACCGGCATCTCCTCAAAGTGTAACGCCTCCGGCGGTCACTAGAGCAATAACTTCCACCCCTTCATCAGAACGAGGAGCTGGAGGGGAAAGAGGAGGACCATCTCCCTATACCATCGCATGGATAGGAAGGAAGTCCTTGCTAAGACTCAAACGGATATAGCTACAACTCAGAAAGAGGTACTCATTTTTCTTAAAACATTAACTGATCGATTGCCACAAGAGCCGCGACAGCCCCTGTAGCCAACAAGGAACGCATTCAACGCACCCGGAGAAGGTACTTCAGCGGCACCGACCTACATGGACCTGATCAAAAACGCGATATCAGATATGACCGGTCATGTCATGGAGATTCCTACACTGGGGACTGATCCTCACAACGATCCTCCTCAAGTTAATAGTCTCACTATGAGCCGGAGGCTGGTGGATCAGGAAGCGGTTTCTCTAGTGGAAAGTTTATGCGAACTTTTACACCTCTCGAAGAATCAACAGGCAGAGACGTTTTGCTGCAATCAACCAGAAGAAGGTCACAACCGGGCCCTACACGTTACTGCACGCATCAAGGATTCAGAGTTCAAGAGGACCCTCATCGACACGGGAGTGTCTTCGAATGTGATTACTCTCAAGACCCTCAGGATGGCCAAGGTTCGCTCAGGCAAGATCATATGGCATCCTACCACAATGACAGACTTTGAAGGAAACCAGACTAGCACATACGGGATCGTCCCTTCAACGTATCACCAATGCCTGAAGACTATGCTGGATGAAGAAGTCGTTCGTATTCCTGCATCATTGTCTCCTTACGCACCAAATATGCGGAGTAGAACTATTCGAACTGAGGGAATCTCCGCGGGAAGGATCAGACAAAGTCCATTGCATCCCACTCTCCATGTGGGCGTCAATCCAGGAGGAGGACCGACTTGCATCATTGAGGGATAATCCCCACGACGCACCTTTGCTGACAAGGAATTCCTCTTCATCCGGTGAAGCCACAACCCATGTTTCGTGGCTAGCCGTGACCAGAAAGGGAAAAATGTATGCCGACGCCTCTGTTAGCAATCAGCAGGGGAGACTATTACCCAGTATCTCCGCCCAACGGAATGCTACAACAACAACGATCCACAGGAAGAGGTGCTGGATGATCCACGACAGCTGCAAGATGGTACCAACTCCACAACTGATGAGCTCGACGATGAGGAATCTCCTAGGCCTATCTCCATCAGCTCGACCTTGTGTAAGCATTCATACAATCTCCGATCCTAGCCGGTCAAACAATCTCTGAGGCAATTCAGGCGCGAGATCAGGTGTTACATGGATTCCAGAGACTTGAACGAATGCCGCCCCAATGACGATTTCCTCTACCTAACATCGACATGTTGGTAGATACTACCAGCGAACACGGCAAGTTCTCCTCCATGGATGGATGTAGCGGCTACAACCAGATAAGGATGTATGAGCATGGTGCAATTACGACAACACCTGCTCTGCTGGAAACAACAAGCCTGCCAGTAATGAAGAGCCTCACAATGTTCGTGGAAACATATATTTCACCAACGGGCAATGCAATCTTCAGCCTTTGTAAGAAGTTCCGGTGAAGCAGTAAGAGGAAAACCACCGAGATACAACATCCTGCGTGTCCAAGATCGCCAACTCAAACTCCAATAGCACATGCACGACCGCCACAATGATGAAACAACGTCAAAGATATTCCATGTCTGGATCGACGGCAGCAACATCAATGAGAGACGCTTTCAGAATTTCGTCTCCCGTAGAAGAAGTAGTTGTGTTACCAAAGGAGTATGACTGGGACTGCTTAGCACTGCCCATTTCAAAGACATCCTCATGAACCTAGCGTGACAACACCTATCAAGTCGAAAGCTCTGGATACTCGTGGGCAGGGGACTGTCTCATTCTTCTCTATTTCATGAAGAAAAGTCAAGTAAGACATCGGTTTAAGTTTATCCCTCTAGCAATGAAACGATTTCTACCACTATATGAAGACTGCCAAGTTCGTTCCCGTAGCTATCACCTCCCCCTGCCAGTCTCTTCTGATCACAACTGCTGCCAAGAAATATTGTTGCTCGTTGATTGATACCATCCATAGCTTCACCATATCAACGACCATTACGTACAAAAGACCCATCGGGCATACAAGATAGATCCATGAAGACCACGCTTCGGGACTGAGGCTCAACATGAAATTCCTTCGCCTTCAGTCAAGAACTTCTTTAACACAAGAGAGAGATAGTCAATCAAGAAACATAAAATTCGCAAGAGTAAATAAAACTGAAGAGGAAGCCACTTCAACGCTCCCTCCAGCAGAATCTGCTTCAATGGTCTATTCAGGAGCCGCCTCAACGCTTTCTCCGGGACCCACGCTCGCTTCAGAATCCAGCTTCAATGCTCTTTCCAGGAGACGCCTCCACGTTCGCTTCAGAAGCCTGCTTCAATGCTCTATTCAGAGGAAGGCGCTCCAACATCTGTCCAAGATAAGCCTCTTCAATGATCTCTGACGCTCCAACGTCTATCCAGGGAAGCCGCTTCAACACTCTCTCCAGCAGAAACCGCTTCAACGCTCCCTCCACCAGAAGCTGCTTCAACGCTCTTCAGGACCTGCTCATTCCAGAAGCTGCTCCAACGCTCTCAGCGGGACCCACACCATGTTCGAACATACAAGGTTCACGTTTGGGCAAAGCAAGCACACCTGGGTCCCACGTTCGAGCAAAGAGAAGACCGGTGTTGATTACCAAGACCGGTGTTGCTCACAATAACAAGACCGGTATTGGTAGAAGTAACAAAGCTGGTGTACGGAACAAGTCCGGTGTTCGAACGAAACAAGACAACAAGGCCGGTGCCGGTCGAGGCACCGATGTCCGTCAGCAAGGTCGGGGTTCGTCAAATCAGCAAGGCCGGTGTTCGTCAAGACAAGGCCGTTGTTGGTCAAGGAGCAAGTATGGTGTTGGGTGAGGCAACACGTTTGGTGTCTGGTCGAAGCAGGCACAGCCGTCCCCAAGCAAAGAAGGCATGCGGCGGGTCCCACATTGATCAAGCACATAAAGCAAGCAGGCTGGTATAAAGTCATAGTAGCCAAGTCAAGGTCACGAGACTGGTATGGGTTCACGTGAAGACAAGACTAGTCACGTCAGTCCGGTATTGGTGTCAAAGTCAGGTATCGGGCCACGTCAGCAAATGAGTCTGGTATTGATCAAATCACAAGTCCTGGTCAAGTTACAAGTCCGGTATTAATCAAGTCACAAGTCCGGTATTGGTCAACTTACAAGTCCGGCATTCATCAAGTCACAAGGATGGTATTGGATTCAAACGAGGATGGTATTAAGCCACGACAACATACAAGACTGGCATTGATCAAATCACAAGGGTTGGTATTGATCAGGTCACAAGGATGATATTTCTCAAATCACAAAGGCTGGTGTTGATCAAGCCAAAAGGAATACCACGTCAGCAAACAAGACCGGCATTGGTCGAATCACAAGGCTGGTGTTAGTCAGGACATAAGGCCGGTATAATAGGCGCACACAGTGGACCCATGTTTAACCGAAGCAGGCACAACAAGCCCACGTTTGATCAAGCGGGCGCATGATGAGTCCCACGGTTGAGCGAAGCAGGCGGCCCCACATGCCTATAAAACAGGTGCAACAGGGTGACGCTTGGTAGAAGCATATACATGGTGGGGTCCACATCCATTCAGGGTTACATGTCCCACCAAGGTCGTCGTCATACCTGTCGTACTCCCACGAACAAAGCAGGCGCAACAGTCCTTTAAGTAGGCACATCAAGCCCATGTTCGATCAAGCATGCGCAATAGCCCCACGAACGAAGCAGGCATAGAAAGGTCGATCCGGCAAGACCGACATTCGAACGGAGCAAGAACAGAGCAGGCCCTCGACCGAAGCAGGCATAGCAAGGTCGATCGAAGCAGGCAAGACCGACATCATGCTAGGGGAACGCTCGCCTGGACGACTCTTGAACGTGACATGCTCCAAGGATAGGACGACCCGTCTCTCCTGGTAACATCTAACTTTGTCTCATAAGTTTTATCTTTAACTGTCACCATCTCATGCCTACCCCACAATAGTGTAACCATTATGTGCTAGGCAGGGGACTTAATGTTGATGGTGGATTTTCATTTAAGGCTAAAATTTTAAAAGCCGATATTATGCGCTGACATCTTGCAAAGGATAAAGCCATTAATAAGTGATGAATACTTCTTCACTTTACTAATTCACCTAGAATGGAGCATGTGGCAACAATCCCAGTATTCTGTGAATTAAATAAACGAAATTCATCCAGGATGGAGCATGTAGCAACAATCCCATATACCCTGTGAATTTACATCATTATTAATTAATGCATGACCAGCCTTGTATTTCCTGTGTTGTTCCCGTTTAACTCTCATTATTAGTGCAGCATGATGACTGAGTGTTGCTCTCAGCAGAGTAACACGAATCTCCAACTATTAATAGTGAGGCATGCATGAAATACACGTACAGGCTACATCTCTCGGTGTGTTATACTAGCCCGATTGAGCATACATCTCTGGGTGTGTTATACTAGCCCGATTGAGCATCTGGACTGTCCATATCAGTCTCAGAAACAATCACGACCATCCAACTTCACCAGCATGATTGGATGGCTTAGGTTGGATCCATAACCCTCAAGCAGGTATTGGAGCATTCAATACCGGACCAATGCGGACCCCGCATGGTCGGCCTCCCCAAAAATGTTGCATGGCTTGACAATACGTCCATCCAAAGCAGCGTGGACGAGAAACCCTAAATTAGGGTCTGCGGCACATTACATGCATCGCAAATCAGTCTCAACCATCCATCTTCGCATGCATAGATGGACGGTGTAGATGTATATTCAAAGGGGTCAGAGCATGTCAACACAATCACCATGGGCCCTCCTACATACATGACCAATCGGTCAGGACCAACCATAGTTGGTCGTCCCAATTCGTGCGCCCAAACAAGGCACGACGCACGGCCGACAAAACCCTAATTAGGGTTTGTATCGATCACGAGCGTCAATTTTCACTTGATCGAATGAATGGTCTAGGAGTCGATTAAGCAAGTCCAGTGAGTGTCAACACGATCTCTGTGGGCCCACCTATCTCCACACCCGATCGGCCAAGGCATACCATGCCCAGTCGTCTCGATTCGCACGCCCAAACTAGGCGTGGCCACACTTCCCAATCGCAAACTGATCTCGACCACTCAACTTCACCGGACAAATTGAGTGGCTTAGATCACGTTTCTATGGGACAGTAAGGTATAGGCGTGTATACCAGCACGCCGTCTGCACGCCAGACTAATCGGCCAAGACCGACCAAGCTTGGTCATCTTGAAACGCGCGCCCTAAGTAGGCTTGTCGCGCGGCCTTTGTGACACAAAGATTTTGTCGCAAATCGATCCTAGCCGCTCCTCTTTACCGGATAGATTGAACGGTCCATATCACACAATCATGGGGAAGCAAGGTATAGGCGCCTACACCCGCATGACCTCTACACATATGCACAATCGGCCTTGCCAAAAAGTGTTCCCAAGCTTGGTTTCGACCAAGCTGAAGAGTGATGCTTGCGCACCTCTTCACAAACCCTAATTCCACTAACGGTCGCAGATGAGTGTCTCAGAGATCATCTCTTCCTTTAAACTTCACCTGCTTGGTTATACAACCCTGGTCAGGAGTTAACTGGTCAATGAGGTGTCGTGGTGATTACCATCCGCCACTCTACCAGACTATGTGGTCGGCCAAGGGAGGACTTGCTTGCGCAACCTCCAAACCATCACATGAAGTAGGCTGGACATGATGCTTTAAAACGCTCAATAGTGATGCTTCATACATGCTGAATATATTCGATGCAGTACCTGCATAGAATACACACGATATTTCATAAATATCGACTTCCTAAATAACTTAGTTATTTAATCCAGCATCACATGCTACTTTCTGTGGGTCCCACGATCCACACACTCGAGACATCAATCATGTCACAAACTGGGGGATACATACTGGGGTATTGGTCTGGCGGTTTACAGCGTGCAGCGCACAACGCGCCATCACAAGAACGTGTCAGGAAGTCATGGACGGTTAGTGATGATGGGAGAATTGGGCAAGATTGGTCGTGTGACACCAATACACAACTCCACTACTCCATCACTCCACTTTCTCCACTTCCCACGAGATACGAGGGTTAGGCACAAAGACTTGTATAAATAGGTTCTCCTCCCTATTTTCCAAACAAGACAAGACAACAGAAACCAAGTGTTGATACAATCGTATTCAAACACCAGAACTGATAGCTTACACTCTGCAAGCCAGTTCGGTCTTCTGATACAAGTCATACATAGCCAACACCTTCACAATCTCAACACCTTCTTCGCTTCCCTCCCTAAGACCAACCCCATCTCCTTCACTTTGTGATCGGAACAAGTCTGGAACGGTCATTTCTTGGTTTAGGACGGACTTGCACAGATTGATTTCTCGAATCACAAGCACTCACATGCAGTGCACTTGTTTAGGGTTTAGATTCATTTCTCATTCACACACCAAAAATTACCAAAACCGGCAGAAATAGTTTTCACCCATAAACACAAGCATAATATGCACACGAGTGATTTCCCTTAAATAAAATAGTATATATAATATTCTGACGGATGGCGTACCGCCCTACTAATACTATTGCCGACGGATGGCATACTGCCCTACTATCTTAATAAGAAAGAAATATAATATTATTGCCGACGGTAGGCCTGTCAATGGAAGAATATCCTCCGGATATTTAGAAATCCGATATTCGACATGTTAAGCACTACCGGATATTCGATATCCGATAATATCTTATAGGATATCAAAATAAGATATCGATTCTGATAGGCTAAGCTGTCGGATATCCGATAAATATCCGGTTATAACAAAAAAGTTTAAAAACCCTTGTAAAACATTTTCATAATTGACACTTATGGGATATTTATCCGATAATATCCGATACTAGACTCGAAATTAGGATAAATTACAAATAAGTTCCTATACTATCGGATATCGGATATTAACATTTCGGATGGGATCTAATCCGTTTCTGATATGTTAAGGAAGAAATATCCGATAAAATATCCGATCCGATATCCGATAAAAAGGATAAAATCCTATAGGATCTCGAATACTCGGAAACGGATACCGGATATCGGACAAATATTGACAGGCCTAGCCGACGGATGGCGTACCGCCCTACTAATACTATTTCCGATGGATGGCATACCGCCCTCCTTAAGTTAGCTAAGAGCCGTGGGGAAAACACAGACACTCTTCACGGGAAAATGACACAACGCATAATACACAATACAATTACATTCAAAAGAAACAACGTTCAATGCAATTATAATATACATTCATATAGATAGTAAAAGCACATCATGCTCGCAAAAGATAGAAACTCAATGATTACAAGAAGGTTACGAAGTTCCCACCTGTTTTGTAGGAAACCACGTCTACCTCGAAATCCACCATCCACTAATTCATCCTTCGGATCAATCGTTGTTAATTAAGTCCAACTGTTAATCACACAAGTACTCTAAGAGCTTAGCCAAAAAGCCCACACCATAATCATACAAGTTCCAGTTAATGGCTAGATAAACTATCAAATGATTCTAAACCCATTTATGGTTTTACAATTTCTACCTTTAGCAGATCTAAGAGTTTACTAACCAATTGAGATGGTTCTATAGTCCATTCGATAAGTATAGAAAAGATATACTACTTAGCAAAAGGGATCGAAGGCTAATTCGGATCATAGAGGGCCCAATTTGTCAAAATAGGGAAATTATCCCTAAGCCCAAAACACCAAACCGGCCCATTAAGCTAAGGCTCGGTCCAACAGGTCAACTAACGGTCACTAACAGTCCAAGGATCAACTAAAAGTCAACGTCCAAGGTCAGGTCCAAAGCCAAAGTCAATGATCAACTGATCAGGTCTCTGAGTCGGTCAACTGAGTCAACTCAGGTCAATATCTAGTCACAGTATCAACTCAGTCAGACAGGGTAAATGGGTGAGCTAACTCAGTCATCAAGACTGATTCAAGTTAACATCCCAAGGCCAAAACATAGTGCAACACAAAACAGACTAAACTCAAATAATGCATTGTTAACTCTCATCGCAAAAGAACATAGCTTAGTAATCTCCTCTCTGCCTTGCAATTCTAAAACTTCCAGTTATAACACTATAATTCATTTATACATCTCATTTCCAACAACTGCAACTGTTTCACTATCCCATACTCCCAACTGCCATTGCAATTACCAGTACTAGTTCATAATCACCACACTCAACATGTTCTTCAGACCACCTCCACACTCAGAACCATTAACCTTCATTCGTTTAACTAGATTCAGCTTCAATAACATCTGCAGTCATAAACACACAGGCAATACCATCACCAGCTACAGTTCAACTTCAATCATAACAACTCCAGCTTCACAGAAATCACCACCAGCATCAGTTTACTACACCTGAAATCTAACACAAAACCATCCTCAAGAACTCAACCACAGCACCATGACACAACAGTTCAATTCCTTTCCTACACAGACCACCACCAGAGATACTTACAGTTCATTTACACTCAACCACTGAGCCACACCACCTGACTCAATCTTTGTTCATCTCTTCCCCTGAGTTACACTTTCAAAACCATCATTCTTATATCTATAACTTGAATTACAACAACAACAGTTTCTCTGAAACATCTCGACCCCATAGTCTCAGCATCACATGACTACTGGCATCAACACCAACAACTTACTGATATTACTAACCCAATACAGCCTATCCTCATATTCAGTTAATTTCCATTACAAACTCAAACTCTAGTTTCTATATCTTCTTTGCAAAACCTTAAATCAACAACCAATTTCAACCGCCTCTAACCAATTCATCTTCTTCATATTTCACTCAAACTCAGGAGCCCTAGGTCTGTGATTATAAAACCTAATTCCCAGAATAAATTTTTAAAGAACTAAAATTAAATCTCTATACAACTATCACCACTCTATTAAGAACAAACCCATGTAATAAATCGATCAAAGAACAACAATTTCATAAAGAAATATCAAAACAGAAACCCTAATTAAAACTCGGATTTACCTTTTCTATTTGATTCATCATCAGAACAACTTCAAAAAATCAATTGAACATCAACCCCTTTGTTCTACATCTGTCAATGACTCAACATGCTTTTCAATTGCATACGAACTCAAACTCAGAATCCCATCTCTTTGATTCTCTTTGATTTATCACTTCAATCAAACCCTAACAATCTCTAATTGTTCTCCTTTAAGATTCACAACAATAACGTCTCCCTTATCATCTACACAACATCACCAATCGATTCTCTCAATCGAAGCTCGCAGAAGAAGGGAAAGAAGAGAGACAGAGAAGAAGAGGAAAGAAGAATGAAGAAGAAAGAAAAGAGAAAATGAGAGTTTATCTTCTCGATACGGTAGATAAGATCGACCAGAACTATAAAGGCACCCAGAAGATTGATAGGGGTAGCCAAGCGGTTTGATAGCGAAATGACAAATTTTCCCTTCGACTATTCTGATGAAATCTTCTTCGTCCGGTATCCGAATCACACGTTCGAGTAGTCCACTCTGCATAACTTTTCGAGACCTAATCAGTGATACTAGATTCGTATCTTAATCATTGTTAGGTTAACTTATATTAATCAACGTTCCTCTTAAACTAAATAAATCATTAGCGGCCAAATCGTCTCTTGACCAGTCTAATATTGTTGACGAGCTCGAGGGTCCTTATATCTCGCGTGTATCCACCCAACAGTACCATCGATCTTCTCCAAAATGTGTAATAAGGTTTTGACTCCAGAAGAATGAGTATCTAATCTCTCCAGTGGATTTCAAAATTTACCAAACTCAATTGCGCTCTTGGGATGGATGGATGAAGTAATGTCATGGCTAATCTTGGAGATTGTGGTTGCGTTGTTGGTTCATCCTTGACTTTAAGTTATTTGGTTACTGGACTTTGTGATTGCGATAGTGATATGCCGTGGATGCTTGTATGGTCGAAGTCTTCTGGAACCATTGGGCGAAATAGATGAGTTGAGAGGCGCTCTGTTACCGATGTGATGCTACCAGGACTTTATTCCAATCAACATCCTTTGAACCATCTTCTGAATCTTGGACTATTGTATGGAATGGGATGCGATGAGCAGTCTCCGGTTATACTTCTGTTAGATCCGATGGCGTGGCCGGATATGTGAATGTATCTTTGTGGCGTGCTTTTGGGGTCTTTGATGTTGCGTTCATTGGTAAGGTGGTGACCGCGTTTAAGCTTCTAAACATGAAGGAGGCTTCAGTACCCAAGTGTATCCTACTTTAATTGCATCGCCTTGAATCCACGCCTACGGGATTTGATACAATCTCATCAGACTCTCCTGGGTGTGATGCTAGGATGCTTGGAATATCACATGGACGAAACATTCCGGATAACGAAGAGGTAGAAATGAGAGTCATGTCGTTAATGTGGCTCCCTCTGTCTCTTCAAGAAAAATGTTTCAGGCACGTGTCTGGAGTTATCTCATGAATGCTTGATTGTTGTCGGGGATCGACCATTATGAGCAGTCCCCAGTCGCTCTTTTCTTTGGTTACTGAAGTTTTTTTATCTGAGTAGGCTTGGGTTCCGCCGCCGGCCTCGTAAAATGTTGCATGCGCCTTCTAGAAAGAGAGGTGATGATATTCTTACGCTACACCTTTGAAGGGTGAATGACCTTGTCGTGTCAATTGGTTGACCATGTATTTTGAGCTTTGACAGTGAAGGGATCCCGTGTAGAGCCTCAGTCCCCAAGTGTAGTTTATATGTTTCTATCTTGTATGGACGGTGAGCTGACCACGATAAAGACATCATCTTGCATCCGTACTGGTGACTCTATTACTTCTTCCACTTGAAACTAAAATATGGAGAAGTATGGATTACTTTTGTAGTGGTTGTTATTATGGTAAAGCTCTGGCTGGTATCGACAAAGGAGCAGCAACAGTTCTTGACAGCAGATGTGATCGGAAGAGGCTACATCGCCGTGGGAACCAAAATGGGATGGATGGAATTGTATGGGTGTCCATGGAAGCAAAGGGATTGGCTGGATGTGTAAGCGAGTAAACTGTCCACGACCATGAGGTTTGGCGAGATGGATCAAAAAGTGGCCACAACTATGAACCTTGGCTGGATGTGATCACGATCCTTGACAAGGAAGAGTGTGATGGTTACGGGCACGAACCTTGGAAGGAAGGAGTGTTAAAGCGGCTTCGGCTCTTGGAGAGGACGTTGAAGTTTTATGGAGTAAAACGCTGAAGCTTCCGCTTCGGATCCTAGAGCAGCTTATGGAGAGAACGCTGAAGCGGAGCGGCTGCTGGAGCGAACATTGAAGCGGAGCCGCTGCTGGAGCGAACATTGAAGCGGAGCCGCTGCTGGAGAACGTTGAAGCGGAGCGACCTCTAGAGAGAACGTTGAAGTGGAGCCGATGTTGGAGAACGTTGAAGCGGAGCGACTTATGGAGAGAACGTTGAAGCGGCTCCTGGAGAGAAACATTGAAGCGGCTCCTAGAGAAAACTCCAGTGAGGGCGCTATTAACCCTTGACTTCGAAAAACCCTACTTGATACGATATGGCATATGGGAAGACGACACAAATAGTGCTGGTCGGAAAGTCGTGTTTTTCTCCTCATGGGAAAGAATACGCTTCTTCTTTTTGATTTTCCATTGAAACTCTCAGAGCCTTGACGGTTAAAATGTTAAAGTCGGAGGCTGCATCAATCAACGTGTTTTCAAACTCGACATCCTTCAAGTGACCAGTGGTTAGGATTCCCCAGTTTCATCTATCAATCGTGCTTTCCAGGAGAGGTTGGGGTTTGGGAACGACTTCCCTGGCTGGAAACAGCTGCTTTCCTGATGTAGTGTGGTTGAGGGCTGCAAATATGTCTTGACGCTGCGCCTTGGAGAAATACAGAATCTCACATAAATGTTTCATCATAGACTGCACGATTTTGTGGGCGAAGTCCCCAGAAATCATGTAGCTCCTGGCGGGAAGAGGGTCTCTGTGAACTCAGGAGAATTGATGATTTTCTTTGCCTCGATTTTGGAGAAGTCGTTCCTGATCTTTACGTGTGATGAAATTGGATTGTTGATTCCTTTCTACTGCCCGTTCAAGAGCAACGCGATCCTCTTCATTTATAAACGCGCGTCCTGCTGAAGTGCCTGCGCGGATGCTAAAAGTATTCCTTGTCAGCTCCATATGGGGTTGACGCGACTCTTGTGGTAGCCGCTCCGTTAGTGTCTTGAGGAAAATAGGTATCTCTTTCTGAGTTGTAGCCATGTATGTCTGAGCCTTACGAGAACCTTTTGTCTTTCCATCAAATCAACAGTGGTAAGAGGAGATCGGCTTCTTCTGGCTCCTCCAGTCTCTCGTCCTAATGGTGGAGTAGTAGCGGCTCTGGTGACAGGTTGGAGCTGTCACACTTGAAGAGACGTTGGGAGTGGCGGCAGCCGCTCTGGCTCTGTTGATCGGCGGTGTAACACCTAAAGGAACATTTTCTGCGCCTCTGGTGTTGGCAGGTGGCGTGTTAATGCCACTGGAAGGAGCGTTAGTACCGGGGATGATTTCAGCGCTAGTGTTCTCAGGGTTTGTTGCTGATCCGGACCTAAGTTCTACCATCTTGAGATCGAGGTTGAAAAATGAAATTGGGAATTGGAAATTGATATTGTAACCGAGAGATTAATATCCCATTGTGGCTGCCAATTGGTTGTGGGTGAAAACGTTTTCTGCATGTTTTCAGTAATTTCATGTGTGTGGGTGAGAAACGAGTCTAAATCCTAAACAATATACTGCACGAGAGTACTTTTGATTCGAGAGATCAATCTGTACAATCCTGGCCTAAACCAAGAACTGGACGTTCCGGGCTTGCTTCGGTCACAAAGTGAAGGAGAAGGGCTGGGGGAGGGAAGCGAAGAAAGTGTTGAGACCAGAATAGTTGATTCTGGAAGTGTGGGTGTTTTGTGACTTGTATCAGAAAGTTGAACTGTCTAGCTGAATGAAAGTTATCATATGATTTCTGGATGTGGTATGGTTCTCCTGACCAAAACTTGTTGTTTGGTGGAAAATAGGTGAGACCTATTTATACAAGTCGCAACAAAACGTACCCTGCTCTCGTGGGAAGTGGAAACGATTGAGTGGTGGAAGAAGGGAGTAACGGGTAACGCCTAGAATTTATGTTTCCATAATGAAGGATACGTTTACACCATTACTTCTTGCCATTACTAACCGCCCCGCTTTATGACACTTTCTGTAACATGCGTATTGCACGCCGCACGGTGTAAACCGCCAGACCAATACCCTGATGAGTATCCCCCAGTTTGTGACATGTTTTGATGTCTCGAGTATTTTCGTGGAAAACATGTAGCACTTTGCTACGTGTGGCAACTTAAAAATGAGAGGCTTGCCGTAGGTAAATAGCATATGTGATGCTAGGCTCGTTTTGGCTAGTCGCCTAAAACTTGTCACGAGCTGAACGGCTCGGTGGCGAATTTTGATGGCTGAGATTACATCTCATGAGGAAGAATGGCAATTGATTATGGCCGCATCTTGTTGTATAGCGAAGTGGCGCCATTGGAATAGTAGCGCCTGCTGGAGCCATGACATAACGGCATGCTAGTGGCCGTGGCATGGCGGCATGCCAGTGGCCGTGGCATAGCGACATGCTAGTAGTCGTGGCATGGTGGCATGCCAGTGGCCGTGGCATAGCGGCATGCTAGTGGCCGTGGCATAGCGGCATGCTAATGGCGTGTCATAGCGACATGATAGTAGCCGTGGAATAGCAACATGCTAGTAGCCGTGGCATAGCGGCATGCCCGTGGCCGTGGAATAGCGACATGCTAGTAGTCGTGGCATGGTGGCATGCCAGTAGCTGTGGCATGGTGGCTTTCCATTGGCAGTGGCATAACGGCATGCTAGTGGCCGTGTCCTAGTGACATGCTAGTAGCTGTGGCATGGTGGCATGCCAGTAGTTGTGGCATAGCGGCATGCTAGTAGTTGTGGCATGGTGGCATGCCAGTGGCCGTGGCATAACGACATACTAGTAGCCGTGGCATGGTGGCATGCCAGTGGCCGTGGAATAGCGACATGCTAGTAGCCGTGGCATAGCAGCATGCCAGTGGCCGTGGAATAGTGACATGCCAGTAGCCGTGGCATGGAGGCATGCCAGTGGCCGTGGCATAGCGACATGCTAGTAGCTGTGGCATGCCAGTGGCCGTGGCGTTATAGCATGGCCAAAGTGTAAGATTTGGCTCCGTGACTAAAGTTAAGGCTTGGAGGCATGACCAAGGATAGGGCTTGGCGGCATGGCTAAGGTTAGGGCTTGGCGCCCTGGCCAATTTAGGGTTTGGCACTGTGGCCGAAATTAAGCGTCGTGGCCAATTTAGGGTTTGATGCCGCGACCAAAGTTTAGGGTTTGGCGGCATGGTCGGTCAAAAGTTGCCACAAGCCTATCAGTTTGGTGGTGAACTTGGATGGCTGAGATTGCATCTCAGGAGGAAAGGTAGTCGTCAATCATGGCTACCTTTAATTGGCAGCGGCGCCTTTTACTTGCGTTACCGGCATTGCGGCATGGCTGGCATGGCTCGTGCCGAAGCATGCCTTCGGCGCGGTTGCCCGTATAGCCATAACCACTGAAATTTTGGCACGTTGGTTTGGAAATCTTTCCTAAATTAGGGTTTGGCTTGTCGAAACCCTAATTAGCCTATATGGCACGTCGCATGGGGTGAATGGCCATGTTTGGCGCGTTTGGCATGTGCATCTTGCATGTGTGCCTGGTATGTGCATTTGACATGTTTGGCATGCTGCTTGGCATGCTGGTGCGTTTTTAGGAAACCAATTGGATTTGCGGCCATCTGGCGCAGTTTCCTTCTTTTCAACACTGTGGCAAGTTTAAAGTAACCTGATTGGTTAATGTAAGAGGGTCGCCCAGGCATGGGCATGGCTACACTTCTGTGTGATTGTGGCGAATTTAAAGCGACCTGATTGGTCGATAGGAAGTGGGGCCGACAAGCTAGGGCGTGGCCACACTTCCAGTGCGTTGTGGTGGATTTAATCGCCTAGTTTGGCTAAGCATAGTTTTTCGACCAACGGGTTCTAGTGTTACGTGGGGCGCGAAACCCTAATTTTGCAAATTAGTCGGGTTTATGAGTTTTTTATGAGTTATCACAATAGTTGGCTGGATTTTGTATGCTGCCACAAAAATACTTATCTACAGAATGCAGTGTGCTTTCCGTCTGAGCATTTCGTACGATGGCCTTAACTTTGGTACTTGGAGGTTCATGCTACTCCGCTGCGAGTGAACACAAATCCGTCACGCCATACCGATATTAAGGGTTCTGCCTGGAAACATAGCACGGGAAAGTACTCAGTGAGTCTTGTATTGGCGAGGTGCCGAAATTTACAGAGTGTTTGGGATGGCTGCTACATTCGCCAGTATGGATAAATTTCATGTAAATATATTGAATGGCACAATAAATATGTTGGTGGAGAGGTTAGAACTCACCACACCGTTACCTTGCAGAGTGACGTCAGATGCAAGGTTTTACGATTTTAACCCTAAGCTATAAACCACCATCAACAATCACTTACACGGAATCGGTTCAAAGTTTCCTTTGCACAAGATTTCGTTTGATCATCAGTAGATCTAGAAGTTGGTTTCTTATCCTCTTATGACTCGATGTAGTTAGGAAAACTACCATCATCTTGATCTGCTTCAGACGTGACTAAACCGGTTTTGTCACAATCTGTAAAAGTCGAGCAAGGACTTTTCGTTTCCTGATTATCAGAAGAAATCACAACAACATCATTAGTCAGAGTCATAGGACGTGTCTCTTTATCTAAAGTAAGAGATTTACCAAGAGATTCTAGTTTGACAGTGAGATTCATATTCTCTTTGTCCAGACTATTCAGTTGAATTTCTTTAT
This sequence comes from Papaver somniferum, assembly GCF_003573695.1. Taxonomy (NCBI): domain Eukaryota; kingdom Viridiplantae; phylum Streptophyta; class Magnoliopsida; order Ranunculales; family Papaveraceae; genus Papaver; species Papaver somniferum. The sequence continues at coordinate 149,868,836 of NC_039366.1, read as the reverse complement.
CTCTGATCTCCTGTTCAAGAAGATTTGACTATGTCTTTAATATCAACACTTTAGAAGACATATATTTTATAGGCATTAGGAGTTTTATCAACTCTTTATCATCATCTTCTCTTTCTTCAGAGATAGACATAAATGTTTTCGCAACCCCTGGATCATGAGTCAACGAAGTAGCAACATCTTCAACTTTTGAGTATTCATACTCTTGCATAACGTTAACTGAATCGGACATAGATTCAATTTATTATAGGTTGGATCGTACCAAACACAAATTGTTAGATTTTTTCATGTTTGCCTGCTCTGATACCAATTGAAAAGACGAGGGTACCCAAATATACCTCAATCTAAAACTTTTCCACGTATAAGTCCTTTCTCCGAAAGTGATTGTCTATGGACTGAGTCGAGACAATACAACTAATGGGTTCACACTTCGTGTGGTCGTCAATGGATACGAGATCGAGACAATACAACAACGAAGTATGTTTACTTGATAAGAGGTTCAGACTTAATCAAACACAATAGGATTACTATCAAGTAAATAATAATAAACGTTTGTGTATTTTACTTCTAATTATAATAAAAACAATTATAATTGCCGAAATATAAAAGTAAAAGACACAACAAGATTTTGTTAACGAGGAAACCGCAAATGCAGAAAAACCTCGGGACCTTGTCCAGAATTGAGTACTCTCAGGATTAAGCCGATATACAAAATCAAACCAACTTTGTACAGTTGAGACCAAGAAACAAAACCTATAGTTCACCTAGTTCTGTCTGTATTCCCACGCCTCCAACTTATAAATAAGTTACGTGCTTGGAACAACTCCTTTGGTTCGTATTCCAAATAGCAAAAAGAAACACAAATCTGTTTGGTATCAACTCTTTTCAACCAAGTGATGTGAGTTCGACAAAAGGCTCTTCCATTTATCCCAATAAACTCCTTTGTCAGGTCCTTAGATCTATCTACTAACAATTATCGAAGTAATCGTCTAGATTTTGCAATCAATACTTTGAATCATAAAGAAACATATTGATGCCGATCTACTCAATTAATCAATCCAATCTACCACAAGGATAAACTGATTATAGTTTGATCCTCTTTAACCGAAACAAATATTGTGCACACCAAAGATTATGAACCCAAATCAGAAATATTCAAAGTCTTCTTTGTCTTCAAATCTTCTTAGATCTTCAATAAACACCTACATACAATCAACTTGAATCTCTTGTTATCAATCACGCACAGAACGGAGTCTGTTAACAATGGATTATCACAAGACGTCTTTAGATATACAAACAGTCTAAAGATCCCCGTCGAAACTTCGACCTAGTTTGAGTGAATCTTTAATCAAAAGAGAAGATTCTCAAGCATAAACAAACTAGGTGCAATCAAATTTCAACCACCGTTAGTCAATCAAATCAATCGAAAACTAATAATAAACCACAATTATCTAGTTTCCCACCAACGGTACTAATAGAGCTTCTCAATCCCAAAGAAGTCTTTAAACTGAGCGTCCTTAAGAGATTTCGCCTGATTAGGATACTTTCGTCTCCGAATAGGCGGCTCCACCGGTAACAATACAACTAGGTAGTTTTGCTGGCTCTGAGGATTAGTTTGCTAGAAATGCAAACTTTGGTATTTATAGACCAAGGAAGTTTGGACACCAAGGAATTTCCAAAACTGAAAATATTCTCAAGATATGCAATATATTCCAGATTCGGTTTCCATAATTACTGGAAATGCTTTGTCCAAACATTGACTGAAAATCTCTTAGAAAATCTCTGATTAATAATTCACATTACCAATTTTTATTTTCCAAAAATAAAATTAAAAACCTTAATTAAAATATTCTCAACTTATTTTTCGATCCAGGAGTTTTCTTTTAGCTATTAAGGAATATCTTTGAACAATAAAAGATACGCGTTACTGCACATGTTCAAAGTATGTCTGCATCTTTACTTTGTAAGTCCTCTTTCATACTTACAATCTTGAAACCGATTTGCCACACTTCCAAACGAGTTTAGAATTGGTTCATCTGACTTTCAAGAACTATGTGATTGATTAAGAACACTCAATCACAAATCATGGGTTTCACGGTTCTACCAAGGCAAGTTTCGGTTCTACCTCAATGTGAGTATTGTGCATAGTCACACTAGCTTCCCAAAAATTCGGTTGACTAGGTACTAGGATCGGTTCCCCACATGCTTATGGTAACTACTTGTATTTGTTGCACATGTCCATTGGATTAATTCCCCTTTCACTAAAAACTTGTTGCACATGTTCATAGGATCGGTTCCCCCATCTACTAAAAACGTGTTGCACCTCTTACAAGGATCGATTCCCCTCTTGTGATCGGTTGCACCTCTTTGTAGGATCGGTTCCCCTTTGCCTAGAGTTGGTTATACCAATAACACTAAATTGATCATACCATCTCAGGTGATTACTTAAGATCGGTTTCACTAATAAAAGTCATACCAATACAAAAGTCAGGCCTTGTGAATAGTTTTACCAAGAACATAAACAAGTCATGAGCGGTTATACTAATCACACATATTGGTAGTTCAAAAGATATGCAATGAATAACAATACCAATAAGCCTAGCGATTTCCCTTTCGATTCACGACACAAGTTCATGAATTTGCTTCCTTTAAACGAACGTAAAACTTTGTTTCCTAGGATGAAATCTTCACCTTATACCCATATATAATCACAATAGCATTCAAACGATTATGTCGATGTCTTATATATGAAGTTCAAAAGATAAGCGTTATACTTCGTATTGTATTCCTTAATACTACGTCTAACTAGAGTGTAATCATTCATGCTTCGCAGTTATGTTTTCAATATGCATGACTTGAAAGATACGTTAAGGAATAAAATAGTTCAAGTCAAATATCACTAACCTCAAGTGGAAGGATGATGTTGTCGTTGTATCTCCAAGTCTTCGCAATACTTGTAATGTCTCATATCCTAACACTTTCAAGCTAACCTATACGAAGTTGACTCTAGTACATAATCAAGCGACTCTTTAAATGAGTTTTGGTTCACTAAAATATGATTACCAAACTTGACATACCAACGCTTGGTGGGTTCAACCGAGCTATTCTTTGACAAATGGAAATCTATGTCTCTTTCAGGTAATTCTATTGTCTAAATCATTTATATTAGTAAAATGCTTATAAGATAATATTCTTACTAAAATTTGTGTTTGCATAGGTTTGGATATATGAGCACTTCCCTTCTTTGGTGAAAGCCAACCCCCACATCAAAGTGAACACTAAGCTTGCGGGTCACAAGCCAAGAGGACAACGATACATTTTTACTGGTGTTCAAGAGAAGGATATGCCACAACAGCTTATCAACATGTGAGTCGCCTTGGAAAAATTGACCGCGGATGATATAATATTTGATCCATATCGAGATGATAGAAATGAAGGTATAATCGTAAGGAGAGATAATGTTTCATTCTACTACGGTCCCTTGTTTTAACCCCAAGGATTTTCAATGTACGATCCACATCGGGTAATGCGACAAGTGGGTTACGTCCAAGAAGAACCCCATCCCGGTGATGATCCGTTCTTTAAAGTGGTAAGGGAGGAGTGCAGCACATCCCAAAAAAGTATTGACGTCCATTACGTTCTACCACCAGTAATTTCTCATTGAGACGAAAGACGTGACCGTAGAATCGATTTGAGTCTTTTGGACGAGGTGATCGAAGGTCATGAAGCTCATGAAAATTACATGTCGTGGTACTTGGGTTTTGCTTGTCCTACTGTGATTAGGGAAGAGATTGTTGAATAACCGGCTCGTAAGAGGAAGATGCCACCGAAAGACCCAACAACAAGTCTTAAGAACTTTGTAAGTATTTTAGAGTTGCTCTTATTGTTTTAAGATTACACTATCGAATCAGTCTATTAATTGTTTGTTGTTTAATTGAAAATAGAAGGAGAATTTGAAGACCCTTGTGAAGATGATTTGTTGCGAGAGAGAAAGAGGAGGGCGTTTGTCGATTGAAGAGAAAACTAAGCACATTGACTATGCTAACAATGTTGACAATGAAGATGCCACCGGAATGTTCCAGCAAGCTAATTCTGAACTAAAGAGGAATGCTCAACTAAAGAGGCATCATACCCGTGGTGGTGGTAGTGGTAGTGGTAGTGGTCGTGGTCGTGAAAATGCTAAACGGGGCCGTGGTGGTGGTAGTGGTCGTAGTCGTGAATGAATGCATTTCTATTTTATTTCTTTATGTGTTAGACATTATGTCAAGGTTAATGGTTGGAAAAATATTTTTTTAAGGTTTATTTGACATATGTTTTCTTATTTGGGACAAATGTTGGATTTCTAGTTGTTGAATGAATGGTTTGTTTAGCTATGTTAAGTTTCATTAATTTAGTAGGCAAGGTGTTGAGTGAATGGTTTGTTAAGTTACAGTGCCGACTAAACCAGAGCCGACAAGGTTGTGAACTGGCAGACTGTCGGCCATGAAAGCAGAAATGGTGCAGTTACCAGGGTCGGCAGGGTAATAAAATTACGACCTTGTCGACTGTATAATAGTCAGCATTCTAATGAACAAATACCGTGCCGACTTTATGCAGTATAATATGAACTTCTCTTATTTTATAAAAATCATAAAGTCGGCGAGGTAAGAAAATTATGACCCCGCCGACTATGTGTTAGTCGACATTGTATTAAACAAATACCTTGTCGACCATATGCAGCAGAATATGACTTCCTCCTTCTTTGAAATTCAATTAACCGGCATGGTAAGAAAATTACGACCTTGACGACTAACATATAGTCGGCATATTGGGCAAACAAAAACCTAGCCGGCGAGTTCAAAATTCAAAAATTTGCAAGTACAACTACATAGATTGACTACCATAACGGCCAGATTTGGGCACCATCCTATAAATACACTAGTGATCTCTACAAAAAAACACACACCTATTTGCGTATGCTCTCCAAAGCTCATATCATAATCTAATCTTTCTAACTCTTCCAATACCTATACATACAAAAATGGCATCATTTGATTCAAATGAAGATCTATCCATCACCAAAGCATGGTAAGCGGAAACTCGAATTAAAAAGCAATCCTCTATAAGGGTAGATTCCGAAACCTTTTGGACAAAGGTATATAACAAATATATGCAAGATTTTGAGAATGCAAATGGAAGAAGTGTTCAACAAATCCATGATAGGCACCAAGTCATAGAAAATGCGATACTTACTTATTTATCTATCAAACATCGGGTTTTGAACGCTAACCACTTTAACTTGTCCATTGAACAATTTGTAAGTATTTTTGTGCTTTATTTTACGTAATCCATGTTGTTTTATCTTCCTATTAAACACCACTAACAAAGTAAGTTTGTCTTTTGTTTTTGTAGCATGAAGTCGTGAAAGCGCTCTACTTGTAGGAAAAGGGGAAGCATTCGCATTTGATGCAAGCTATCACTTCATGGTATCCAAAATTCCGGAGTATGCCCCGAAGCTCATGGTTGGTTAATCGGACTCGGATTCCTCCGACGAAGATTGATGGTTTTAGAAATTTTTGTGTAGGTTTTGTGGGTAGATCTCTATGTAAACCCTCACGAGACTATAACTCGTCCACTAGGGTCGCCTAGGGGTTCAAAGGCTTGATGCACATTCTAAGTGCATCTGTTATCCCTACGAGAAGGAGTTAGATTTTATGTTTCAATCAATGTAGTAACAAAAATTGAGTGAATTACATCTTTCTAGATTTTGTTTTCTGTTGGGTATAACCAAAAGTCAACAAGGTTGTAAGATTACTACAGTGCCGATTATACGTTAGCCGGCAAGGTTAGAAATTAATTAAATGTCGACTATAAGTTAGCCGCCAAGGTAAGAAATCAATAAGTTGCTGACTAGTGAAGCATTTACAACATTATCATGTGTGTCAAAAATAATAAAGTCGGCATTGTTATTTAGAAATAAGCATGCCCGAAATGTTACTCGTCATCTTCTTAATTTGTCGACCTTGCCGACTTTTCATACTTTCAGAACTGAAAGTGTTGATTTCTTCTTTAATTTTGAGTATGATTTCATACAACAACTTTTCAGTCCACTTTTTAGAAGTGTTTGGGTAGTGTGCTTTCATTTCTGTTTGCAAAAAATATTCTCAAAACAAAAAAAAATTCATCAAAAATCTTCCCACATAAGTTCAATCAAAAACAAAATTTCGTAACTAAAATTCATAATTTCAGAAGTTTTAATCTACTCAATTAATTAACCTAATCATATTTTTTAGTGTTAATTAAACATCAGTATATTAGCCATTTTGAAAATAAAAGGTTATGGGGTGTTGTCTTTTACTTCATAATGACTCGACTTTTGTCTCATTAGGTATACCCCAATTAGTCTGGGTATACCCCAATTTGCCCAGGTTATAAAAAAATATGATTTTTTTTTCCTTTTTTTTGATAAGTTTGAACGGTGGTCCCTACTCCCTGGAATTACACCTAGATACATTAATCGAGAACTTATACTATTAGGCCAAGCACTATGGGAGGGGTTATCCCTTCTATATGGTCTGCTTTTATCCCTTTCTTTCCGTGTGCATAGTGTAAAATGGATACTTAGTATCCGTTTAAGTCAACTTGTTGAATTGACCAAAACGCATACTGAGTATCCGTTTCATAAGTATAAGTGTACAGAACCCGCTCGGATTCCCATTTCACCTTCATCTCTAAGACCCTATCAATCCTATTTTATCCCCTTTCGATTTTCAAGGTGATTCCTTCCAATTCATTGGTTGAAATCAAAAGGGTTTAATTATTACTCCAAGGTGAACCAATTCCATTCTTCAATTTCGAATTTCATCCACAAAATCATAAAAGGTGAGTCATTTTAATTTTAGGGTTTAAAATTAATTTGATTTTGATTTTGATTTTGATGAAATTGTTGATATTAGGTTGGTTAGATATGTAGTATATGCAATTCAGTAACATATATAACATAGTTTAGTGAAAAATACATGATTGTTACTTGTTGTGTGATGCATCTCTTGATTTATGTTGAATGAAATGATTGTTAACTATTATTCTATTGATGTTTAACATTGATTGACTTATATTTATGTATGGTATAGACAAATTGATATTATATTTGTTGTTTGCAAAGGTATAAAATGAGTCTAACGCGTGCTTATGTGAGAGTTAAATACAGAATCCATTTGGATACTTCTAGTGATGAAGAAGAAAAAGCTTTGCTAATGTTTACACAATTGTGTTTGGATGAACAGTTGTGTATTATCCGACAACCGATACCTAGGGAGGTGCAGACACGTAGTGTAATCACCCGAGATCGAGTGTGGCATGATGCGAAAATGATGAATGATTATTTTATACCTGGAAATGGTTATACCTCAAGACAATTCAAACAACGTCTAGGCATGAAAGAAGAATTACTCGAGAAGTTGTTAGGAAAATTGCTTGAAATGGATCCAGAATGGCATCAACGTCCAGATGAAACTGGTACTATGGGGCATTCTCCGCATATGAAATTAGTTGCCGCGATGAAATGTTTGTGCAAAAGTACGACAACTGATAGTGTTGATGATTACACTCGTATGGGTGACACGACAATATACTATTATCTGAAAAGATTTTGCCACACTATTTGCATGACTTTTGGATAAATATATTTGCGTCGACCTACTCCAGAAGATGTTCAAAGGTTGTTAGCTAAGAATGCAAAACGAGGATTTCCAAGAATGCTTGGTAGTGTTGATTGTATGCAATGGCCATGGAAAAATTGTCGATAGCTTGGCAAGGAACTTAGCGGGGTAAAGAGAAACATAATTATATGGTATTAGAGGCCGTGGCATCATATGATTTGTGGTTTTGGCATGCTTTTTTTGGAATGCCTGGATCAAACAACGATTTGAATGTGTTGGCACATTCACCCCTTTTCATAACATGCTAAGGGGTGTAGCACCTTCATGCAATTACGTCATCAATGGTCACCAATACAATATGAGTCATTTCTTAGCCAATAGTATCTATCCAAAGTTGAATGCAATTGTACAACCTTTCAGTGGCTAAAAGAAAGGATATTGAGCGTGCTTTTGGACTGCTTCAAAGTCAAATTAGAATTGTGGGATCATCGTGTAAGTACTGGCAACAATCTGACTTGAACCTAATTATGAAATGTTGTCTTATTTTACACAACATGATTATTGAGCATGAACGTCGGGATACTGTTAGAGCATTGCTTGGTCGAACTAGCATGCGTTGCTATCTCAAGCATGTTTGTCAATGTTAGTGATCAAAACTATAAGTCTTGATTTCTAGTCCATTATAGCTAAGTATCGGACTAGGATAGAAAGTATAGTTGAGCTCAAGAACTCCATGGCAATCATCATACAAGACGAAGAACTACTCAAGGAACTGGTGGAACTTCATCGACTAAGAGGTATGTGGATACTTGAACTTATCTATCACTCAAAAGTCTATCTACTCTATCTCCTATTTTGAGACAAAAGTCGTTTTGCTATATAGACTTTGATTATACACATTTGCTATTTCGAGCCGAGTTTATCTCGCCTATCTATTTCTTGAAATATGTGTTGGTAAGCTTTTGCATTGGCCAAGTTCATCTTTACCTAGTGACGAAAGTCATGTTATGTTTCAATCACTTTGAAAATTGCTTTGACGAAAAATAGTTTGTGAATAACAACTATATAATAACGTCCTCTAAGAATGTTTCAATGATTGAAATGAGAGTTTAGATTATATAACTGTAGGATCAGAATCTCTCAACGATAATATCTCAGCGAAATTATCAACAACACAACACAACAGCGTCGCAGAACAATTTCAGAAATGATACGATAAACGACGTCAGCTAGGATCACGAGAAAGATGTGATAGTCCTGCGAAAATTAGAGAGCTTGCGAAATTAACATTTGTAAGGTTGCGAGAATGTCGCAAACCATACCCGAAAATAAAGGACAAATTAGCTGTCATCCACTATGTACTTCCTTATAAATAGTCGTTCAAGTTGTAAAGAGGGAGAGAGATATTTTTTGAGTAAGAAACAAGTAAATAAGAGAGAGAAAATCTAGAGCAGAGGTGATTCTTGATTTCTTTATCTTTTCTTGTAAGAACATTCAAAGATTGATCAATAAAATTAAGAGTGAAAACCTAAAAATGAGTTGATTAATAATGAAATCATATGAGGGGTGTAGTGTAGGATTTCCTGCAACTATATAATGGCGCTAGAAACAGGGAACTTATTGAAGATTATTCTAGAAAAATCTGAAAATTAATATTGAGATTTGTGAAAATTTAGAGTGATTGATTAAGAATTTTCCATAATTTCTTGCAATACTGTTAACATTGAAGAAATGGCTAGAAGAAGAAAGACATCCGAACAACCGACTACTGTTAGAAGAAGCAAGAGAATTGCTGGGAGAGAAAGAAGTGAAATGGGAGAATCTACTAGAATGAGAAGTAATAGAGAAAATCAAATTCAACCACCAATTCAACAAACACTAGTTCAAGGGAGGAATACAGATTATGATAGGGTAAGTATATACACTTGGCAATCAAATTCGGCAGAAGAAGTAGAAGAAGAGCAACAAAACAGAAATTATAGACAGGAAAAGAGAAATCAAGAAGCAGATGAAGGAATAATTCATGGAGATGAGGAAATTGGAGCGTTAGAAACGTTGAGACGAAGAATACATGAAGAAAGAAGAGCTGAGGCAGAAGAACGTGCAAATCTAACAAGGCAAAATCACGAATTAAGGATGGAGAATATAAGACTACAAGATAGAAGATCGAGAAGTATTACAAAATCATATTCAAGATCGACTAGAAGATAAATGAGGCGAAACTCAGCTACAATCAATGCTGGAAACAATATTCAAGAAGAAATATCAAATCCTAATGAAGAATATCGCGAAAATAGAGAAAGAGATGATGATCGTTACGTTCCACAAAATGAAACTTTTGATGATGGGCAAAATGGTGGAAATCAAAAGAACGGACAACGTCAGGGACGAAATGACCAAGATGGCAAAGGAAATCGGGAGGAAGGAAGAAGAATTTTACATGAAAGAGAAAATCAAAGAAATCAACAGACAATTGAAGAAGAAATTGAAAGACATTATGCTGAACAAGCACGTTTGATCTGCGAATGTGAAAGATTGAGAGAGGAAATGGAAGAACAAGAGCTTCAGGAGACAATTCGCCAGAACAATCACGACAATCGAGAAAGAAGGTGTACACAAAACCGGAATAACGGTAATCTCAATGAGGAGTATGATATAGTACAGAGAATGGCCGAAAGACAGCGAATGGAATTGATAAGAAATGAACAAAATCATGGAGGGGAAAATGAAAGGCATCATCATATGCGAATTCAAGATAGAGATGAGGAAGAGAATCGCAGAAGAAGACGAGATGAGGATAATGAAGAAGAAATGCAAAATTTCGCGAGAGAAGATAGACATGAACGCAGAAGAAGAGAGGCGAAATTAAAAGACCAATGGATCAAGATTCAGGTGTAAATAAACAAATCTTGAAAGAATTAGAAGAAATGAGAGGAATGCTAAATAATAGAGGAGAAGTAGGTAGAAGACAATTGGATGAAGCAATAGAAGAAGCTGCGAAAACTCCATTTACAAGGGAAGTACAATTAGGAGGAATACCACCGAAATGCAATTTGCCCGCATTAACCAGCATTTTTGATGGAACAACTTGTGCAATTCAACACATTAAAGCCTATGTGAGGTGCATGTTACAATGGGAAAATCATGATGCCGTATTGTGCAAATATTTCGCATCCAGCTTAACAGGAGAGGCGTTAAAATGGTTTGAAGGTCTACCAAAGAACACAATAACCTCCTTCAATCATTTGCAGACTACATTCTTGGGGGCATATATAAGTAATAATTCCTCGCGACCTGGTATAGAAGATGTGTTTGGATTAAAACAAAGGATTGGCGAAAGTTTGAAACACCTGACTAAAAGATGGAGAACTATGTGTAGCGAAATGGCTGGCCGTGTGATAGATGAGAGATATCTTATATTATCATTTATCAATGCTATGTTTGCAACAAACCTATTGTATGTCCAAATTTTCAGAGTCAAGAATACGATCACAATGACTGAATTGCGAGAACTTCAAGAAGAATACATTGCTCTAGAGGAAAGGCAAAATGAAATGGAATCATATCCAGTTGCGAACACCAGCTCACAAACAGCGAATGCAAGCTTATTACCCAAGCTAATAAACACAGTGGCGAATACTTCGCAAGTACAACAAGAGAAGGTGACAAGTAACAATCAACAGAAACTGGTGGCTATGGGAAGCCGAGATCAAGAAGAGTATGAAAGAGAAAGAAATTTCTACAATCGTGGTGGAAATAACAAGATTCAAAGACTCGATCAACCACAAGAAACTTATGGAGGTCAAAGACAAAACTATAATAGAGGACAAGGAGGTCACAAGGTAGTATGGGAAGAAATCAAGATGCCACCTCTAAATGCAAGTGTGGAGAAGATATGGGAAGCTATAATCTTGATGGAAATATACCAACACCATGGAACATGGGAACGGAACCACCTCCAAACCACAGAAGTCATGAGTTTTGTTCTTATCATCATTTTCATGGACATACCACAAATGATTGCAGAAATGTAAAAAGAATTATTTTGAGAATGATAGATCAAGGAAAACTAAACGACTTTCTGGTAGGGCATCCACAATCTCAACCACTGCCACCACCACCCAGCATCACAAAGTGAATACGATGAAAAAGAAGAAACATTCTTCATAGAAGTTGGTGCAAAAGCAAAAAATCTATTCTGTCACTCTATCGTACATTCATATAAGACAATTGAAGATTTTCATGATAATGTTTTGAGTAGAGTGTTCGCAAGAGATAATGATGGAAGAGAAATTATGAATATTGCGAAAATCTCGCCACTAGAGGAATGGCAGAAACAGATCATTTCTTTTACCGCAGAAGAAATTCCCGAAGGAGAAGAGGTGCATGACAATCCATTGGTAAAATTAGAAATTAATCCAAAACCGAAAGAAGATGAGGATGATGAAGCTGAAGATTCATGGGCAATCAATAGAATTCTAATCGATACTGGAAGCTCTGTGAACATCTTATTTTATCATACTTATAAAACCATGGGTGGAAGAGATGATGATCTTATACCATCAACATATAAGATATATGGTTTTAATGGTACTGCTAACAAGCCTAAAGGGGAGGTTACTATGCGAATTCCATTGAAGGGAATATCTTCTGAAATCTTATTCTGTGTCGTTGATGTAGAATCACCCTACAATGCGTTAATTGGTCGACCTTGGCTACATGGGATTCTAGGTGTAGCTTCAACTTTCCACCAGTGCATCAAATTCCCTCACCCCAGTGGTGTAGGAATCATAAAGGGAGATTGGGTTGAAGGAAAGAGGTGTTACGAAACTGAGATAGAATCTTGCGAAGGAAGAGCAAACAAGAAGGAAAACTGGCGACACAAAATCAAAGATACAAAGAAGTGAGAGGTTGATGGTGGATCAATCGAAAGGAAAGGAGAAGAGATGTTGCGAAACTAATGCTAGCTCAGAAAAATGAACATACCACTACCAAGGAAGCAGTAGCAGAAAATAATAAAGAAGCAGAGGATGACAAAGGTAATAAAAACAAGAAATGTATGAATGATTAAGTTGTTGCGATACTCTCGCAATAAGTAAAATTCTCAAAAATACATTTGATTGAATGGCAAAATTGAGATTGCGAAATTCAGATACAATATGATGATTTGCGAGACTCTCGCAGAGATAATGAATTTTACAGAAGATAATCAGAGAAAATGACAAAAAGAAAGGGCGAACCTTTATGGCGTACACCCTAGTTCGCGAATACAATTTCGCAAGAGGCAAATGTAAGACCTAAAGTACGTCATATAAGGGGGTACCTGTTGCATGGCTCAGGGAAAGGCTACACCGCCACCGGAACCTGAGTCATGGAGATTTGGGGTCAATAAAGCCCATCCGGGAGAGGCACCTTGGATTCTCAGCTTAAGCATATGACTTAGGTTGGGCGACTAAGGTAATAAGGACTCTCCCAAGGAGTGCAGATCTGATCAAGGCGCCGAGGTACACGGTTGAGTCAAGAGTGCCAGGGACGTTTGAAGCGTACTTTGCCATTCTTGACAAGTCTTGGCTTATACTGCACTCGGCCTGAAGAAAACCCCACTTAGGGTGCAGTCTCGTAACCATAAGCCCTATAGGTAAAAGGGATAAGAGGCTGCGAAAACAACTGGTTGTTGTTAAGACTGGATGGGAGGAGCTAACCTTGTATGGTAGAAGTACGCCTCCTTGAAGGGGCAACCAGGGGGGAGATAAGGGCGGCACCCTCCATTAGGGAGCTGATAAGTGTCTTAAGACGCAAATGTCATGAGGCTTTTTATTCGCAAGGATATTAAGGCTTGTCATATTTGTGCAACAATCCTGAAGAGGCAATAATACAAAAGAAAAGGATAAGACGAGATCAATGGGTTTTCGCATGAAAGTGCGAAGACGTCCTGCGATTTCGTCGCAAGACGGCAATGTCATGGGGCTTCATTTTCGCAAGAATATTTAGGCCTGTCATATTGTCGCAACATTCCTGAAGAGGCCATAATACAAAAGAAAAAGTTAAGGCAAGATCAATGGGTTTTTGCATGAAAGTGCAAGGACGTCCTGCGATTTTGTCGCAATGACAAGAGGTGGCATAATAAGACCTTTAATTAGGAAGGCAAAATAAGACCACACATGAGATTTTGAAAAGAAACAAAATTCACTTCGCATAAGATTGCGAATTATACAATAAGAATTTTTATGAAATCTCTCATTTGGATTCAAATAACAGAGGCAAGTATGGGAATGTATGAAATTAGAAAATGTTATTTGTCTCCATATGAGATATTTACTCAAAGATTCAAGAATTAATGATTATATTGATTAACTGTATTGCAAAGAAGAATTGTTTTAATAATGCAGGTCAAAATGAAAGAAACACAAATATACAGAAAGAAGAAATAAATGTACAAGTATTACAAAGAATCAAAGAAAGAAATAAAGACTACTTCTTAGTTAATCCTTCATTATCTTCATCAGACTTGTTCCTTCTTCGTCTGCGTCAGAATCTTCATCACCATCAGAACTTCCATCACTATCAGATTCTTCATCGTCAGCTTCGCTATCAGAATAATCAAACTGGGAGTATTCTGTGGGATTTCTTCCAAGAGACAAGGATAATCAGAATGGGATATTATGATCGTCACAAACCATTTGGATAGTTTGATTGCGAAAATGCATAGCATCATTCTTAAAATTCGCAACAGTGATCTTGATTTGATTCTTTAATCTAGAATACTTGTCGTTGCGAGAAGAAAGATTCTTTGCGAGTTCCTCCTTTTCAGCTTCGAGTTCTTCAATCTTTTCACGATATCTATTTTCAGAATCTGCGAGCAAAAGACAATCAATTATTAACTTGATGAATTCATAAGAAGCAAAAGATTAGTAAAGAAGAGCAGTTAGTAACCTTCTCTGTCAGAAATCATATCTCTAATCAAGGCTGTATGCTCAACTTGGAGACTAACATTTACACCTAAATCTTTTCTAGCATCATCTAAGATTTTCGCAGCCCAAACAAATTCATCCTCACTACTTATAAGAAGACGAGAACGAATTTGATTTTCCCTTTCGCAGAGTTCGATATTCTTGCGGTTAGCTTCATCTCGTTCAAGTTGAACTTCAAGAAGAGCCTCTTGGAATTTCGCCAAAGCCTTGGCACCTTGATCAGAGATGCGATCCTTATCATCTATGAGACCGCTAATTTTGGTTCTTAACTCATTGGTTTTCTCTTTAGAATCAAGAAGGAGACGCTTAAATCGGTTGGCTAAGCCTAAACTAGATCTATGTCAATTTCTAAGAGGCGAAATTTAGATCTAAGCTCATTTAGAGAAAGAGATGAAATTCTATCATTTGAGAAGCTATTTAAGGAATTGTTAAGACGCTCAAGAAGGGTATCATTATCCAAGGCATTAGGAAATGAACGAAGAAGGGTAGCTTCATCAGAAAGACCATAAATGTCTGCAAAAAGGATCATTTAAATAAGATAAAACAACAGGATGAATGAATAAAGGGAAAAGAGAAAAGTAACATACCGTAAAGCTGATTATTAGCTTGCTGAAGACTAGATATTTTGTTCTTATACGAAGAAGAATCAATTTCTAATTGTCTATTTTTCCCGCGAAGACCTTTAACTTCAGCTTCAAATTCTTCATTCTTTGTACGAAATTAAAGATTCTTCTTTTCAAGATTTTCGCGTCTTCTCTCTAGATCTGAGGCAACAACAAAAGAAGATTTTCCAGCCTGCAAGAAAATATAAAAAATATTAATATAGAAAGAAATTTTGAGTTATGACAATGAAGAAGTAAAAGGATAAAAGTATACCATACTATTGAGAGAATGCAAGAAGTCGGGAGTCACTGATCTAGAAAATCCACGAAGAGAGCTATCACCATCCAGTAACGAGACATCGCAAAGGGTAGCAAGAGCTTTGCAGGTATTTGCGAATTGGCTATCTCCCATTCCCCTTAGAGAATCATAAAAGAGGCTAGAGAGCTTAGCCATAGAAGATTCAGGTGGAGAATCTTCACTTGCGGCAAGATCATCATTGTCCTCATCACCCTTGTCACTTTCGGAATTTTCGTGAGGAGGAATATTTGAAGGAGAAGAAAAACGAACTTTCCTTTTCTATGAAGGAGGACCAGTTGATTTTTCCCTGCGAAGAGCACCTTTACCTTTATCACCAGTCTTCGCAACATCGGCAGGTTCTTCTACTTCAGCAATAATCTTCACACACAGATAGAAATAAGAAATGGAAGCAACAGTATACTGTTTAAAATCATAAGAGAAAATTGAAGAAAATTTAAAATCATAAGAGAAAATTTCTTACCTCATCTGTGTATGAGCGAAGAGCTAACAAAGTACTAGCTTTCCAAGTCCTGTTATAACTATCTTTCAGTTTTTGGATCTGCGGAATCTCGCAAGAGTTAGCGAACAGAATAATAAAAATCAATAAAGAAATATAAAGTGAGTTAAATTGGAAGAAACATACCTCTTTCTCCTTCTCGGGCCAAGAGAAAACCCAAGGTTGATAAGTAACGAGATTCGCAGGAAGAACATTTGACCCAGCAATGTAGGGTCCTTTTAGCATTAAAGGAAAAACACACCATTTATCATCTTTGGATTGGCGAGGAGTTGTGTTTTTACCAGAATGCCAGTCAATATCTTGCATGAGAATTTTGGCTTCATCAATATTATCTTTCCTTTTTAAGCGAATACCCCAACGAGTATTCTCTTTCTTCATGGAGATAAGTTCATAGTTCTCAAAGAAACTCGTTACTGTGTATTTCTCAGCAATTATCTCTAGGTTTGCGAATTTAGGATCCCTAAGTTCTTTGGAGTACAGAGATCCTCTACCAGCACCACGGTTAGCGAACTCTAGCATCAGACGGATGCACTCCCCACTCAGTTGGAAGATAGCTCGCGAAAATCCCGAGTGAGCGAGAATTTCATAAAATAAATGAAGATCTGGTTCATAAAGAGGAATAGGGAGACCTGCGAGAATCCGACCTAGAAAAATTATGATTGATTGATCATCACAATACTGATCAGAGAAAAGTTTGACAGAAAGAATTGATTTGGCATTTTCACCAGGAATGGTGGAGAGTGTGAAACCTTTATCAGCAAGATCTTTTTGGACATCTTTTAAATTCTTCTCATGTCTATGACCACTTGGAGCCATATTTGAATATAGAGTATGGGAATGAATAAAAAGTAAGAGGATTGAAGGGGGGAAAAATTACAGCAGCAGAACTTGCAGAAGAATAACAAAGTTGCAGAGATGAGAGAATAAAAATATAAGAGAAAGTAAAAAAAAAAAGTGGAAAGAAGAGTATATAAAGGAGATTTTTTTTTTACTCGAAGAAATAAAAACCATTAAGACGAAAAGACGTGAGCGGTTGAAAAGCAGCGGTTACAGAAGACGTGTCAAGAAACAAATGGAAGAAAGAATACGTGTGATAAATGCAGAATATGAAAAGATGAACAGTTGCGGTATTTCTCACATCGTTCTCTACTTTGCAGAGAAGATATGAGAAGAGGCAAGATGTAGGCTAGTGTTTGTAGCGTCTTAATACAGTATGTGTTCAATCTGGACTAGGTCCCGTGGTTTTTCTGCATTTGCGGTTTCCTCGTTAATAAAACTCTGGTGTCTGTGTTATTTCTATTCCGCATTATATTTTGTTATATAATTAAAATATCACAGGTTGTGCGTTTGAATCAATCAATTGGAAATCCGACCTTTGGTTGTTGATTGAAATTGATTGATACTTGAACATTGGTATTTGGTACCGTTCAAGTGTTTTCTCTTGTATTCAATTAGACTCGCAGATTTCTATTTGTTTGAGTAAGAATTGAATCGAGAAAGAGAGATATAACTCTTTGATATACTTTATTAAGATTGAGTCTAGTTAATTCTCTTTAAAGTATATTGGAGTTTGTCTATACAGATTGTTAATCGAAATATTGGGCGAGGTTGTTGTACCCCGCTTTTTCAGATACAGATTGGGGTAGCATACGGGTCTAGTTTTGAGGGTTCGGATATGGAATACGTGGTGCTTCCTTGATCAGATGGAGAATATGATGATACATAGTTAGAAGAAGAAGTTATTCCTGGTTAAAAAAATGATGGTGCATTGGATTATTATGGAGATTACAATGACCAAATCCCAGATGAATTTGAACATGCAGGTGAACAGGTTTATGGAGACGTATACTAGAGGAAGAATAAGAACATGATGACGATGATGAAGATGATGAGGATGATGATAATGACGATGAAGAGGATGATGATGATGATAACCTTTTAAATTTTGTGTTAGAAAGTTTTAATGCTGTATGCAGATATAGGAAGGAGTTTTAATTATTTATGGGTTTCAATTATGTATGATAATGAATACGTTTTAATTTGATGGTCATGTGGTTTACAATTATGATATGTAAGTTACTTATTTTAGTCTAATTACACAGTAGTTGCAGACGTATGATCACTTCTTTTAATCTCAATTTACAGTGTTTGCGTTCATAAATTCACTTCTCTTTGTCTTATTATATAATTCCTGCAGTCGTACGGTCACTTCTCTTTAGTCTAATTTTATAGTATTGTAGCCATATAACTCTGAAAAGTCGTATGTCCACTTCTCCCAATCTCTCTTTGTAGTGTCTGCAGTAGTCTGGTCACTTCTCTCAATCTCTCTAAACAGTAGGTGCAATCTCTTTATGTAGTAGTTGCAATTACTTTCTACAGTATATGGATATGTATTACAGTCGAAATAGTAGATTATTTACCGTGTATAAATAGGTCACATATTGTTTACCAATGAACACATCAGTTCGACCAACTTTCTTCTCCATCTAAAAAAATAAACACTTCTGTTGTCCAAATTGTTATTGACAAAACAACACCTTACTTTCAAAATTATGGTGGGTTATACTCAGGAATAAGATGAACTAATTATTAGTATATGGGTCGATGTTTTTCTATAGAATCACGAAGGAGTTCAACAACAAAATACCACAAACATCTGGGACCAGATAATGCAAATGTTTATTACAACTACCGGGAACACGAACCAACGAACGATTAGTTATCTTCGACAAAGATTATGCATTATCACTTCTGATGTGAGAGAGTATGTAATGCTACAAAAAACATTATACATATTCAGGGCTCCTTCCACTCTAGGAGTTACGAAAATTAAGAGTACATCTGAGTCTATCTGTGATAGAAAAGAAGATGCCGATAAAGAGTTGGTAAAACTCCTAAATCCTATAAGATCTCTGTCTACAAGGATGTTAATATTAATGACATAATATAATCTTCTTAAGCAAGAGATCATAGAAAATGACATTTAACTAAATATTTTATCCAAAGAGAATATGGATCTCACTGTCAAAGTAGAAGCTCTTAGCAAATCACTTACTCAAGAACAAGAGATTCATCCTATGACTCTGAGTAATGATTATGTTATAATTTCTTCTGACGAGAAAACGAAAAGTCATTTCTCGACTTTTACAGATTGTGATAACAAGATTTGTTTGATCACGTCTGAAATAGATCATGATGATGGTAGTCTGCCTAACTACATCAAGTCAGAAGAGAATGAAAAACCATCTTCTACAACTACTGATGATCAAATGAAATCTTGTCCAAAGGAAACTTTGAACCGGTTCCGTGAGAAAGATCTTAAAGAATACAACTTTCAGTCACTTGACAGGAAACTTATACTTCTTCAAAATACTGTTGTAAAAGTGTTAAAAGAAGTTTCTCGTCTTAAAAAACCGAAAGATCATTCCTCAGTAGAAAGACAGAGTATACCCCAACCCGATAAAATCAACTCAAAAGAATCAGATAAAAGAGTTGATAATCACTTCTGGAAAAAGATTCCACCTCACTCATGGCTAAACAGTCTTTGTTTACATGAAGGTAGTTCTCCTATTGAAAGCTTCCAGAAGAAAGAGAAGGAAATAACTTCTGCCGAAAAAACAATCAGGGAAGATTTCCAATAATTGTTTTGAATGGTCAATATGATGTGCGTAATAAGGAAATCCTTATAATGAGAAAATCATATGAAAATCTCATTAATAGAATTAACAGAGATTTATCTATCTTTGAAAATTCTCACATCCGTACAATTTCTCTTTATGATCATACCTTTAGATCAAAGAAGGATCATCTTCTTGTGAGAAAATACTTTGGGCAGAAACCTCCAAAAAGAAACATGAACTATGTTTCTAATACTCGTTCTAAGCATGATAAGGCTTAATCCGATACAACCTAGTTGTATGGAGTATGTGCACCCTCATCCAAGTTCGTGCTCATAACTTTTGGGATGAGGAAGCACATAAATCGAGAGCACATGTTTTTGTGTTTGTATCAGAAAATCTGTGACAATTTTTGGATAAACGACGAATCCATTTTGTCTAAAATAATGTTCATGTTTATTATGATCTTCCATATTGGGATTTATTTGAAAATTTCGAATTTTAATAAATCTTCAAGCACGAGAATATCGGACACAGGAAACAAAATATATTCTCTATATATTTTCGGAAATTCCTTTGTATTTTCGGTCCGAAAGTTGTCTCTTCTTAAGAGAAACTTTTCTTGCTTGTATTGAGAAATCCTGATTAATTATTGTTTAAATCCTTGAGCATGCCTCCAATAACTCGCAGTAGTATAAAGGTAAATACGTATGAAGCTCAAAGAGTAAGAATTGTCAAGGAATCAATACAGAAGGAAGAAGAAGATCATATCAAAAATCATGTCTGATTATGAATCTAATAGTTCTACTGGATCCCAAGGTGAGTCATGTATTTTGTCTTACAACCTTCAAGATCCAAAAGAAACCAAGTGGATACCTTCTGATAGTATGGTTAACTATATCCATGGTTTTTAAGAACTAAGAACCAATCTCATAATAACGGTTCGAAATCAAGATTGGCTGAAAGATAAGATTGAAGAAACAAAAGCTGATCTTGCATACATGAAGGAACAAGTTAAAAATCTTGAAAAACAAGAAGTGGTTGCTGACAAGTCTCTCGAGACATGCTTCAAGATTTTGAACACTGAAGAAACATCAGTTTAACAATCAGAGCACCACTAGGGATTAAGTTATATACGGTAATACTTGATCCAGAAAATATACATCAATATTTTGATTTATTTCAATTATTGTATAAGGTCTTGTTGATGGTGGTTTTTAGTTTGTGGCGAAAACTGTAAAAGTCTCTACTTGACCTGGCATCAGAAATAGTAGACCTTGATATGTCTATATTCCGCAAGGAATTTGAAGAATATATCAAAATCCGATGAGTGCCTATGCCGCTCCTCATATTGTATTGAAACTCAAGCTCCTAGATGAATTTTTCACTAGTATAGAGCCTAATGAGTATTTAAGCTCCAAGTTGCATTATTCACTAATGAAATGAATCCATTTAAAAGTGATGAGTGCATATGCCACTTTACTTACATATGTATTGAGCAATTCAGTATACTCATGTATGAAATTTATCCAGAATAGTATTGGTGCATGTAGCAACAATCCCAAATATTCTGTAAATTTTATTAACATCTTGCCTGCATTATTTACTAATGCATGGATTGCCGAGTATTTGTTCTATGTTATGTTCCCCATCTTACTCTTGATATTGACATGACAATTAATGTTCGCTCACAGTGAGTAGCATAAATTTCCCGAAGTGTCAGGATTAAGATGTGCATGGAAGTACTCAATCAGAGGCACGCAAGTTACGCTGCCCTCTGACGTAAACTTAGTGATTTTTGCATCAATGCGCAAAATTCACCAAAATTGATTGATTTTGTGACAGCTTGCAAAATTCAATTTTCAAACCTAATTTTATCAATTTACAAAAATTAGGTTTTTGCGGCCTGCGCAATATCTCGAACCCTATTGGTCGAGACCAAACCTATACAAACTAGGAAGTTGATCCACCATGGAACTAGTAGGAGAAAATCTTAGCAAAAGTCCAAAAACAAGAAATAAAAAGGAAACAGGGATGTGACTACTCGTTTTGCCGTAGTCTACGTAATGTATACAGCTCAGAGAATCATATACTACGTGAAAAAGCAGGGGTCTAACAACACCACCCAATATTTCGCTTAGCAATCTGTATGGACTAACTCCGAAATACTTTGCTAGAGAATCAACTAGACAGTCAGACTCAATCTAGATAAAAGTATCTCAAGGAGTTAATATCTCTCTCTTGATTTGATTTTTACTCAAGCTAAAAACAATAGCGAGTCTTTATCAAATAAAAGGAATACTTGGACGGTACCAAAGACCAATGTCCAAGGATCAATCAATATCAATGAACAACCAAAGGTTGGATTTCCAATTGATGATCACGAACGCACAACCTGTATTATTTCAATTATATAAAATATAATGCGGAAAAGAAATAACACATACACCAGAAATTTTGTTAACGAGAAACCGCAAATGCAGAAAAACCACGGGACCTAGTCCAGATTGAATACACATTGTATTAAGCCGCTACAGACACTAGCCTACTGCAAACATACTTCAGACTGGACTATAGTTGAACCCCAATCAGTCTCCCACCGATCCAAGGTACAATTGTACTCCTACGCCTCTGATCCCAGCAGGATACTACGCACTTGATTCCCTTAGATGATCTCACCCACAACCAAGAGTTGCTGCAACCCAAAATCACAGACTTGATAATAAACAGATCTGTTTCACACAAAAAAGTCTATCAAAGGATAAATCTGTCTCCCGCAGATAAACCCTAGGTTTTTTCCGTCTTAAGATTTAAAATCAAGGTGAACATGAACCAATTGATAATCCGGTCTTATATTTCCGAAGAACAACCTAGATTAATCAATCACCTCTCTACAATCCTTCCTGACTACACATGTGGTTTGTCGAGGAATCACAAACAGTAAGACGAAGATATTTGTGACTTCTTTATCTTGCCTATCGGAGAACTCTCACGATCTCAAGCCAATCAATCGATTGTACTCGTACGATAGAAGATGCAAGATCAGATCACACAACTACGATAAAAGTAGTATCGGTCTGGCTTCACAATCCCAATGAAGTATTTAAGTCGTTAACCTGATTTTAGAGAATAAAATCAAAGGTTAATGGAGATCGACTCTAGCGGGCGCACTAGTAGCACACAAACGTGTGGGGATTAGTTTTGCACAATGCTAGATGTCTCCTTTATATAGCCTTCAAATCAGGGTTTTGCCTTAGGTACAAAGCAATCCTTATTCACCGTTAGATGAAAACCTGATTTATTAGATTCAAGATAATATTTCTCAACCGTTAGATCGAAAACTTAGCTTGTCACACACACTTGGGTAGACGTTTACTGGGTTTGTGAAAACCATGCCCAAACGTGTACGTGTATGTTGGTTCAACATAGTAACCCAAAAAGGTTAACCATATGAGCATTTGATATCAACCTTGTTCTTTTTCACCATAACTAGTTCAATTGACTCAAATGAACTAGTTAAAGAGTTGTTAAATTGCTATGAGATCTTATGTAACTACACAAGACACAATTGAAACAAAGATGATTCGATTCGATTGAAACAATTGAAACAAAGATGAGATCTTATGTAAATACACAAGACAAAATTGAAACAAAGATGATCTTCAAAAACTTCGGTTCAAGGAATACATGGTTATGTAATCTAAACTCTCATTTCAATCATTGAGACATTCTCAGAGGACGCTATATAGACGTTATTCACAGACCGATTCACGTCAGAGCAATTCTCAAAGTGATTGAAACTTTTCATGACTTTCATCACTAGGTGAAGATAAAATTGATCAAAGCAAAACGTTTTACCACGATTTCGAGATAAAAGATAAGCAATAAATGCTCAGCTCGAAATGTCAAATGTGTATGATCTAGTCTATATAACATACGACTTTTGTCTCATAAGAAGTAGGAGATAGAATAGATAGACTTTTGAGTGATAGATAAGTTCAAGTCTCCACATACCTTTTTGTTGATGAAGTTCCACGGTTCCTTGTATAGATCTTCGTTGTTGTATGATGAATCGCCATGAAGTCCTTGAGCTCAACTACACTTTTCTATCCTAGTCCGAGACTTAGCTATGTAGGCTAGAAATCAAGACTTATAGTTTTGATCACTAACATTGACAAACATGCTTGAGATAACTACGCATGCGAAGTCGACCGAGCTATGCTCTAACAATCTCCCCCTTTGTCAATTTTATTGACAAAACTATTAATATATATGGAATACAAAAAAGATAAACTTTAGTGGCTCCTATTCCATAGTCTAATCTTCAACTTTCCCTGAAATCTTTGTCATTCCAAGTACTCCAATGATCCCAAAGGTTGTAAGTTTAGCATCACCGTTGTTGAATATCCATAGCTATAACAATGAGAGAAATCGAGATTCTCGATCATTATTATACAATGTCATAGTATTATTATGTAATATCAAAGTCCAATTGTATCACGACTTTAACAATAATACTACGGTGATATGCATCACTACCCCCTAGTCAATACTCCATCTCGATCATGGAAACCACTCCCCCTTACACAATGTTCCGAAAACCATATGTATTTGTAGTGTGAACTACATTATTTCTCCCCCTTTTTGTCAATAAAATTGGCAAAGGTACAAGAACGGGATCATAATGAAACTTCCACAAGAGACATTTCATAGACTAAAAGAAAAATACATACCAACTTAATTTAGATGCAATCATAAAGCCGAAGCTAAATGCATTCATCAAGGAGTTTTAAGATACAAGATAACCCCTATAACATTCCACAGCCGCACACCCCGCAAGATATTACCATTAAGCACAAGTTCAAAAGAACTCTCCCCCATTTGATGTCATTCCCGGGAGAACAACAAGAGCGACCTTAATTTCAAAAGAAAAGAAGGATTTTTTTTAATTGGACACCAAAAACCATAGGAATGATTTTCTATATCCAAAGCTCAACCAAATTAGTCACAAGTAAACCTATGATTAATTCAATTGAAAATGCAACTAAATCAAACCATAAAAGTGATCAATTTAATTGAAAGTGCTCAACCTAAGTAAACTTACGGAGCTACGACTAAGGTAATCATACGGAGATGACTAACTTAATCGTTCACATACTCAACATAAGGAAAACCTTACGAAATATACGACTACATTAACCAATAGAACATGATTAGTATAGCCGTTCTTATACTCAACACAAGAATTTGTGGAATATATAAAAACTCAACTAGATTAATTACAAGAGAACCTATAATTAATCTAATTGGAATACAAACAAACCAAACTAATCACCGAAGTAATCAATTTAATTATTTTGGGCTCAACATAAGAGAACTTATGGAACCCCGACTAAGTTCATCATAGAATATGACAACCTTAACCGTACATGTACTCGACATAAGAAAGAAAACTTATGGAGTACAAACTAAATAACCAAACTGGTTGATTAATTTGGTTCTTAATGCTCGACATATAGCATCTTATGGAACAACCAACAAGCCAATAAGAATAGTCGACTTAGTTGTATCGTGCTCAACATAAGACACACAATGGAGCCTTCATGGTAAAACATAATAAAATGGATCAATGAAGATCAATACCATGGATAACATACAAGGATCTATTCTATTTTCCATCATAACGATATAATAGACTTTATCCTTGTCAAACAAAAGATTTTATCCTATTTTCCATCAAATACATGACTGTATAGGCATAACTTTTGTATATGTCAAAAGTCCATTCGTCCTTTCATCAATACGAATATGGATTCATGAACAACTTTACTTTTGACCGCAATATGGGAAAAATATGTAACAAATATTTTCATAACGAAACAAAAGTATTCAAGGAAGACCATAAAAGTTATTACAACCCATGCAGAGTTTAAACCAAGGTTTTAGGACAAACATTAGCATTCATACATTATAGAGATTACTCACTTTCATAATAGTGATCTCTCTCAATTTCATAGAACTTTTCTCCAAGGGCAGGTACAACGACTACAACATATTGCACCTTTTCTTTAAGAACAACAATTTCTTTCTTGGCGCGAACAAGCTTTTCTTTTGTTTCAGCAAGTTCAATATGGAGAAGATCCATCTCATCCGCATCAACAGCAGGTGGAGCAACATGAGCATTTCTGACAGTTGAGGGCATCATCTTTCCGATGCTTGACCTTTTTATCATTGATGGTCCTCCGAGATTGGTTCCAATCATTTGAAGGTTGTAACTAGCACAGATTCTTGAAATGAGGCAGGGAAGTCCAAGTCTTTTATTACTGCTTTGTTTAACATTGATCATAGAGTTGATAATTACTCCACAGAAATCGTTCTGCCTCCCTTCAACAATTAGATAGATAAACTCAGTAACATCCTTCGTCCAACGGTTGTTGTCATAGGTGCTTGGCAACATATTTGCCACAATTATATTAGCATCAACCTTGAGATGAATACCTGCTCCTTGTACACAGACCTTACCATCATTTCAAACGAGATTCCGATTAAACAGTAAGACAGAAAGGTCTTCTAAAGTTCGTCTTTCGGCTGGAGGAAAATGAGTGCCACCAATGGGTACTTGAACAAGTCTTGAAACAATTTCTCTGTTAACATAAATTACAGTTCCTCCCACCATGGTTTTGAAGGATCCGTATACACGGTTCACATCATGAATATTTGCATAAAATTGTGCAACCAATTCACTATGAACATTACCCGAGGGTTCGTGAATTATTCCCCAATGATGATTACTAAACAAATTGTTAAGGTAGGGAATATCACCAATAGTTGGATCAAGAAAACGTTCACGAATGAGTGTTTTGCTCATGAGTTCAACATACAGTTCACGTGCTGCATGGTTAAAGAATCTAACACCTAATTCTAGGTCAAGGAACGATTCATCCCTGGGTTGATGATTAGAGCTACCATCTTGTCTATTTCTTCTATAACTCATGATTGGAAGAAGAAGAAAAATCAAAAAGAGGTAGAAGACTTACTCGGTTCGCGGTCTAGGAAAAATGGTGAATCTCGTACACAAACTCGAACCCAAAACGAGATTCAACCCAAGATGCAAAAACTTCTTCTGAAGACAGGGAACTCACGGATTTTTGTTTAGTTCAGAAACTTGAGCATGAGGGTGGAAGAACCGAACACGAACTGTTGAGTTCCTTCTCTCGTTTTCGAACTGAATAAGCAAGGGAAGAAGGTGAAGTGACCTAGGGGAGGATTTTTCACTTTTTATGTGTTGAGCAAAACACTTGCCACGTTCGCGCACTGGACTCGTTTGTGAGACGGTTTCAACAGCAGCACGTGCGAGCGGCTTGTGTGGTTCCAAGGGCGTGTGTGTTTGACCCTCATAACACCATGAGAGGGATTCCTTCCAACAACTCTTACATCTTGCAAGAATTAGATAATTCCAGAGTAAACATCTTTCAAGATAATCAAAGAGTATAATCAGGCACAAGTTTTTCTGATTTCTCTTTTTCCATCCTTTATGTAGAGGATTTTTTATGTTGCATAAACCAAATTTTTCGAGAGTACAAAACATCCTCATTTCTTCTTAGGGCTTGACTATAGAATTATCTTGGTGGGATAACTTAGGAATTGAGCAATGAATCAATTCACGCTTTGAGATGATATACTCAGATGTCTGGGATTTAAACTCCTCTTGTAATTCTTTTAGTTTATCAAAAATAATTGTATTACACCAAGGAGGAGCATTGAATCCACTGATTAGTAAATCGATGTCAACCTCAACATGAATACTATTTACCACAACTTGATTTAGCCTATCAAGAGACTCCTGTTCCTTTAGAACAAGAAGGTCAACATCAGAAGTTAGGCTTTCAAGTCTCTTTTCAATCTCTGAAAACATTTCAAGGGATTTTAAACCTGGTCAACGTTTAGACAAGAATTATTCTACTGAAATGATAAAATCAGACATGGAAGAAAATTCTTCAATCCCTGGATCTGTTGGTGCATTTATTGAGACAACACTTCCGTCCATATAGTCAGATTGCCACAAACACAGACTTTTGAGGTCTTTAACGTGTTTTCCTACTCTAATACCAATTGAAAAAGCGGGGGTTTAACAACACCACCCAATATTTCGCTTAGCAATTTGTATGGACTAACTCCGAAATACTTTGCTAGAGAATCAACTAGACAGTTAGACTCAATCTAGATAAAAGTATCTCAAGGAGTTAATATCTCTCTCTTGATTTGATTTTTACTCAAGCTAAAAACAATAGCGAGTCTTTATCAAATACAAGGAATACTTGGACGGTACCAAAGATCAATGTCCAAGGATAAATCAATATCAATCAACAAACAAAGGTTGGATTTCCAATTGATGATCACGAACGCACAAGCTGTATTATTTCAATTATATAAAATATAATGCGGAAAAGAAATAACACAAACACCAGAAATTTTGTTAACGAGGAAACCGCAAATGCAGAAAAACCCCTGGACCTAGTCCAGATTGAATATACACTGTATTAAGCCGCTAAAGACACTATCCTACTGCAAACTAACTTCGGACTGGACTATAGTTGAACCCCAATCGGTATCCCACCGATCCAAGGTACAGTTGTATTCCTATGCCTCTGATCCCAGCAGGATACTACGCACTTGATTACCTTAGCTGATCTCACCCACAACCAAGAGTTGTTGCAACCCAAAATCACAGACTTGATAATAAACAGATCTGTCTCACACAGAAAAGTCTATCAAAGGATAAATCTGTCTCCCACAGATAAACCCTAGGTTTTATTCCGTCTTAAGATATAAAATCAAGGTGAACAGGAACCAATTGATAATCCGGTCTTATATTCCCGAAGAACAACCTAGATTAATCAGTCACCTCTCTACAATCCTTCCTGACTACAGAGGCGGCTTGTCGAGGAATCACAAACAGTGAGACGAAGATGCTTGTGACTTATTTATCTTGCCTATCGGAGAACTCTCACGATCTCAAGCCAATCAATCTATTGTACTCGTACGATAGAAGATGCAAGATCAGATCACACAACTACGATAAAAGTAGTATCGGTCTGGCTTCACAATCCCAATGAAGTCTTTAAGTCGTTAACCTGATTTTAGATAAGAAAATCAAAGGTTAATGGAGATCGACTCTAGCGGGCGCACTAGTAGCACACAAACGTGTGGGGATTAGTTTTGCACAATGCTAGATGTCTCCTTTATATAGCCTTCAAATCAGGGTTTTGCCTTAGGTACAAAGAAATCCTTATTCACCGTTAGATGAAAATTTGATTTTGATTCAAGCTAATATTTCTCAACCGTCAGATCGAAAACTTAGCTTGTCACACACACTTGGGTAGACGTTTATTGGGTTTGTGAAAACCATGCCCAAACGTGTAAGTGTATGTTGGTTCAACATAGTAACCCAAAAAGGTTAACCATATGAGCATTTCATATCAACTTTGTTCTTCTTCACCATACTAGTTCGATTGACTCAAATGAACTAGTTAAAGAGTTGTTCAATTGCTATGAGATCTTATGTAACTACACAACACACAATTGAAACAAAGATGATTCGATTCGATTGAATCGACTCATGAACATTATAGCCACGGTTTGCTTAAAGCATTCCTTAGTAATTTAATGTTTCATGTTCAGAGCACATCTTTAGATCATAACATCTTAAGTTCACAAACAAGTTCGCAGACTTAAGTTAATCGGTTGAGTTTTCCAAACTCAGCAGAAATTCTCAAAAAGAGAACTTTCGCCAGTTCGCAGACTTAGCACACAAAAGAGTTTTGGAAAATCCAGCAGAAATTCTCGGTCGAGAACTTCCGACAGTTCGCGGACTGAGTCTGCGGACTGGGTTCGCGGACTTGGCAAGTCAATTCCACAATCCTCCCGATTTCTCTTGATCAACAAAGTTCGAAAACTTCGGTTCAAGGAATACATGTTTATGTAATCTAAACTCTCATTTCAATCATTGAGACATTCTCAGAGGATGCTATATAGTCGTTATCACAGACGGATTCACGTTAGAGCAATTCTCAAAGTGATTGAAACTTTTCATGACTTTCGTCACTAGGTGAAGATAAACTTGATCAAAGCGAAACACTTTACCAACACACAATTTCGAGATAAAAGATAAGCAATGAATGCTCGGCTCGAAATGTCAAATGTGTATGATCTAGTCTATATAGCATACGACTTTTGTCTCATAAGAAGTAGGAGATAGAATAGATAGACTTTTGAGTGATAGATAAGTTCAAGTCTCCACATACCTTTTTGTTGATGAAGTTCCACGGTTCCTTGTATAGATCTTCGTCGTTGTATGATGAATCTCCATGAAGTCCTTGAGCTCAACTACACTTTTCTATCCTAGTCCGAGACTTAGCTATGTAGGCTAGAAATCAAGACTTATAGTTTTGATCACTATCATTGACAAACATGCTTTAGATAGCAATACATGCGAGGTCGACCGAGCTATGCTCTAATACTACGTAGTATTGATACCTCTGTTGAACGGATAATGCTAAGTAATAAAAGGTATTCAAGATCGCAATAATAACGAAGAACACAAATATAATGTAAGAGCTTCTAAGTTATCATGAGACACAAAAGATTACGTGGTTCGACTTTCGTCTACGTCCACGGGGTAATGAGTGATTGTTTTGTATTAAGTATGGTGGTTACAAAGATCTTAAATGCTTCCCAAAGTAATAGAGAGAACTCAAGTTGAAGAATACTTAAGTTCTAAACATTAAAGAGGTATAATCTTAAGACTAGATCTTCTCTCCTAGATATTGAATGCCTTTAGTTTTTTGGTGAGGCTTGGTATTTATAGCCCCTTCTGCTCCGGGTATATCTTTACTGCCTTTGGGTCCATCATCTGCTGATATACCATTCGTACAAATGGTACCTTCGTTCGCTGCTTGCCTTATCCAGTCGAACCTTTCCATCTCAGCTAACCCACGTTCCTTCGGGAACTCCCCAACCTTAGTATAGGTTGTACCTTCGTTCACCGCCAGCTTCTACCAATCGGGTTCTGCCACATAGTCTCTCTCCACGTGATCAGATTATGTGTGTAGATAAGAGATTTGTGCATTTAATGCCGATTAGATATCTCATCTACCTTTGTCCCTTCGCCAGCTGCCTCCTTGTAGACCAGGCTTTTACTCTTCTCATCTCAACTGTCGAGGCATCCTTTCTTGGGACGAGATAAAGTAGATCTGCGAAGGTATCCTTTGTTACTCAGGCTTCTCTGTATAGCAAGGGCTACACATTTAATCTTGTATGTGGCCACTAAGATCGTGACACGTGCTCCGCAGAATATTGGTATTCACAGTTTGCCCCTTTTCTTTCATATTCTACCGTTTGGTAGGATTAGAAGAAAACTTCTGTTATGCCGCCATTTTGCACGTACCGATTGGGTGGTCCATGCATGTTCTTTCATGCAATTACTTCCCCTTGAATTTCGGGACATCCAAATTTTTGGATTCTCCAGCCGCCTATAAGAAGGGAATAAAGAGAAGGAAGTTTCATTAACTTCTTTCTCCTTCCTCGAACTGTCGCTCTCCATCTCTTTCACAAAGATTTTTCTCCTTCCGCTAACTTCCCCAACTCTCTTGCGATTCTTCAAAGTTCTGGTTGAGCGCTTGATTATACAAGTAAGCGGATCTTACCCGTTGTTGTTGTTTTCATATTTCTTCATGCTCGGTTTTGTATGTTCTCTTTTGATTGCTTGATGTTGCTGTGGTGCTTGCATGTAAGAATTATAGTTCTTTTTCACCTGTTCATGTTGTATGAGAACTTGGGTTTCATCCCATTTCACGTTTTGATGATGATTCTGCTATGATTGTTCTTCGTCTCCATCTTTGATTATGTGATGAATGATCTTGGATTTTTCCCCATGATGAGTTTAAACTCTCTCCTTTGGTTGGTTTAATAAAACCCATGCCCAAAGTATATTGGTTTTTGCTCTTCATTTGTTTTTGGAATGGACTGTGATTTCCGTCCGCCATTGTTGATTGGGATGTTCTTCCTGTTGGTGCAAGGAATTATGAGACTCCCGAATAAGCCTACGCGTAAGGGTCCAAGGATATCTTCGTCAACTGATCCACCTCCGCGGATGGATCATCCTGATGCTACGCCATCCCCTCCTCCTGAGGACTTTGAGATACCTACTGGGACTGAGGTGGCTATGGTTGCTGAGATGTTGCGGACCCTGAGGTTGAAGAAGTTGTTGTTGAGGACCTTCCATCTCCTCCTCCTCACTATGAGCTTCAGAGGCTTCAATTTCGTGACAAGGATAGCTTCGCTCATCTATCCATTGCTGAGATCACCAAGTCTTTTTGTCTCCATAAATTCGAGATTTCCTTCATTGATGGTCCTGATGTTCTCACCGAGTCTCTTATCCGGGATTTTCCCTATGATGAGAATAACCTCCTGATCAGTGTTGGCCAGTTGGCCGCAGGTATGCTCCTTCCTTTATTTAGCAGAAAGGATCCTTTCTACTATGACGTTTTGTCTACGAGGGACGACCCGGTGAACAAGACTCGGGTCCGAGGAGTTATGCAGTATACTGGTAACTTCTGGCGTGCCCTTCGTAAGAGCTGGTACCGTAGCAAGGGTAAAACAACCCTGGAGTATTATGATCCCTTTGCTGAGGGGAGGTCTAAGCGAGAGGATTATACCCCCGCCAACTTCAATGCTACGTATGTTGATGCTATTCAGAAGATTAATCTTCTTCCTTGGAGTGTTGGCCCTCTTCGTATCCATGTTACTGTTACGCAAATCAGGGAGGGTAATAGCCTTCGTCTGTTGGAGGAGATCGATAAGACTGGTTTGACTGTTATTCCTTATTCTGCTAGACTACCTTTTCTGAAGTATGATCGCATCCGCCTTGACCATGATGATCGTTGGGCTCGTACTCCTCTTCGTGTGGTAGGTCCTTGGGACTATGGTTTTACTACCGCTGATCCCCTCGTTCCCCGCACAACTTTTTCTTTGCCTGAGAAGCACGATGGATATCAGCCTTGGGTTTTCAACCCTACTGCTTCTCACGAGGTAACCTTCATTTTTCGTTGAAGGTTATTTGCTTCGAATGTCTTTGCTTTAATATCTTTGTTTGATATTCTGATGGCTTTCTTTTGCAGCATGCTCCTGCTTCGTCTGCTGGGACTGCTCCGGGCTCTGCTGGTAGTTCCATGGCTACCAGGACTAGGAGGAGGAAAACTTCGGTTGAAACAACTACACCAACACCTGCGGAGGTAAGGGTCATTATCACACCTTTGTGTTTGTAGGTTCCTTAGTATCTTGCCCCTGATCCTTAGCTGACGCATGTGTTCTTTTAAAGTCTTCCAAGAGAAAGGGTAAGTTGAAGACTGTTATTGATCTTGAGGCTTTGGATGGGGATCCCAAGGTTGTTGGAGAGGTGCCGGATGATGAAGACATGGGGGATATCGAGGATACTGGCTTCATCCCCCATTTGGATGACATTGAGGAGGATTTTTCCAAAGATATCCCCAGTCATGTCCGAGCTGTCTCAGTCGAGGGTGAGAATCTTCTTGCTGGTATTGGTGCTCCGTTGGTCGAGCCTGTTAGTGCTTAAGATCCAGCTCCTACTTTGTCTTTGAAGATGCCTTCGTTTCCTTCCCCTGGCGGAGCATTGCATGCTGTGTCGGCTTCTTCCAGAGCTGGTGTCGTGGCTTCCAAGAGTCTTCCTTCATCTCCTGCTACCTCAATTCAGTCAAGTGGTTCGTTTGCTAAGGTGGTTACCCCAGCGGTCAGGGTTAGCAGTTCAGATTCTCAGACGAAGAGGAAGGTTGTGATTTCGCTTCCTAGCTTCTCCTTCAATGCTACGCCAACCTCGTTAGGGAGTGCACAGTCCACCACCCTTGTTAGTAGAGCTGTTGGACCTCCGCCTTCGTCACCAGATTGGACCAGAATGGGTAATCTTCCTTGTGCTGGTGACATGGATATAAGTGGTGCTCCTACCTTTCCTTCAGTTCCTAGCTCATCCACCATGCCGTCTCTTCGTCGTGGTGAGGTATCAGCCGTCGTGCCCCTTGTTCGTTCTCAAGCGATTGAGGGAGTTTTTGTTGAGTCTATCCAGGGTAGGCTGCCTGAGAACTTGAGCCTTGGTAGTTATGATGATGCTATCCTCGAAGCCATCATGCGGGACTCTAAGGGTCCTTTTTCTGTTGGGGTTTATCACCATCATCTTGGTAGTTCTTTTGAGGTGGCTTCTCAGCTGGATGTGCTATCTTCTCAGTATCGTGCGGCTAAAAATTTGTTCTTTGCCCCGGATTGCCTTCGCTCTAGTCAGAGCTTTGGTGAGATCCGCAGGGGAAGCGTCCAGGAGATGGAGGCTTTTATGGACACCTACGCCGATTTCCTCCCTCGTCTTTCAACATTCTCAGTAAGTAATTCCTGCCTTAGTCTTTCATCTTCTCTTATACTTCTTTGTTGGCAGCTTTATAAGCAGATCGATGTTGGATATACCTTATTCAAGGTTTATATAGATAAATGTACTCATTTGAGTGCTCTGTTGGAACGTGCTCGTCAAGAACATGCCCTCGTTGTCGACAACAACCTTCGTCAAGTAATGTTGCTACTGTCGCTAAGATATCTTCGTTGGAGGACGATCTGAGAAAGACTCAGAGATCCTTGGAGGCTTGTTTGTTGGCTCTTGAGAGGGCCAATAATATTTCCAAAGTTGCTGAAGAGCCGACTCTGCCTTAGCTGTTGAATCTTCTAAATCCATAAGTTCGTTTCTTCTTTACCTCAACTTTTTCTTCGTTCTTGCTTGGCTACCTAGTTCTAAGATATCCTTCGCCTGCCAGATGGTAGTTCTAGTGAACTTAGATGCCTCCGGGATCAAGTAACCAAGTTAAACTTCGATGTATGGTATTATCAGAAGAAATCTGATAGGCGATGAACGTAACCGTCCATAACGAGGCCCAACTTTCCCTTGAGTCTGCTCATAATGCGGACTTAGTGAAGCAGATGGCTTTGCTTCATAAGGAGTGTGACGAAGCCCTTAATTGGAAGGAGAGTCTCATTTTAAAGAAAAAGGAGGATATTGCCTTAGCCGGGAAATGTATCTCAGCCCAAGAAGTTATCCGCAAGAAGTATCATGCAGATTTTGAAGATGCTTGCACTTCCTTAGCTAAGGTTACTGCAGAACGAAACATCCTGTCTTCTGAGGTCTGTTCTCTTAAGAACAAACTTATCGAAGCTGACTCCGTGTCTTCTTCCATGTCTCATGCGTCTTTAAAAAGGTTGTAAGAGTTAGAAAATGTTTACCAAGCTTTATCCTCTGAGAATACTTCGCTCCGGATTGATGTTGATGATCTTCGGACAGAACAAGATACGCTTGTGGAAGATCTCGACGCTGCTGAGGTGGATCTTGTTGAGGATCAACATAGTTTAGAAGAATCCCTTAGCCATGCAGGAGGTAGCTTAGGGCCCTTATTTTTCCGCGGCATCCTTCGTACCTTTACTTGCTTTGTTTCTTTACTGCTTATATCCTTCGTTTCTGCAGGTCTCCAAGAACAGCTATTGGGTGCAAATGCTAAGATTATCCGTCTTGAAGGCCAGGTATCCTCGTTGGAGATTTATCGCCAATTTGATGCTGCTGCTAAGTTTAAGGCTGAGGCGCTTCAGCAAGCTAACAATCAGCTCTGCTCTCAGATGATGGAGCTTCGCTAGAAGTCGGATTCGGATCTAGAAGCTCAGGCTTCTCAGATTAAGGTGCAATTCGAGCGTTCGGCCATTGATTACATTAACAATGCTTTTGCAGAGGCCGAGCTCCAATCCGAAGGAGTTGTCTTTCCTCGTCTTCCTTACCCTTGATGTGTCCCGTTTCTCTTTAACTGAACTCTTTGTTGTGTTATGCCCCCATTTGATGGGTCTTTGTTGTCTCCTTTCCTTGAAACAATGCTTCGTTATGTTTTGAACCTTTGTCATCTGCAACTTTTAAGACGTGTTAGTCGTATTTTGGTAACATTATTATGGTACCCTTAGTATTGCATGAATATATGTATACATGTTGTGTCTAGTTATTTGCACATTCGAGTTATCACAAGGTGCTAAGGTATTTTTAACCTTTGGTGGAACATTCATCATCCTACCCAAGTATCCTTTGGCCAGAAGGTACCGTGGTGGCGAGGGCTCCTACGTGGGCAATAATTTTCCTGTAACCCTACGCGTTCAGCGCGAAGGCTGTTTTACTTCGATAAGGTATCTCTATAGGGGATGTCTTACTTTTTCTTATTGCCTCATGAACGGAGCTATCACTCCGAGGATCCGAGTATTGACACATGCGCAGTTGTGCCTTGCCTTGTCTCATCGTCAATTCTGACGGAGGGTGTCTATTCTATCCCAGTTTATATTTAATCAAAATAGACTTTAAAAGTTTCTTTCATTGATTAGTAAGGATTATAATACCTTTGATCAGGGATAAAACATGGTGGGCCGTTGCCCCTTCCCTTCTTCTCCTGAGTAATAACCATTCACTTACGGGTAGTACTTCTTTAGGTACATTGCGTTACAGGGGTGTTGTAATACTTCACCTTTGAGGTTTCTTAAGTAGTATGATCCTTTCCCGGCAACGTCGTGTATGATGTAGGGCCCGTCCCATGTGGAGCTAGTTTGCCCCCACTCCTTCTTCCTCTGATATGGTGGTGTCTGTCGTAGCACGTATTCTTCGACCGCGAAGCTCCTTGGGATAACCCTTTTGTTGTATTCACGTGCTAGCCTTTGTTGATAGTTTACCATCTTTTGCAAATCCACTTCTCGTCTTTCTTCGAGATCATCAAGCTTCTCCAACATCAGGTCCGTCGTCAGGTTCTTTTCTCACGCCTTTGTTTTTGTTGTTGGCAGTATTATCTCCGTTGGGATGACTGCTTCGGCTCCGTATATTAGCAAAAACGGAGTTTCTCCCGTAGCCGCTCTTCTTGTAGTTCGGTAGGCCCATATGACATTGTGTAGCTGTTCACACCATCTTTTCTTGTATGCCCCCAACTTCTTTTTTAAGTTGATCGCTATCGTCTTGTTAGTTTCCTCCGCTTGTCCATTGCTCTTAGGGTATATCGGAGTGGACTTATTTTTCTGAATATTGAAAGTGTTGAACAACATGTATATGTTCTTTCCCTCCAGCTGCTTGCCATTGTCAGAGACTATGAAGGATGGTATCCCGAACCTGCAGATGATTTGCTCAAACAAAAATTTAAAGACGTCCGTGTCTCTAATTCTTGCCAAAGCCCTTGCTTCCGCCCACTTGGTGAAGTAGTCCGTAGCCACGATAAGGTATTTTGTTTTCGATGTCCCCTCTATCAAAGGTCCAAAAATATCAACCCCCCATTTGACGAGCGGTCATGGGCTGATAACTGAGTTGAGCTCCGTTGCTGGCACTTTAGTCTTCCTTGCAAAGCGTTGGCATTTTTCGCAGCGCTTAGCCACGGTCTTTGAGTCTTCGTCCATGCTTATCCAATAGTATCCTTGCATCTTGGCTTTGAACGCCAATGACCTTCTTCCGCTATGGTTGCCAGTTTCTCCTCTGTGTATATCATGTAGTATTTTTCTGCCTTCGGTTTGTGAGAGGTACCGCATCAGAGGTCCGAGAAATGACCTTCTATACAGTATTCTATCATGTAGGTTGTACATTGCTGCCTTTGACTCAAGTTTCCGAGCTTCTTTGACATCTGCTGGTAAGGTACCTTTGTCAAGGTACTGGTGAATTGGGATTCTCCAATCATCTTCTACTTCTTCTTCGTTGCTTTCGTCTGACATAGACTGGTCTTCGTCAGCTTCGTTATCTGGTTCTTCTACCTCTTCGTCTTATTTCTCCTTTTCTGCTTCCTTCATGGACGAGTTTGGGCGACCAAGGTTTCCTCAACACCCGAGATTGGTCCTTCTATCGAAGGTTCATATATCCTCCCAATTTGCACGGAGGTGGTATTTCTGTTCCTCAGCATTGATGATATGAATTCTAAGGAATTTGCGTGACAGTTGTCTTTCCGACAGACGTGTCTGAATGTGACATTGTTGATCTTTGACGCATGCTCCTGCGTTAATCTTAGGTACGAAGACAATATTGGATCCAGAGTTTGATATTTGAGTTCAATTTTTATAATGACCAACTGTGAGTCACTAGTTAAGCGAACATCTGATAAACTAGCTCTTGTGCCAAGCGTAGGCTATGTATAACCGCCTCATACTCCGTGATGTTATTAGTGTATTGTTCGAATTCTAACCTGAATGCATAGATGAGTCGGTCTCCGGTAGGGGTTGTTATTACAATCCCTATGTCTGCGCCTTCTCTGTTGGAGGAGCCATCTACGAATATATCCCACCTTCGTGAATTCCGTGGTTCCAAGAGATCTTCTGGTTCCGTCTTATCTTCCTCCATTCCTGGGATGTCGTCTATCTCTGCTTCGTCGTTGAGAGTTAGGTCCGCTAGGAAGTCTGCTAAGATTTATGATTTCTCAGCTTTCCTTGTTTCGAAAATTATGTGAAACTGTTTGATCATGGCGTTCCATTTTGCTACCCTTCCAATTTTCTCCGTGTTGTCGAGAATTTGACTTATCCGAGCTTTTGTGAAGACTCGGATGGTGTGTGCATCGAAACATATCCTTAGCTTTTGTGTTGCCACTACTAAGGCGTATATGAGTTGCTCCACCTTGGTATAGTTAAGCTCTGCTAAACTGAGTGCCTTGCTGATGTAGTATACATGCTTTTCTCCTTGCCTCTGGTCTCGTACCAATAATGCGCTCACAACGTAGCTTGTTGCTGCTAAGTATAGGGTGAGTATCTCACCTGGCTCTGATTTCTACAGGATGGGTACTGATGCTAAGTACTCTTTGATCTTGTGAAAGGCTTGTTCACATTCTGCGGTCCATGTAAACCTGTTTATTTTCCTTAGCGTATTGAAAAATGCTTTGCATTTATCCGACGACCTTGCTATGAATCTTCCCATGGAAGATAATATTCAATTTAGCTTTTGTACTCCTTTTAAAGTTTGTGGAGATGGCATCTCCACTATTGCTCTGAACATTTCGGGGTCTACTTCTATTCCTTGCTTAGTTACCAAGTATCCCAAGAATTTTCCTGAGGTTAATCTGAATGCGCATTTCTCCGGGTTCACCTTCATGTGGAAATTTCTCATGGCATCGAATATTTCCCTTAGGTCTGACAGGTGATTTTTTTCTTCTTTGCTCTTGACGAGCATATCGTCCACGTAGACCTCCAATATCTTGCTTATTCATGGCTTAAAGATTTTGTCTACTAATCGCTGGTATGTTTCCCCCGCGTTCTTTAGTCCAAAAGGCATCCTTGTATAGCAATACAAGCCTCGTGGGGTAAAAAACGCAGTATGCTCCTGATCTTCTTCTGCAAGGGATATTTGGTTGTAGCCTGAGTATCCATCCATGAAGGATAGCCTCTGGTGGCCTTCGGTTGCATTGACCAGTTGGTCGATGTTTGGCAGTGGGTAGCTGTCCTTGGGGCACGCTTTGTTGATATTGCTAAAGTCAATGCAAATGCGCACGCCTCCGTTCTTTTTTGGTACGATGACCATGTTAGATATCCATGTAAGATATTAGACTTCTCGTATGAGTCCTGCTGCAAGTAGCTTTTACAACTCCTTTTCTACCGCCTCATGATAGATGTCTGCCACTTTGCGGATGCGTTGCTTGAATGTTGGCATTTCCGTTTTGAGCCGAAGGTGGTGTGAGACCAAATTCGGGTCAATTACTGGCATATCTTCCATTGACCATGCGAAGACGTCTGCGTATTCTCTTAGTAATTTGTAGTTTCATCTCCTCTTCCTCTTCAAGTAAGGTTCCAATATTGAGCATTTTTGGTTCTGTCTCCGTTCCGATATTGATTTTCTTCGTTGGTTCCACCGGTGAGCAGGTTTGTTGTTGAGGTCGTTGAGGAGTGCTTTTCTGTAATTGTCATTTGGCGGAGACGTCTGCCCTTGGAGTGGCGGAGGTGCTTTTCTCTGGAGCTGAGATGGCTTCGGGCACTGAGAAGGCTCCGTCCTTCACCTCCTTAGTGTTTTCTTTGCGTCTTTTTATTTCGTGCTACTGGGCAGCGACTCTTTCTTCGTTGAGTCTGACCTATGCTAGGTTGCATAGCCTTGCGTCTTACTGGTCACCTTTGATTTCCATTCCACCCATGGGTGTAGGAAATCGTAGGTATTGATGATATGTCGAAGATGTTCCTCGTCTCTATGGACCCATAGCCTGCCTATGATTACATTGTAGGGAGAAGGTGCTTCCACCACGCAGAGCCGTGTGTTGGTTACTAAGGGCCCTGCATGTAATTGCAAGATAATTTCTCCCTTTGGTCTAGAGACTTGAAAAAGCGGGGGTATAATAATACCACCCAATATTTCGCTTAGCAATCTGTATGGACTAACTCCGAAATACTTTCTAGAGAATCAACTAGACAGTCAGATTCAATCTAGGTAAAAGTATCTCAAGGAGTTAATATCTCTCTCTTGTTTTG
The DNA here is from genome assembly GCF_003573695.1 of Papaver somniferum. Classification (NCBI taxonomy): domain Eukaryota; kingdom Viridiplantae; phylum Streptophyta; class Magnoliopsida; order Ranunculales; family Papaveraceae; genus Papaver; species Papaver somniferum. The sequence continues at coordinate 149,828,656 of NC_039366.1, read as the reverse complement.
ATTTACTCAACCTAATAGAAATCAGCGAGTCCTAATCAAATACAAGGAATAACTCGGATGGTACCAAAGACCAATATCCGAGGATCAATCAATGAAAATCAACAACCAAAGGTTGGATTACTCTAATTAATGATCTAACACACAACCTGTATCATTTCAATTATAAAGATAAAACAATATAATGCGGAAACTGAAATAACACAGACACCAGAAATTTGGTTAACGAGGAAACCGCAAATGCAGAAAAACCCCAGGACCTAGTCCAGATTGAACATACACTGTATTCAGCCGCTACAGACACTATCCTACTCCAAGCTAACTTCGGACTGGACTGTAGTTGAACCCCAATCAGTCTCCCACTGATCCAAGGTACAGTTGTACTTCCTGCGCCTCTGATCCCAGCAGGATACTGCGCACTTGATTCCCTTAGTTGATCTCACCCACAACTAAGAGTTGCTACGACCCAAAGTCGAAGCCTTGATGAAAAACAAATTTGTCTCACACAGACAAGTCTATCGAAGGATTAATCTGTCTCCCACATTTAAACCCTAAAAGGTTTTGTTCTGTCTTTTGATAGTAATCAAGGTGAACATGAACCAATTGATAATCTGATATTATATTCCCGAAGAATATCCTAGAGTTATCAATCACCTCACAACAATCTTAATTGTATGGTAGCGAAACAAGATGTTGCGAAATCACAAACGATGAGACGAAGATGTTTGTGATTACTTTTTATATTTTTCCTGTCGGAAATATCAATCTCAAGCCAATCAATATGATTGTACTCGTACGATAGAAGATGCAAGATCAGATCACACAACTACGATAAAGTAGTATCGGTCTGGATTCGCAATCCTAATGAAGTCTTTAAGTCGTTAACCTGGTTTTAGAAGAAGAAAACCAAAGGTTAAAGGAGAAATGACTCTAGCACGCAAACTAGTATCACACGCAAGGTGTGGGGATTAGTTTTGCATTGATGCTAGATGTCCCCTTATATAGTCTTTCAAATCAGGGTTTGTCATTAAGTTACCTTGGTAACAAAGCAATCAATATCCACCGTTAGATGAAAACATGATTTAGATTCAAGCTAATATTTCTCAACCGTTAGATCGAAAACTTATCTTGTTACACACAATTGAAATGCACGCTTCTAGGTTTTTTAACCGTACCCAAATGTATGCACTTGTTGGTTCAATAATAGTTAACCAAAAGGTTAGCCATATGAGCATTTCATATCAACCATGTTCTTCTTCACCATAACTAGTTCACATGACTCAAATGAACTAGTTAGAGAGTTGTTCAATTGCAAGGAGTTCTTATGTAACTACACAAGACACAATTGAAGCAAAGATGATTTGATTCACTCGAATCGATTCATGAACTTTTATAGCCACGGTTTGCAAACTGCATTCCTTAGTCTTTTTAAGTTTAAGTTCAGAAATCATCTTCAGATATATAACCTTCTTAAGTTCGCAGACTTGGTTTGCGAACTTAAGTTACGGGGTAGAGTTTACAAACTCCAGCAGGAATTCTCGGGATGAGAACTTCGCCGGTTCGCGGACTGAGTTCGCGGACTTAGCTTCACGCACTAGTTTGTGAACTCCAGCAGAAATTCTCGGGTTTGAGAACTTCGGCAGTTCGCGGACTTGACTCACGCCATTCTTCTGGTTCTCTTGATAAACAAAGTTCGCAAACTTTGGTTCAAGGAATATGACTTATACATAAATGTGTTTCCACAACAATGCTTATGTCCATATTGGTTATGTAATCTAAACTCTCATTCCAATCATTGAAACATTCTTCGTCAAAGCAATTTTCAAAGTGATTGAAACATATCATGACTTTCGTCACTAGGTAAAGATAAACTTGGTCGAAACGAAAATCTTACCAACACATATTTCGAGATATAGATAGGCGAGGTATACTCGGCTCGAAATACCAACTGTGTATAATCAAAGTCTATATATAGCATACGACTTTTTGTCTCAAGAAGTAGGAGATAAAATAGATAGACTTTTGAGTGATATATAAGTTCAAGTCTTCACATACCTTTTTGTCGAGAAGTCCACCGGTTCCTTGAGTAGTTTTTCTTCTTGTATGATGAATCGCCATGAAGGCCTTGAGCTCAACTACACTTTCTATCCTAGTCCGAGACTTAGCTATAGTAGACTAGAAATCAAGACTTATAGTTTTGGTCACTAATATTGACAAACATGCTTGAGATAGCAACGCATGCGAGTTCGACCGAGCAATGCTCTAACAATCTCCCTCTTTGTCAATTTTAGTGACAAAACTATCAATACATATTGAATACAAAAAAGATAATGAAACTTTAGTAGCTCCTATTCCACGTGTCTAATCTTCAACGTTCCTCGAAATATTTGTCATTTCCAAGTACTCCAATGATCCCATAGGATGTAAGTTTAGCATCACCGTTGTTGAAGATCCGTAGCTATAACAATGAGAAAACATAATTCTCGATCATTGTTATACAGTGTCATAGTATTATTACACAGTGTCAAATTTCAAATGTATCACAACTTCAACAATAATACTATGGTGATATGTATCACTCCCCCTTAGTCAATACTCCATCTCACATGGAAACCACTCCCCCTTACACAATGATCCGGAAACCATATGTATTTGTAGTGTGAATTACATATTGATTCTCCCCCTTTTTGTCAATAAAATTGGCAAAGGTACAAGAACGGGATCATAATGAAATTTATGTAAGAGACATTTCATGACTAAAAGAAAAAATACATACCAACTAATTTAGATGCAATCATAAAGCCGAAGCTAAATGCATTCATCAAGGAGTTTAAAGATACAAGATAACCCCTCTAAAATTCCACAGCCGCACACCCCTCAAGATATGACCATTAAGCACAAGTTCAAAAGAACTCTCTCCTATTTAAGGTCATTCCCGATAGAACAACAACGAGCGGCCTTAATTTCAAAAGAAAAGAAGGATTTCTATTGGACACCAAAACCATAAGAATGATTTTTATATCCAAAAACTCAATCAAATTAATCACAAGTAAACCCATGAATAATTTAATCGGAATACGCAACCAAATTAAACACAAAAAGTGATCAATTTAATTGGTTATGTAGGATCAGAATCTCGCAGCAATAATGCCTCAGCGAAATTATTAACAACACAACACGACAGTGTCGCAGAACAACTTCAGAAACGACATAGTAAACAACATCAACCAAATCATGAGAAAAGTGTGACGGTCCTGCGAAAATAAGGAAGTTTTGCGAGATTGATATTTATAAGGTTGTGATAATGTCGCAAGTCATATCAGAAATAAAGGACAGATTAGCTGTCATCCACTATGTAATTCCCTATAAATAGTCGTTCAGTTGTAAAGGAAGGAGAAAGATCTTTTTTGAGTGAGAAGCAAGTAAACAGGAGAGAGAAAATTTAGAGCAGTGGTTATTCTTGATTCCTTCATCTTTTCTTGTAAGATTGTTCAAAGATTCATCAATAAAATTAGGATTGTTAATCCAAAAATGAGTTGAATGTTAATGAAATCTTGTGAGGGGTGTAGTGTAGGATTTCCTGCAACTACATAATGGCGCTAGAAACAGGGAGGGGGTTGAAGATTGAAGATTGTTCTAGAAAAAATTGAAGATTAATATTTTGATTTATTAGAATTGAAAGTAATTGGTGAAAAAACTTACATAATCTCTTTCAATTTGTTAGTATTGAAAGAATGGCTAGAAAGAGAAATGTATCGGAACAACCGACAATTGCTAGAAGAAGAAGTAAAAGACTTGCTGGAAGGGAGAGAAGTGAAATGGGAGAATCTACTAGAAGGAGAAATAATGGAGAAAATCAAGTTCAACCACCAGTTCAGCAAACACCGGTACAAAATGGAACAACAGATTATGATAGAGTGAGTATACACACATGGCGATCAAATTCAACAAAAGAAGTAGAAGAAGAGCAGCAAACCAGGAACCATAGACAGGTAGAGAGAAATCAAGAAGCAGATGAAGGAATAATTCATGGAGATGAGGAAATTCGAGCGTTAGAAACGTTGAGACGAAGAATACATGAAGAAAGAAGAGCTGAGACAGAAGAACGTGCAAATCTAACAAGGAAAAATCACGAATTGGGGATGGAAAATATGAGACTACAGAGTAGAAGATCGAGAAGTACTACAATATCATATTCAAGATCGACTAGAAGAGAGATGAGGCGAAACTCACCCATAGTTAATGCTGGAAATAATATTCGAGAAGAAATACCAAATCCTAATGAAGAACATCGCGAAGATAGAGAAAGGACTGATGATCGTTACGTTCCACAAAATGAAACTTTTGATGATAGGCAAAATGATAGAAATCAAGAGAATGGACAACGTCAGGGACGAAATAATCAAGATGGCGAAGGGAATCGAGAGGAAGGAAAGAGAATTTTACATGAGAGAGAAGCTCAAAGAAATCAACAAACGATTGAAGAAGAAATTGAAAGACACTATGTTGAACAAGCACATTTAACTCGCGAACGTGAAAGATTGAGAGCGGAAATGGAAGAACAAGAGCTACAGGAAGCGATTCGCCAGAATAATCAAGACAATCGAGAAAGAAGGCGTACACAAAACCGGAATAACGGTAATCTCAATGAAGAGTATGATAGAGTATAGAGGAGGGCTGAAAGACAACAAATAGAATTGATAAGAAATGAACAAAATCATGGAGAGGAAAATGAGAGACATCATTATATGCGAATTCAAGATAGAGATGAGGAAGAGAATCCCATGAGAAGACGAGATGAGAATGATGAAGAAGAAATGCAAAATTTCGCGAGAGAAGAAAGACATGAACGCAGAAGAAGGGAGGCGAAATTAAAAAGACCAATAGATCAAAATTTAGGCGTAAATGAACAAATCTTAAAAGAATTGGAAGAAATGAGAGGAATGCTAAATAATAGAGGAGAAGTAGGCAGAAGACAATTAGATGAAGCTATAAAAGAAGCTGCGAAAACTCCATTTACAAAAGAAGTACAACTAGGAGGAATACCTACGAAATGCAATTTGCCCGCATTAACCAACATCTTTGATGGAACAACTTGTACAATTCAACACATCAAAGCCTATGTGAGATGCATGTTACAGTGGGAAAATCATGATGCCGTATTGTGCAAGTATTTTGCATCCAGTCTAACAAGAGATGCGTTAAAATGGTTCGAAGGTCTACCAAAAAATATAATAACATCTTTCAATCATTTGCAGACCACATTCTTGGGGGAATATATAAGTAACAATTCTTCGCGACCTGGTATTGAAGATGTGTTTGGATTAAAACAAAGGATTGGCGAAAGTCTGAAGCATCTGACCAAAGGGTGGAGGACTATGTGTAGTGAGATGGCTGGTCGTGTGGATGAGAAATATCTTATCTTGTCATTTATCAATGCTATGTTCGCAACCAATCTATTATATGTCCAAATTTTCAGAGTCAAGAACACCATCACAATGACCGAACTGCGAGAACTTCAGGAAGAGTATATTGCTCTAGAGGAAAGGCAAAATGAGATGGAATCATACCCAGTTGCGAATACCAGTTCACAAGCAGCGAATGCAAGCTTATTACCCAAACTAATAAACACAGTGGCGAGCACTTCGCAAGGACAACAAGAAAAGGTGACGGGAAACAATCAACAGAAACTGGTGGCTATGGGAAGCCGAGATCAAGAGGAGTATGAAAGAGAAAGAAATTTCTACAATCGTGGTGGAAATAACAAGATTCAAAGACTTGATCAGCCGCGAGAAACTTATGGAGGTCAGAGGCAAAACTATCATAGAGGACAGGGAAGCCACAAGATAATGTGGGAGGAGATCAAGATGCCACCTCTAAATGCAAGCGTGGAGAAAATATGGGAAGCTATAAATTTGATGGAGAATATACCGACACCATGGAACATGGGAACTGAACCACCTCCAAGCAACAAAAGTCATGAGTTATGTTCTTATCATCATTTCCATGGACATACTACAAATGATTGCAGAAATATAAAGAGAATTAATCTGAGAATGATAGATCAAGGAAATCTAAACCACTTTCTGGTAAGGCATCCACAATCTCAACCATTGCCGCCACCACCACTAGAGCATCACATAGTAAACACGGTAAAAGAAAAGGAAACATTCTTCGTAGAAGTTGGTGCAAAAGCAAAGAATCTATTTTGTCACTCTATCGTACATTCATACAAGACAATTGAAGATTTTCATGACAATGTTTTGAGTAGAGTGTTCGCAAGAGATAATGATGGAAGAGAAATTATGAATATTGCGAAAATCTCGCCGCTAGAGGAATGGCAGAAACAGACTATTTCTTTTACTGCAGAAGAAGTCCCTGAAGGTGGAGAAGTACATGACAATCCATTAGTGGTAAAATTAGAAATTAATCCAAAACCGAAAGAAGATGATGAAGCTGAAGACTCATGGGAAATTACATAGGATTCTAATCGATACCGGAAGCTCTGTGAACATCTTATTGTATCATACTTATAAAACCATGGGAGAGAGAGAGATGATGATCTTATACCATCAACATATAAGATATATGGTTTTAATGGTACTGCCAACAAGCCTAAAGGGGAGGTTACTATGGGAATTCTATTGAAGATAATATCTTCTGAAATCCTGTTCTGTGTTGTTGACGTAGAATCACCCTACAATGCATTAATTGGTCGACCTTGGCTACATGGGATTCTAGGTGTAGCTTCAACTTTCCACCAGTGCATCAAATTCCCTCACCCCAGCGGTGTAGGAATCATAAAAGGAGATTAGGTTGAAGGAAAGAAATGTTACGAAACTGAGGTAGAATCCTGCGAAGGAAGAGCAAACAAGAAGGAAAGTTGGCGACGCAAAATCAAAGAGACACAAAGAAGTGAGAGATTGATGGTGGATGCAATCGAACGAAAAGAAGAAGAAATGCTGCGAAACTAATGCTAGCTCATAATAAGAAATAGTGAACATACCACCACCAAGGAAGCAGTATCAGAAAATAAGATGTGTATGAATGGTTGATTTGTTGCGAAATTTTTCAAAAAGTACATTTTACTGAATGATAAAAGAGAGATTGAGAAGTGCAAATACGATGTGATGATGTGCGAGAATCTCGTAGAGATAATGAATTCTACAAAATACAATCAGAGAACAATGACAAAAGAGAAAAGGGCGAACCTTTACGGCGTACACCCTAGTTCGCGAATACAATTTCGCAAGAGGCAAATGTAAGACCTAAAGTACGTCATATAAGGGGGTACCTGTTGCATGGCTCAGGTAAAGGCTACACCGCCACCGGAACCTGAGTCATGGAGATTTGGGGTCAATAAAGCCCATCCGGGAGAGGCACCTTGGATTCTCAGCTTAAGCATATGACTTAGGTTGGGAGACTAAGGTAATATGGACTCTCCCAAGGAGTGCAGAATCTGACCAAGGCGCCGAGGTACACGGTTGAGTCAAGAGTGCCATGGGCGTACCTTTCCAATCTTGACAAGTCTTGGATTATACTGCACTCGTCCCGAAGAAAACACCACTTAGGGTGCAGTCTCGTAACCATAAACCCTATAGGTAAAAGGGATAAGAGGCTGCGAAAACAACTGGTTGTTGTTAAGACCGGATGGGAGGAGCCAACCTTGTATGCTAGAGGTACGCCTCCTTGAAGGGGCAACCAGGGGGGAGATAAGGACCGCACCCTCTATTAGGGAGCTGATAAGTGTCTTAAGACGCAAATGTCATGAGGATTTTTACTTGCAAGGGTATTAAGGCTTGTCATATTTGTGCGGCAATCCTGAAGACGCAATAATACTAAAGAGAAAGATAAGACGAGATCAATGGGTTTTCGCATGAAAGTGCGAAGACGTCCTGCAATTTCGTCGCAAGACGGCAATGTCATGGGGCTTTATTTTCGCAAGAAAATTTAGGCATGTCATATTGTCGCAACTATCCTGGAGAGGCAATAATACAAAGAAAAAAGTTAAGGCAAGATCAATGGGTATTTGCATGAAAGTGCAAGGACGTCCTGCGATTTTGTCGCAATGACAAGAGGTGGCATAATAAGACCTTTAACTAGGAAGGCAAAATAAGACCACACAGGAATGAGATTTTGAAAAGAATCAAAATTCACTTCGTATATGATTGCGAAATTATACATAAACAACTGCGAATTTGAAGCACAAAATAAGAAAAATCTGCAAAATCTCTCATTTGGATACAAATAACAGAGGCAAGTATGGGAATGAATGAAATTAGAAAATGTTATTTGTCTCCACATGATAGATTTACGCAAAAATTCAAAAATTAATGATTATGTTGATTAACCGTATTGCAAGGAAGAATTGTTTTAATGAATGCAGGTCGAAATGAAAGAAACTCATATATTAAGGAATATGGGGAACCAAAAGAATTCGCAAATATACAAAAAAAAGGAATAAATGTACAAGTATTACAGAAGATCAAAGAAAGAAACAAAGACTACTTCTTAGTTGATCCTTCATCATCTTCATCAGACTTGTTCTCTTCTTCGTCTGCATCAAAACCTTTATCTCCATCAGAACCTTCATCACCATCAGATTCTTCATCATCAGCTTCGCTATCAGAGATTGTCAGACTAGGAATGTTCTTTGGGATCTCCTACAAGAGACAAGGATAATCATAGTGAGGAATGCTATGGTCATCACAAACCATTTGAATAGTTTGATTGTGAAAATGCAGAGCGTCGTTCTTAAAGTTCGCAACAGTGATCTTGGTTTGATTCTTTAATCTAGAATATTTTTCGTTGCGAGAAGAAAGATTCTTTGTGAGTTCCTCTTTTTCAGCTTCAAGTTCCTCAACTCTTTGGCGATATCTACTTTCAGATCCTGCGAAGCATATATCAATTAATCAGTAACTTGATAAAAACTCGTGAAAAACCAAATATTAATAAAGGAAAACAGTTAATGGCCTTCTCTCTCAGAAATCATATCTCTAATCAAGGTTGTACGCTAAACTTGGAGACTAACATTTACACCTGAATCTTTTCTGGCGTTATCCAAGATTGTCGCGGCCCAAGCGAACTCATCATCACTATTTATGAGAAGACGAGAACGAACTTGGTTTTCTCTCTCGCTAAGCACAGCATTTTAACGATTGGCTTCATCTCGTTCAAGTTAAACCTCAAGAAGGGTCTCTTGGAATTTCTCCAAAGCCTTAACACCTTTATCAGAGATACGATCTTTATCATCTATAAGTTTGCTAATCTTGGTTCTTAATTCATTGATCTTCTCTTTAGAATTGAGATAAAAACGTTTATATTGGTTGGATAAACCTAAACTAGATCTATGATCAATCTCTAAGAGGCGAAATTTGGATTTAAGTTCATTCAAAGGAAGAGATGAAATTTTATCATTAGAGAAACTATTCAAAGATTTATTAAGATGTTCAAGAAGAGTGTCATTATCTAGGGCATCGGGAAATGAACGAAGAAGAAGGGCTTCATCAGAAAGACCATAAATGTCTGCAAAAAGGATTAATCAAATAATATAAGACAATAGGATAAATGAATGAAAGGAAAGGAGAAAAATTGCATACCATAGAGTTGATCATTAGCTTTTTGAAGAGTAGAAATTTTGTTCCTTAGCGAAGAAGTGTCGGTTTCCAGTTGTTTGTTCTTCTCGCGAAGACCTTTAACTTCAGCTTCTAATTATTCGTTCTTCTCACGAAGACCTTTAGCTTCAGTTTCCAGTTCTTCATTCTTCGTACGAAATTGAAGATTCTTCTTTTCAAGAATTTCGCGTCTCCTCTCCAAATCTGAGGAAACATCGAAAGAGGCTTTTCCAGCCTGCGAAGAAAATACAAAAAACAATTAAAATAAAAAGAAATTTTGAGTCACAATAATGAAGAAGTAAAAATACGAAAGCATACCAAACTATTGAGGGAATTTAGGAAGCTAGGAGTCACTGATCTGGAGACTCCATGAAGAGAACTATCACCATCCGACAAAGGAGTATCGAAAATAGTTGCGAGAGATTTGCATATACTGGCGAGGCAATTATCTCCCATCCCTTTCCAAGAATCAGAGAAGATACCAGATAATTGTGCCATAGAGGATTCAGGTGGAGAATCTTTATTCGCAGCAGAGTCGTCATCATCATCTTTATTGTCTTCATCATCTTCAGAACCATCAGGGAAATGAACATCTGAAGGAGAAGGAGAATTCCCTCTCTTTCTTTTCTTTGAAGAGGATGCAGATGATTTTCCTTTGCGAAGAATATCTTTACCCTTATCACCAGCCGTCGCAGCCTTGGTGGATTCTTCCACTTCAACAATAACCTTCACACACAAATGAAGATAAGAAACAGAGGCAACAATATATTGTTTAAAATCATAAAAGAATATTTCTTACCTCATCTGTTATGAGCGAAGAGCTAGCAAGGTATTGGCTTTACCAGTCCTGCGGTAGCTATCTTTTAGTTTCTGGATCTGTAGAATGTCGCAAGAATCAGCGAACAAAAGAGTAAAGATAAATAAAGAAATATAAAGTGGGCGAAATTAGAAGAAATATACCTCTTTCACTTTTTCAGGCCAAGAGAATACCCAGGGTCGATAAGCGGTGAGATTCGCAGGAATGACATTAGAACCAGCAATATAGGGTCCTTTCAGCATCAAAGGGAAGACGCACCATTTATCATCTTTGGATTGGCGAGGGGTTTTATTTATTCCAGAATGCCAATCAATGTCATGCATGAGCATTTTATCTTCAGCAATAACATCCTTCCTTTTCAAGCGAATACCCCAGCGAGTATTCTCTTTCTTCATGGATATTAATTCATAAATTTTGAAGAAATTCACTATTGTATACTTCTCAGCGACTATCTCTAGATCTACGAATTTAGGATCCCTAAGTTCTTTGGAATAAAGAGATCCTTTACCAGCACCACAGTTAGCGAACTCCAGCATCAGACGGATGCAATCCCCACTCAATTGGAAGATAGCTCGCGAATATCCCGAGTGAGCGAGAATCTCATAGAACAGAGGAATATTTGGGTCATAAAGAGGAATGAGTAGACCTGCGAGAATTTGACCCAGCGAAACTATGATTGATTGATCATCACAATGTTGATCAGAGAAATGTTTGATAAAAAGAATTGATTTGGCACTTTCACCAGGAATGGTAGAAAGTGTGAAACCTTTCTCGACAAGATATTTTTGAACTTCCTTTAAGGTTTTCTCATGTTTTTGACCACTTGGAGGCATATATGAATATAGAGTATGGGAATGGACGAAGAATTAAGAAGATTGAAGAAGGAAGATAAAAGAAAAATTACAGCAGAGGAATTTACGGAGAAAATGATGAAGTTGCAGAGAAGATGAAAAAGAGAGTAAAAAAGAAGAAAAGGGAGAGTAAGAAGAGTATATATAGAGGATATTTTCGAGAAGGTAAACACAATTAATGCGAAAAGACGTGAGCGGTTGAAAAGCAGCGGTTACAGAAGACGTGTCAAGAAACAGATGGGAGAAAGCATACGTGTGATAAATGCAGAATATGAAGTGATGGATGGCTGCGGCATTTCTCACATCGTTCTCTACTTCGCAGAGAAGATATAAGAAGATGCAAGATGTAGGATCAGAATCTCGCAGCAGTAATGCCTCAGCGAAATTATTAACAACACAACACGACAGTGTCGCAGAACAGCTTCAGAAACGACATAGTAAACAACATCAACAAAATCATGAGAAAGTGTGACGGTCCTGCGAAAATAAGGAAGTTTTGCGAGATTGATATTTATAAGGTTGTGATAATGTCGCAAGTCATATACGAAAATAAAGGGCAGATTAGCTGTCATCCACTATGTAATTCCCTATGAATAGCCGTTCAGTTGTAAAGGAATGAGAGAGATCTTTTTTTGAGTGAGAAGCAAGTAAATAGGAGAGAGAAAATTTAGAGCAGTGGTTATTCTTGATTCCTTTATATTTTCTTGTAAGATTGTTCAAAGATTCATCAATAAAATTAGGATTGTTAATCCAAAAATGAGTTGAATGTTAATGAAATCTTGTGAGGGGTGTAGTGTAGGATTTCCTGCAACTACAGGTTATGCTCAACATAAGTAAACTTACGGAGCTACGACTAATTTTAACCTAAGGAATGATTAGCTTAACCGTTCATATACTCAACACAAGAAAAACTTATGGAGTAATAACTAAATAACCAAACAAGATGATTAATTTAGTTCATAATGCTCGACATATAGTACCTTACGGAGCAACAACAAAGCCAATCAAAAATAATCAACTTGGTTGTTTAGTGCTCAACATAAGACACATTACGGAGCCTCACAGTATTACATAAAATATGGATCAGTAAAGATCAATACTGTGGAATACACAAGGATTCATTCTATCTTCCATCACTATTTGCATAACGACATTCAATAGACATAATCCTTGCAAACAAAAGATTTTAACCTATCTTCCGTCAAAGATTGACAATATAGGCTTAACTTTTGTAATTGTCAAAAGTCCATTCATTCTTTAACCAATACATGAATATCGATCACAAACGACTTTACTTTTGACAGGGTATGGGACAAACATAGTTCACACACGTAAACACCAATATCCCATAACAAGTTGCAATATAACAAATCATAAAGATTAAATACTGCAAAAATCATCTCCCAAAAAGTTTTAGAATTTAAACAAATAAATCTAAAAGAATGAAGATGAAAACGTTGGACATAACTACGTGTAATCACAATATTTTCTATTCTAAACTCTAGTAATCCTTCTCAAAAACAAGAATAAATTCTCATAAGAAGTTTCCTAGGCATCATGACAAACTCGTAATGCACATACAAGATGATTTGTCCTTATAGGGTAGAATCAATCTTTTTCGCATGTATTTACACCAATAATAGCTACCAAAGGCGTATAAAATATTTTCTTAACAAAGAAGAACATACAAAGTCAATAACGACTATGCACCATAGTTCACAAAGGATGATTGTGAACATTCAAGAATTCCATAGCACTGCGTACTACTTTCCATTCTTGAACTTCCTTCTTTGTGATTCACCAACAACATTCTTGTAAAAGCTACAAATGAGCTTAGAAGAGTACTAATCCACGAATCCAAGTGCCCAAGTCCAAGATAAGTGGAACAAGTGCAACGAAACGGAGCAAAACACTCAAAAACAAGAGACAGGACAAATGACAATCTTAACTCATCCAAATTCAATAATTATCACCTCCAGTTTGAAGAGAATTAAAAGAGGAATAGAATACAAAAAGAATGAGGTCATTCCGAGTTCGGACGAAGAAGATACAGACAAAACAAGTTTATCGAATATCAACGTCAAATATCCATACGGGTTTCCAAACGAATTTTCAAGTCCGCGAACTTAAACCCCCTGGATTTTTTATTTTAAAAGATGTTATGCATAGATGGTAGGTTTACCATGAAGTCCAAACATTCCGAACTATTATTTTCAAGCCTAAACGTTTAAGAACCTTAAAGACAGATCAAGTTAGGTAGAAAAGAACGATAAGAAAAGGTACGTGAATCATTATAAGTTCTCTAAACAAATAAAAGCACAAATATTGCTCAAGTTTATCGACATACCTTTTTAGATGAATCCAATTGAATTCTACATCCTTACCGAACATAATCTGTGCACCCCAATTTTCATGCTTCCCTCACCGTATACATAGCAGGGCATTCCTTGGTGAGGATGCACTTACAACACAATCAAGTTGTGTTGGGGTGAAAAATGTCTTGTTCACCACAATTGACCTTTGGATTATCACGAAAGGGATCATTTTTAGAGCCTTTCACATCGAATTCCATTTTTCTAAAAAACTTGTTAAGTTCCAACATCATGGATACTGCCTTTTCCATAGTCATGGAATTTTCTGGAAGATCATTCCTTTTCACACTCAAAGCATCATTAGATTTATTTGGTACCCACTTCTGAGTGCGTTTAGGAACAACCGGAACCTTCTTCCATTACTCTCTTCAATATTTCTCGGAAGAGAATTGGATTGACTATTCTTTTGCAAGTTAGTCTTTCTCCAATTGGGAGCATCGGATCTTGTCTTCGTCTTTACGAAGTTATCCTTTTGATAACCATTACGATTGTGAAAAGGCTTCGTATAACGTTTATAGGCAAATCTAGGTTTATCACAACAACGATTCCTTTGCCTAAAGGTTGGAAAGTTACAACCTGTAATGTTAAGGGGATTAGCCTTAGCATATGATCTTGGTTTCACAAATTCTTGTGATGTCCAAACAAAAACATCATGAAGTTTCTTATTCCTTATACGAAAACGACATCTCCTTTCCAGGTGACCTTTATTTCCGCAATAGTGGCAAACATAAGGAATGTTCTGACCTCGATCCGTACGTGCTGACTTTGGAGGTTGATATTCTTTGCTCTTTCGGACCTAATTGCCGGTGAAGGTATTTCACTTTTGCCATCAGTGAAAACCTTTTTTTGAGAAGAATCACTAGCCTTGACAAATTTTACCTCTTTGCTAATACTTGGAGCATATATTCCCTTATAGCGCAATCCTCGTGTATCACGATGATTTTTTTGCTCCTAGCATAGTGGTTAATTTGCTTGAACTAGTATTGAACTTTTTCAAGTCATCTTCCAACATCTTGATTTTATCAAGAGCAGCAGCTAAATCAGCCTCAAGGCGTTTTTCTAGAGCGAGACAAGCACTTTCTCTGTCATCAAAACTAATTTGTTGAGAGTTAAACCTTGCTTCAGATTCTGCAAGTTTCTCTTCCAACAAAAAGTACTTTTGATAAAGATTATCACATTCAAGTGACTTCATACATAGGCTTTCCTCAGAATCCTTGAGGATCGATTCGTTAGAACGATTCGAAAAATAAACACCTGCGTAACATCTTCTCAATTTCTTGTTTTCTCGACAGAGAGGAGTCAGAAGAGGTGAGACATGAGAAGTTGTAATCTTCTTCATCTTCCAAGAATCCAAAAACTTAACATACTCTGAGACTTCCTCATCAACATCTCTATCAATATCTGAATCACCTTCATCATAAAGTTCATACAATTATTCTTCTAGGAGAGTTTCCCTATCAACAGTTTTTACATCAAGAGAATGTTTAGATATTGACTTAGATGTGATAGTTCTCTCAGGTGAATCCAAGCTTTTAGAATCATCTGGTAATTTCTGAAATGGTACGTTATTATAAATAGACTCGCCCATAATCAGATCACTACAAACACAGACTTATAAGGTCTTTAACGTGTTTGCGTGCTCTGATACCAATTGAAAAAGCGGGGGTCTAACAACACCACCCAATATTTAGCTTAGCAATCTGTATGGACTAACTCTGAAATACTTTCTTGAGAACAAACTAGACATCCAGACTCAATCTAGGTAAAAGTATCTCAAGGAGTTAATATCTCTCTCTTGTTTTGATTTACTCAAGCTAATAGAAATCAGCGAGTCCTAATCAAATACAAGGAATAACTCGGATGGTACCATAGACCAATATCCAAGGATCAATCAATGACAATCAACAACCAAAGGTTGGATTACTCTAATTGATGATCTAACGCACAACCTGTATTATTTCAATTATAAAGATAAAACAATATAATGCGGAAACTGAAATAACACAAACACCAGAAATTTTGTTAACGAAGAAACCGCAAATGCAGAAAAACCCCGGGACCTAGTCCAGATTGAACACACACTATATTAAGCCGCTACAGACACTAGCATACTCCAAGCTAATTTCAGACTGGACTGTAGTTGAACCCCAATCAGTCTCCCACTGATCCAAGGTACAGTTGTACTCCCTACACCTCTGATCCCAGCAGGATACTGTGCACTTGATTCCCTTAGCTGATATCACCCACAACTAAGAGTTGCTACGACCCAAAGTCGAAGACTTGATGACAAACAAATCTGTCTCACACAGACAAGTCTATCGAAGGATTAATCTGTCTCCCACAGATAAACCCTAAAAGTTTTGTTCCGTCTTTTGATAGTAATCAAGGTGAACAGGAACCAATTGATAATCCGATCTTATATTCCCGAAGAACATCCTAGAGTTATCAATCACCTCACAACAATATTAATCGTATGGTAGCGAAACAAGATGTTGCGGAATCATAAACGATGAGACGAAGATGTTTGTGATTACTTTTTATATCTTGCCTATCGGAGATATCAATCTCAAGACAATCAATATGATTGTACTCGTACGATAGAAGATGCAAGATAAGATCACACAACTACGATAAAGTAGTATCGGTCTGGCTTCACAATCCCAATGAAGTCTTTAAGTCGTTAACCTGGTTTTAGAAGAAGAAAACCAAAGGTTAAAGGAGAAACGACTCTAGTACGCAAACTAGTATCACACGTAAGGTGTGGGGATTAGTTTTGCATTGATGCTAGATGTCCCCTTATATATACTTTCAAATCATGGTTTTCCATTAAGTTACCTTGGTAACAAAGCAATCAATATCTACCGTTAGATGAAAACCTGATTTAAATTCAAGCTAATATTTCTCAACCGTTAGATCGAAAAATTAGCTTGTTACATACAATTGAAATGCACACTTCTAGGTTTGTTAACCGTACCCAAACATATGCGCTTGTTGGTTCAATAATAGTTAACCAAAAGGTTAGCCATATGAGCATTTCATATCAACCATGTTCTTCTTCACCATAACTAGTTCACATGACTCAAATGAACTAGTTAGAGAGTTGTTCAATTGCAAGGAATTCTTATGTAACTACACAAGACACAATTGAAGCAAAGATGATTTGATTTACTCGAATCGATTCATGAACTTTTATAGCCACGGTTTGCAAACTGCATTCCTTAGTCTTTTTAAGTTTAAGTTCATAAATCATCTTCAGATATATAACCTTCTTAAGTTCGCAGACTTGGTTCGCGGACTTAAGTTATGGGGCAGAGTTTACAAACTCCAGCAGAAATTCTAGAGATGAGAACTTCGCCGGTTTGCGGACTGGGTTCGCGGACTGAGTTCGCGGACTTAGCTTCATGCACTAGTTTGTCAACTCCAGCAGAAATTATCGGGTTTGAGAACTTCGGCACTTCGCGGACTTGGCTCACGCCATTCTTCCGATTCTCTTGATCAACAAAGTTCGCAAACTTTGGTTCAAGGAATATCACTTACACATAAATGTGTTTCCACAATAATGCTTATGTCCACATTGGTTATGTAATCTAAACTCTCATTCCACTCATTGAAACATTCTTCGTCAAAGCAATTTTCAAAGTGATTGAAACATATCATGATTTTCGTCACTAGGTAAAGATAAACTTGGTCGAAGCGAAAAACTTACCAACACATATTTCGAGATATAGATAGGCGAGGTATACTCGACTCGAAATACCAACTGTGTATAATCAAAGACTATATATAGCATACGACTTTTTGTCTCAAGAAGTAGGAGATAGAATGGATAGACTTTTGAGTGATAGATAAGTTCAAGTCTTCACATACCTTTTTGTCGAGAATTTCCACCGGTTCCTTGAGTAGTTCTTCTTCTTGTATGATGAATCGCCATGAAGTCCTTGAGCTCAACTACACTTTCTATCCTAGTCCGAGACTTAGCTATAGTAGACTAGAATCAAGACTTATAGTTTTGATCACTAACATTGACAAACATGCTTGAGATAGCAACGCATGCGAGTTCGACCGAGCAATGCTCTAACAAGACAGCTCCATTAAAACCGTATATTGTGCAAGTAGAAGAATCCATCTGCTCCGCTGTCAAACCCATGCGTAGGTAGGGTCCGTAAAAAAGTATATTTAACGAATTTCCCCTGTCAACAAGGACCTTCGTAACGTTCCATCCGTGTATTGGAAGAGTGATCACTAGTGGATCGTTGTGCATTTCGACCTCCTGGTTGACGTCTTTTGTTGAGAATGTTAATGGTGTGGCCATCCATTCTTTTCAAGTGCTAGTAGGTGGTCCACTTAGCTTGAACACCTCGTGGGCTTCTAGCTTTTTTATGTTTCGATCTAACTCGAGGATATCTCCGAGCAGGTCTTCTTGACCTCCGCTGGAAAAGGTGATCATGTTGATGTATTTGTCGTCCTAAGGTAATTATACCCTTTTCTTCGGGGTCTCCTCAGCTTCAGCTGGCTGCATATGTACGTACTCCATGAATTTTCCTTCGTCTATGAATCTCTGGATCACGTTTCGTAAGTGGTAAATGATAGGTGTTGGAAAACACCTAGATTTATATCAATTGTTCATGCTTTCTTTGCGAGTTTCTTGTAAATTATGTGGCTTATGTTTGCTTATGAGTGTTTAGGTATTCTGGAGTCATTTGGAGAAAAAGAAGAAGAAGCATCGTCTAAAAATCCAAAAACATCATGAGAAATTGTTATTGGGAGCGAAGCCGAGCCAAACACAACCATTGCAGCTTAGTCTAGAGAAGCAGAGGGCGAACATTCTTGGTGGTCACTGGGTGTCTTGAGACATACTTGGTTGGCCCTTATCCAGTTTCTTTGGGTGGCTGTATCATTTTCCTACACAACACCTGAAAATCAGAGAGAAATCAATTCTCTATCATAGCTTTCTTTTTCTCTTTCTTTACCTGAAACTGAGATGGCGGCACCATTACTCAGAGAAATCGAGAGAGGCAAAGATGGAGGCGCTGTTAATGATTTGAATTAAGATAGAAAAGAGAAGCAACATCTCAGTTGCTGAATCAATTCGAGAATGAAATGGAGTTATGGTTTGAAAATCAAGAATTCTGAAGTTAGGGTTTGGTTTCTGCTGCTCATGGAGAGATCTGAGATGAGTGGAGAAGAAGATGGTGATTCAGAAGGATGTTGAGATCGAGTATGAGATGACACAGGGATGAGAAGAATCACTAAGGGTTTTCTTTGAATCTCAGTTTAAGAAGAACAAGGTACTTTGTTGTTAATTTTGGTGATGAATCCGAGCTCTGAAGAGAAGCTGCATTAGAGTATCAAATGGTGTTATGGCTAAGCAGAAGCTGGGGTTTTGATTCAACTGTTGATTGGGCTTAGATGGAAATAAATTTAGGGTTTTGTTGTGGAAGGAATCAGGGATCATATTGTCAAGAAATTTGGGTTTATTCTCAAGTTCGAGATACAGAATGGAGAGGATCTGAAGCAGGATTGAAATAAAAATTGGGGTTTGCTATGATGTCAGTATTAACAAGAAGTTGCAGGAAGAGCAAGTGTTGGTGACTGATGGTGAATGCACATAGTGCCTAGATGTATGTTAGGGTCAAGAATCTACAAATGGTTTTATTGAGAAGCATCTGAAGTTGGTGTTACTGCAAGCCAAGTGAACTTGAATTATAGGGAAGCTAGTGATTCAGTTGAAATGGTTAAACAAATAAGAAGACCTAGATGAATGTTAGGCTTACAATTTACAGGTTATGGGACTGTTGGTTGTGTGAAAAGTGCAGTTGGATGTCACTGCAATGTATGGTTCAGTTCGACGGTGGAGACAATTGGTGATATGGATGTGTTTACATTGGTTGACTCTGCAGAGTTGCAGCTGAGGTTGCGAGTTGTTGTTCAGTGAGATCATTGTATCGCAGCTGTTGCAGGAGCCAAGGAAGAAGTCGAGAACAGCTGCAATTGGTAACAATTGCAGGTTGCTTCTAGTGGAAATGACAGGCTCTGGTGATGAAGGTGGAGTTTATGAATCTCAAGTTGTTGTTGTAAGTGGAGAGGATAATTGACAGCAGGTGGTGATTGGTGCTCAAAGTTCAAGTTCAGTTTGTTTTCCTGAGAGTATGGTGGTGTTTGACTGCTTAAAGGTGACTGTAAAGAAGCAGGTGCAATGGCTGAATGTATGAGCTAAGCTGTGACAGAGAAGATAAATTTAATTCGGTTGATTGGTTTCAATGGTGGTATTCGTTGAATGAAATGGGTTTGTTGCTGTCCAGGAAATGAGTTTCGGCTGCAGTTCCAGTGGTTTTTGGTTGAGAAATTGCAGTCAAGAAGAAGATAACAAAGAAGGATTGATAAAGGAATTGGTGGTGGTTTGAGATGGTGGATCAAGTGCTTTTTCCTTGGGACTACAACTGAAGATGAGTTAAGGAGATGGGATTATGAAATGCAGAGATGAGAACAAGAGAAAGGAACAAAGCGCAAGGATGGCTGGAAGGGAAGCTGAGCAGAGCCATCATGGTGTTGGAAACACTGATCACAGCCTTGGCAAAACAGTTTGGCCTGGCAGTCAGATTCTGACTCGCACAGTCAGTGGCTGACTCAGTTCTTACTCAGACCCCGTTAGTGACCGTTAGTCAGCCGTCTACTTTGACGGTTGATTGTTAACATTGACCGGCCACCTGAGGCACTATGCCGATTACCTGAGTGCTTCTCCGACTAATTTCCGACCAAATTCAGGCCGGTGACTCCAGTTTTCCGGCGACTTCTTTTTCGATGAGAACTTTACTGTGCTATTTTCTACATGGGTATTCTCACACTTGGATTTGGTGGACTTTGGGCTTTTATGACCTAGTTTTGGAAATATGAAAAGCTACAAAAGGAGAAAGTTTCTACTTTCTTGGGATCACGTATTTTTCTACTTGGAGCTTTGGAGGAGCGTGGCGATTCTACTAGGGTTTGCTTTCATTTTTATGTTTCATCTTCTTCATTTTTATTATTGATTATGATGAACTCAAAAGCTATGAGTACCTAAATACAATTATTGGTTATGGGATAAAGTTGATTTCACAACATGATATTGCTTCAATGAATTAGTTTTGTCTCAATAATTTATTGTTTATGATTCATGGTTTATATTTTCATATGATTTGATTGTTTGTTTGGTTGAGTCCGGAATCAATCCGATTTGCATTCATTTCTAAAGCTATATTAGGGTTTTCAATACGAAAAAGTTGTTTATCCCTAATTCTAAGTAGCATAATTGTGGGTAGTGCTTGTAGTGATATATCCTACTAGTCACAAATGAATCATAACCTTGGTCAAATCGAATTAGTGCTTTTACACGTTTGATTTCCTTGATTAGTCTTATTCCATAGAACTTAGTGCTTTTAGGGAGTTAAACTTAATTGTGCTTTTACACTTTAGGTTGCTTTCTAGGAAGAATTCACATATGCATCTTTTAATGTGGTTGTGATAGTTATTGATTACATAGCATGTAAATGAATGTTTATATTTTTGCTATGTGTATTCGGTTTATGAGATGTATGATTTTGGTTTTCATTAACCTTAATATTCGATCTCATATAATGTAGACCTTGTGATTTGTGTGGCTTTTTGATTTAGCGGGATTAAGTTCTAGCCCAAGTTGGTAGGATTTAACAAAAGATCATGAGGTGTTCCGATTGAAACTCATATGTGAAAAGTCACAATATGTTGAATCAATTTGTGTTTACATGAGTTATGTGTAGCATAACATATGTGTTTCGGGTTTTCAACTTTTACTATTGGCACGCATTAGTTAAAACCGATTCAACCTTTTTCTGGTAAAGGTTTCTCTTATTGTTGTTCTTTTGTTCTTGTGGGAGGATGACAATACACTGGGGGAGAGTTCTTATTTGAACTTGCGCTTAATGATACATCTTTCTGGGGAGAAGACGCTGTGGAATTTGAGGTAACAAATTTGTTAGTTAATCGTTTTCCTGTTTAAGAAAAGCCTGTTTATATTGCATATATTTTGCTTTTGCTTAACCAAATTTCGGTACAATTGATATGTTCCATTATATTGTGTATGTGATTCAATTGTTTCCGGTTAAGAAAAACTGTGTCAATTTATTTGGCATTTTGTTTGGTATCTTCTTTATTGTTCGGTATTAAGTGTTTTTGCTTAATGAAATTCGGTGCAATTCCGGTGCTATAATGTTTATGTTTGTTTCAATTGCTTCCGGTGCAAGTCAATTTATTTTGGTTTGTATTGTTTAGGCTTAAAAAAATACGAGATTATTTGTTTAGTCCAAACTGATTCCAGATAAGAGAAACTAAGTTAATTCTGATCTTAGTTAGACTTATCAAATTGAAGGATTTGGTTATTCACGTCTAATCGAATGCCTTGACAAGAAAGACTAGTTAACTAACCTAGTGTTTTTATTGTCTAAAGAGAAAGGTCTAAGTTATTGTCTGAATAATTAGAGCTTGATGAGAAAAATAAAGTTAATTTTGATCTTCATTTTGGTCTTGTCGAATGAACCGATTGTGTATGTGGTTGAACCGTAAACCAACACCTTTGGTCAACCAGTTTAACAATTGAATTAAGTTTCTTAGTCGATTTGTTAAACTATTAGGGAAAATTGCTTCGGGAAATTGTTTCCTTGATAACATATTAAAACTAAATTACTTGTATTTTCGGTTTTAATACTGGTTATCTAAAGTGGTATGTGAAACCTTCGTGCTTAACTCTTATAGGTTGTTTATAAGTCTTTTAGATTTGTAAGATCCTTTCGGTTTGTCCTTTATTTGCTTGAACCTTTGTCATTTTATGACAAAAAGGGGGAGAAATATATGGAGTAAACAAGTGATTTTAAATCACTAAGGAAAGGACAATTGTGCTTAAACGTCATATCTAGCGAAATAGTAAAGCATTGACTAAGGGGGAGAAACATATCATATTGCTCTGTAGTAATTCTTACTAAAAATGGGGAATAACAAAGATGTTAGGATTGAATATTTACCTAGCTTACCTTTGGGAGGAGTAAAAGCTTTTGTTATTCAAATGTCAACAGTGGCATTTATTGACTGAATACATGAAGGGTATTATGCTTTTGAAACTTGGAATCAAGCGTATGTAAAATGAATTCCTTTGTAATTTGTTTATCCATATGTAATAAGAGTTTTGTCACTAAAATTGACAAAGGGGGAGATTGTTAGAGCATAGCTCGGTTGAATCACCAGGCATTGGTATATCAAGTTTGGTTGTCATATTTTAGTATCAAAACTCATATAGAGTCGCTTGATTAAATACTAGAGTCAACTTTGTTTAGGTTAGACTATAAAGTCTAGGAATGTTGATACATACAAGTATTAAATACTAGAGTCAATGATGACATCATCCTTCCACTTGAGGTTAGTAATACTGACTTGAACTTGTTTCATTCCTAACGTATCTTTCAAGTCGTGCTATATTGAAAACATAACTGCGAAGCTGTATATATTGTATATATTGTATAATACTCTAGTGATGTGATATGATCATAGTATTGGGGAATTAGACTACGAAGTATAACGCTTATCTTTTGAACTTCGTAGATATGACATCGACATAATCTTGTATATATTGTTATGGTTATGTGAATGGGTTATGGTGAAGATTTTATCCTAGGAAACAATGTTTTACATTTGTTTAAATGAAGTACATTCATGAACTTGTTTTATAAATCGAAAGGGAAATAGTTAGGCTTATTGGTCCGGCTATTCATTGCAAATCTTTGGATGATTAATATGTGTGCATGGTGGACCCAATCTTAACTTATGTTATGTATCTTGGTATAACTAATCATAATGCCTGACTTATGATTTGGTATGACTGATTTTTATTAATTGGTGTAACCGATCCGAAGTATTTACCATTTGATGGTATGATCGATCCTTATAACTGGTGTAACTAATCCTAGTAATTGGTGTGACCGATCATAAGTATGTGTAATCGATCCTTGTAATTGGTGTTACCGGTCCTGGTAACCGGTCTGATCACAAGTAATTCCATGTGTATATGGAACCGATCCTTGTAACTGGTGTAACTGATCCTAGTGACTGGTGTGACCGATCACAAGTATTTTCATAATTAGGCATAACTGATCGTAGTGATTGGTAGAACCAATTAAACCCATGTATGTGATTTGGTATTTGATCAATCACATAGTATCGTTTTTTAGGGGTAATCCCGGTAGAGGGGGTGCATGTGTGGTAGTAAGGGTCGCTGATTATGAGAGACCTTATTTTTTAGGGGAAATTGAATACCCTAATGTTGCGTTTCTAAGTTTTTGGGGTCTTCTGACCTCTTTTCTTGTAAACTATGTGTACATTTGTTATCAATTATTACAATTTTGGACTTACCAAAAAAAATCACATAATACTCTTGGAATATATGTGAACCAATTCTAAACTTGTTTGGAAGTATGGTATAACCGATTCCAATAATGCAAATCCATGTAAACATGAAATAAGGATTTGCAGTGAAAAGATGTCAACAAACTTTGAACACGAGCAGTAACTCTTATCATTTATTGTTCAAAGATATTCCTTAGTACTCAAGGTGATCATGTGCCGAAATAAATTGATAATCTTTTAATTAAGGTTTTTGGTTTTATATGCTTTAATTACCAGCAATTAAATGCACATCTCTAGAGAATAAAAATTAGTAATGTGCATTTACTAATTAGAGATTTTCCATTGAGAGATTTCGGAAATTTTAGACAAGCATTTATTGGAATTAGGAAAACCAAAATTTTCTATTCATTGCATATTTTGAGGATATTTCCGGTTTTGGAAATTCCTTGGTGTCCAAACATCCTTGGTCTATAAATGCTTAAGTTTGAATTTCTAGCAAACTATCCTAAGAGCCAGGCAAACTTCATTTCTTGTAGTTTTTGGTGGAGCCGTCTATTCGGAGAGGAAAGTATCCTAATTAGGTGAAATCTTTTACGACCGCTCGTTTAAATACTTCTGTGGGATCAAGAAGCTCTACGAGTACCACTGGGGGGAACTAGATAATTGCAGTGTTATTAGTTTTCGATTGATTTTATTGACTAACGGTTGTTGATGTTTATTCTTGAGAATCTTTTCTTCTGATATAAGATTCATCCAAACTAGATCGAAGTATCGACGGGATCTTTTAGAACTCTTTGTAGATATAAAAACATCTTGTGATAATCCATTGTTAACATACTCCATTGTGTGCGTGGTTGATCACAAGAGATTCAAGTGGTGTTGTGCAGGTTATTGAAGATTAAAGAAGATTGTGAAGACGAAAAAGATTTCTTATTGGCTTTCGTATCTTGTGAATTTGTGTGCACAAACCTTGGTCGGTTGGGATCCAACTAGAATCAGATTTATTCGATTGATTAGTTGCGTGAGATCGACATTCTCAATTTATCTTTTTGAGATCTATATTGATTGAGTGTGAATAATATACTTGATTATTTCGGTAGTTAAAGTTAGATTGATCTAACCAGACAAAGGAGTTTATTAGATTAAAAGGAAAAGCCTTTGTCAACAACTCATCTATATATTGTAGCAAATATTGATTAGAGTGGTTACCAAACAGATTCTTCCTTTGCTGTTTGGAATACGATCCAAAGGACTTGCTATTCACGTGCGTGACTCTAGAAGTCTAAGGCGCAGGGATACTGAGGGAACTAAGTAGCTCCGGGAGTCTGCTTGGTCTCAACTATGTGAAGTTGGTTTATATTTTGTATAGCGGCTTAATTCTGAGAGTATTCAAAACTGGACTAGGTCCCGTGGTTTTTCTGCATTTGCGGTTTTCCTCGTTAACAAAATCTTGTTGTGTGACTTACTTTACTTTTCCGCAATTATATTTGTTTATATAATTTAAAATAAATACACATATACGTTAACTCTGTTATACTTGATAGTGACCCTATAGAGTTTGGTTATCTAGTGTAGCACAGATAAGGAGATAGCAAACTAGTTGCTAGGGTTGTGAAGATAAAATAAGTTTTGTCAGAAACTTAGCTAAAATCTGATTCTAGGATCAAGATTCTAAAGGCAATAAGATTAATAATAAAATTTGATAATATTAATAATAAAGATGTGTTCTTGTAAACAAGAGACCTAGCCTTTATATAGGCTTACATGGGCTGATAAAAGGAAAGAGTTTGACGTAAACTAGAAAAGGAAATACTTGTGAAGCAAACAAACTTAAACTGACGTAAGGGATCAACTGTCATAGTTGATCCATAAGCATGGGATCAACTGTTAAAGTTGATACAGAAGAAAATGATCAACAATCATTGTTGATACAGAAAAAGATGTACTACATCAGTCCCCACTTCTTGAAAGAAACTCGTCCACGAGTTAATGAATAGAAAGAATGTCATTCTCTCCATGAAAAGTAAAAATTTCCTGCACATTGAATATATTAGAGATGTTCCAATTGGATGGAAGATCAATAACATATGCATTATCACTGATTTTCTTCAAAATCTTGAATGGTCCATATTTCTTCATCTTGGTCTTGTTGTAAGTACCAGTAGGAAACCTTTCCTTTCTGAGATGAATCAAAACCAATTCTCCTTCATCAAAATTCTTAAATCTTCTATGTTGATTTGCATCTTTCTTGTATTTGTTATTAGATTCTGCAAGCTTGGACTTAACTTCTTGATGTATGAGTGAAGCTTTCTCAACAAAGTTATCTGCCTTATCATTTGATTTACGCAGCTTGGGAAGCACCAACAAATCTAAAATATGATTAGAAACCTTAGAATAAACAATCTGAAAAGGTGTCTTACATGTAGATCGATTAATTGAAGTGTTATAAGCAAATTCCATATTTGGAAGGAGATTATCCCATTGCTTCTCTTTTCCTCCCATAACCTTGGCTCTAATCAGATTTCCTAAAGATCGATTGACCACTTTAGTTTGTCCATTTGTTTGAGGGTGAGCAGTTGTACTATATTGAAGTTTAGTACCCAAATGCATCCATAAAGACTTCCAAAAGTAGCTCAAAAACTTAGTGTCTCGGTCAGAAGTAATTGTCTTGGGAATTCCATGCAAACATACTACTTCTTCGAAAAATAAATAAGCAACATTGGAGGCATCTGTAGTTTTCTTGCATGCTATGAAGTGAGCCATTTTTGAATAACGATCAACGACCACCATTATAGAATCATTCCTCCTGGCAGTACATGGTAAACCAAGCACAAAGTTCATGCTAATATCCACCCAAGGTGCGTCAGGAATTGGAAGTGGAGTATACAATCTAGTATTTTGAATATTCCCCTTAGACTGCTGGCAAACCATGCATTTTTGTACGTACTTATGAACATATCTTTTAATTGAAGGCCAAAAATAGCGTTCTTCAACCACCGCAATGGTTTTGTCACGTCCAAAATGTCCTCCCAGGCCACTTCTATGTATTTCTTGGATTAAATGAAGACGTAAAGAACATTGTAGTATACATAAACGATTTCCCTTAAAAAGAAAACCATCTTGAATTAGAAAATCATCAACACCGCCTGTTGAAGAACCACACTTTTCCCAAAGTTTCTTAAATTCTTTGTCTTCACTATATAGATCTTTCAAGAAATGAAAAGCTAAACTCTCATGTTTGAGAGTAACAAGAAGATGAGCTCTTCTACTCAAAGCATCAGCAACTTGATTGAGCTTTCCACTCTGATGTTTAATAGAAAATGTGTACTGATTGATAGTAGATAACCACCTATCATGCATTCTATTGACTTTTGCTGAAGTTTTCAAAAACTTAAGAGCCTGATTATCAGTATTGACCACAAACTCACTGTGAATAAGATAAGGATGCCAATTCTTAAGAGCTTGAACGAGAGCAATTAATTCTAACTCATAAGTAGACCACTTCTTCCTTGTATCTGAATTCTTTTCACTATTTTATGCAACAAGATGTCCTTCTTGAGATAATACAACACCAATACCAACAATAGAAGCATCACAATGTATCTCAAAAGGTTTATCAAAATTTGGCATGGCAAGAACAGGAGCTCTACACAACTTTTTTTGAGTAGATTAAAGCTTTTATCTACTTCTTCAGTCCATACAAAAGTGTCATGCTTCAAACAATCTGTCAAACCAGCTGCAATAGTGCTAAAATTTCTCACAAATCTTCCATAGAAAGATGCCAAACCATGAAAACTGCGCACTTCACGTATAGATGTTGGAGTAGGCCATTCTACAATTGCTTTTATCTTAGGATCATCCACAAAAATACCAGTATCTGACACAATATATCCTAAAAAAGTAACTTTGTTTGAAAAGAATGTGCACTTCTTCAAGTTCACATACAAAACATTGTCTTGTAAAGCCTTAAACACTTGAGATAAATGTGAAATATGCTCTTCTTCTTTGTTGCTAAAAATCAGTATGTCATCAAAATATACTATGACAAACTTTCCAAGAAAAGGTTGCAAAACTTGGTTCATGAGACGCATAAAAGTACTAGGATCATTAGATAAACCAAAAGGCATTACTAACCATTCATATAAACCTTCCTTTGTCTTAAATGATGTTTTCCACTCATCACCTTCACGGATATTTATTTGATGATATCCACTACGCAAATCAAGCTTGGTAAATATTTTAGCACCAGAAAGCATATCAATCATGTCATCAATTCTTGGTATAGGAAACCTATATGGAATAGTGACTCTATTTAAAGCTCTACAGTTTATACACATACGATATTCACCATCCTTCTTGTCTACTAAAAAGGCTGGACTAGCACAATGACTTTTGCTTAGTATTATTAATCCTTTTTGTAATAAATCATCAACCTGACCTTGTAACATGTCATGCTCTTTAGGACTTAACCTATAATGAGGATGATTAGGAATAGAAGTCCCAGGTGTAAAGTCTATATGATGTTGTAAATCTCTCAGTGGAGGTAAAGTATTAGGTAACTCAGCAGGAAATAAGTTACTAAAAGAAGATATTAAAGGTTGTACCTTGTCTGGAATCTCCACCATTGGTTTATCAGCTTCATGAGAACTCAAAGAATGAGTTGGTTGTAAAGAATGAACAATGGTAGCAACTAATGAAGTTGTCTTCTTATCTGTTGGTTCCTTGACTGAAGTAGAAGATTGTAAAGGCCATAAAAGTTTAGTAAATCCTTCATGAACAAAAGTATAGTATTCTCATAGCAATTATGAACAACACGAATGTCATATTTCCATGGTCTTCCCAACAATAAGCTTGCTGCATTCATGTTAATAACATCACAAAAAGCATAATCCTCATATCCAGGAAAAGAAAACTTGACTAAACACTGATGGGTAATTTGCTGAGTGGAAGAGTTGTTTATCCAACAAAATGAATACGAATTTGGATGAAGAGTAATAGGTAAACCAAGTTTATCAACCAATTTTGCAGAAACATAGTCTTTTGTACTTCCACTGTCAATGATCATGTTGCAAAGCTTCTCCTCAATGAGACAATGAGATTTGAAAATATTATGTCTTTGAGTAGGACATGGTTCAATTATTAAAACTGGTAGAATCACTCCAAGAAAATCTGCATCATATGTGTCATGTTCTTGTAGATAAGTAAGTTCATCATCTCCTACTGCATCTTCTTCTTGTGTATCTTCTGGAATTTCATTAATATAAGCATGAAACTTTCTACAATCACTAGAAGTATGGCCAGATTGATTTCACTTGTTACATATATCTCCTCGAAACTTTGAATAAGGATCAGATGATTTAAACAATGGAGGAAATTGTTGTTGATACTTATTACCTTTAGTATTGGGAGCAACATCTCGTTGTTGAGTAGTTTGAGGTGGCTTAGCAGATGGAATATGCATCATTGGAGCGGTTTCTGCAGGTAGAGATGGTGATTGTTGCAGTTGATAAGCTTCGCTAGCACTTTTATCCTGTGGATCAACAAAGACATTTGATCCCTTTGAATATGGATCAACAACGACTGTTGATCCCTTGTCACCCTGGTAACCATAAGAAGAATTATATGGCCTGGCAGCTTTATAAAAGTGTTGATATCGAGATTGTCGTGGATTTGCTTGTCTAGAAGTACTAAGTACACGCCTTTCACCTTGAAGAGCTTGTTGTATTGCTTCAACCATAGTAAACGATGATTGTGTCACCTCTTGTTGGATTAAGTTGTTCAAACCGTCTACAAAACGTGCAACTAATTGCTCTTCAGTTTCATTCAATTGGTTACGAGAAATTAAAGCATATAACTCAGCTATATATTCTTCAACAAGTCTGGCTCCTTGTCGACAGTTTTGAAGTTTAATAAACAGTTGTTGTTTATAATCTTTCGGCAAAAACTTATCGTGTAATAAATATCTCATCCTAGTCCAAGTACGTATAGGAGGTTTATGAGCATTGCGTCGATCTTCACTGAGTTTTTCCCACCAAGCCGCGGCGCCTCCTTTTAACTTATAAGCTACAAGTTTTACCTGAGAATATTCAGGAACTTCCATGAAGTTGAAAAAGGAATCTACTTCATAAAACCAATCCATCAAATCTTCAATATGTAAACCACCATGGAAACTAGGGATATCAGCCTTCAACTTATATTCTGGTAAAGTTCCATAAGGATTCATGCCATATTTTAATCGTTTTTCATCAATCCATCGTTGCTCTTGGATTTCTTCAGCTTTGTCATCTTCATCATAGTTGAGGGGTACAGTAACCAGTTTTTTGTTGACATAACCTTCTAATGGTTCCCTGTGGTTAAGTTTATGGGAGATATTCTCAAGAATAGAGTCATTCTTAGTAAAAAAAGGTTTAACTTTTTTGGTTTCATCTTCTTTTTCTACAGTATTATTTTCTCCATCTTATTTTTATCCTTCTGTATCATCGACTAATTCAAGTATGTCTTCTTGTTTTTAAACCAGTGTGTTCAATAATTTGTTCAAATAATCTCTGTGGAAAACCAACCTCTTTTCCATAGTTTCAAGATTTTCCGTGAGAGCTTTGGTTCTTGTTTCATTGGTTGCAAGCTTAGTTTCAATATTTATAATGGAAGTTTGAAGAGGTTTCAACAGTTCTGCAAATTCTTCTAAGGTGATAGTTTTATCTGCCATTGAATGCTACTGAAGAAGAAAAGTAAGGTTGAAAAATAAAATAATTAGAATTTTGATTTTGCGGAAGCTGTGTAAGGATCTGTTTCTAGATAAAAATCTAAAAATTATGTATCTGATACCAACTAGTATAGCACAGATAAGGAGATAGCAAACTAGTTGCTAGGGTTGTGAAGATAAAATAAGTTTCGTCAGAAACTTAGCTAAAATCTGATTCTAGGATCAAGATTCTAAAGGCAATAAGATTGATAATCAAATTTGATAATATTAATGATAAAGATGTGTTCTTGTAAACAAGAGACCTAGCCTTTATATAGGCTTACATGAGCTGATAAAAGGAAAGAGTTTGACGTAAAATAGAAAAGGAAATACTTGCGAAGCAAACAAACTTAAACTGACGTAAGGGATCAACTGTCATAGTTGATCCATAAGCATGGGATCAACTGTTAAAGTTGATACATAAGAAAAGGATCAACAATCATTGTTGATACAGAGAAAGATGTACTACATCATTATTACCGAACCTATTATCAAGTAGCACACTTTGATTGTCATATCGTCTCGATCTTTTATCCATAGTCAATCACACAAGTTATCTTGTTGTCGTATTGTCTCGACCTCATATCCATAGACGATCACACAAAAGTGTGAATACCGAAGTTTTTGTATTGTCTCGACTTTGTCCATATATGATCAAACTTGGTAAGAGGACTTATAGGTTGAAACAAAAAGATTGTGGTGTATTTGGGTACCCTCGTCTTTTCACTTTGCTGCAGACCAGTGTATTTCCATAAAGAAATTACAACCCTGAGTTTCACATGGAATCCCCGTTGTGCATTCAAACTCCACCTTTCCTTTAAGTTTGAAGTTCTTTCAGAGTTCGTCAACTTTTTCTTGTTTGATTACATTTTTCATTGCATCCTCCAAACATTGTGCTTCTTCCGGACAGTTAGCATACTCACTTGCCAAATACCTTATCTTCTCCTGTATGGACTCCTTTACCTTCCTAGTGCCGGTGCAACCTCGTTGTGGATATTTTGTTTATAGTCATGGGCATTGAAGCAAACTACGGTTATCCATGCAACGTCATGGTAAAACCTCTTTTGCTTGCACACATACTATTTGTTTTCTTTTTCAACTCGAATACACATGATTGTGATTTATATTTGAGAATGATTGAGTATGTTGTTGGTAAGAAAAAATGATTTTCATTAGTTTAGTTTTATAGGAAAATATACAGCCGTTGGGCGCGAGTTCTAAGAAATATAGTCGTTGTGCGCGAGTTCTAAGAAATATAGTCGTTGGGTGCGAGTTCTAAGAAATATAACCATTGCGCGCGAGTTCTAAGAAATAAATTCGTTGAGTTCACCTTAGAGGTTGGATTTTTTTTGTATATAAGGAAGATAATCCAAAGTTGTGTACAATTGAGGTGAAAATCAAAGTTAAACAACTTTTCAATGGAAAATCCATCATCAACTAGCATTTCAATCGAACACATTCTTGGAAGATGCAAGTGAACAACCAAATCAATTGCTGCAATAGAAGAAGAGATACACAAAAGAAGTGCACAAGCAACTACAAATGTAACTACGTCTACATCGCCTGCCAAATATATCAATGTAATGGATGAAGTGTTAAGCAGACAAAGAACTACAAAAGAAATCATATAATCGTCATCGGTTGCGTCAAAAGAAGAAGAGACACTCAAGGCAAAGAAATGAGGTGAAGAACAATTCCAACCGAGGTAAAGATTAAAGGATGTTGAGGAAGATACCGAATGGGTTAGAAATTATTACACTGTTAAGGAGCTTTATGGAGAAAAACAACATGATAGTATATTTTGGATTCAAGTTGGTTCGGGTCCTTTCGTTGAAAAGATGAGCGATAAGATCAAGAAACCACACTATAATTATGAACCATCACACGTTTGTTCAAGGAAGATTCATGTTAAGAAATTATGCGTCAAGTACAATGAGTTTGTTGATAGACACAGAGAGGACAGGTTTGCGGCACAGGATGCATATACCAAATGGAGAGGAGAGCCGTTATATCATTTTGAAGCGGCATTGATAGTTGAATCTCGCATCGGGAAAAATAATAACATGTAATGTGTTCAGAGATATCGTCCATGACATTAAGATGTTTGGCGGGGCATTACACGTTTAATCGAATGATCAGTTATAATTTCAATTTTTAGTTATTAATGAACATTGGTTTAATTAAAAAAATTTATTACAATACTGCTACATTAAACCACAACACAACACATGTGATAAACACTTTAATGTAACAAATATCGACTAACTACAGGGATTTTAATATCAAATATTTCATTTGCCTCGAAATGGATGAACAGTACCCTCTTATTTGGATAAATTCATTCATCACGTCATCTCTGTTGTTACTGTGATTTTGTAAACACCTCCTGAATGTCTTGCCAAATGGACACTGAGTTTCCGTAAAGCACAATTTTACACGAAAACTCATTTTCCGTGTCATTTCCCTTCCCTAAAAGAGGGATCGGATGTGATCCAATTTAAAATGTAAGGAAGGGATATCGATATGGGAAACCATAAGACTTTTTTTTTTTTTTTGATTTTTCCCTACATATAGGGGATAGGGAAGGGAAAACATGCACCATAGTGTTTGGCCTTCCAGTTTGAGAACCATCACGCCACCTGATAGTTCTCTTTATAATACGTAACCAACGACCATTGGATTTGATTTATGTGGTTGTGTTGACAAGATGTGAACTACATCACAGTGTGCACGGATAAGTAGCAGAATATCTATTTGTATTTTCCTTGGCGTCCTCGCCTTATTTCGTGCATAAATATGGATTAATTTCAACCTGTTTTTAGTTAACTAATAGGTATATCGTAGTTCACAAGGAAAGAAAGATTAACAAAAGTTTCACCAACTTCGTCATGACTTTCAGGGTTGGAACCATCATTAGATGGAGAAGCTATAGTAGAGGCTTGAGTAACACCAGCAAGGAGATCCTTTATTATTCCATGTGCCTAAGAGGCAGCTCGATCAGAACACTCATGAATATCATGCGAAGAAAATGGAAAATCTTCCAACAAAGTAAATTGATTATGAACAATTTTAAGTTGAATCTCTAAGTATGAAACTAGACCTTGGAGAAAATTGTTATCAGCCTCAAAATCTTTGCATCTAACCTCAAAATCATTGCACTTAGCAACAGAAGCTTTCAACTCCTTCCGACGCTTATTTAAAAGGTCAGACGATTGTTCATTAGTCGACATCAGGAAGTCCAGTTTAAAATTCGGAAAATGGGTCATTTGTCCAAATATTTTTAAAACATGGTTCTAATGGACGAGTAAATATTAGTATGGGTGAAATGGACACCAAAAAGATAACAAGAATGAAACTGAATTCATCCTGTCTTAAACTTAAAAGATAGCAAGGATGAAACTGGATGCATCCTGATGTAAATTAAAAATAAAAAAAAATATTTGAAAATGGGTAAGATGAAACTGTTTACATCCTGATTATTTTTACATTCTCGTCCATTTGAACAATATCAAATTTTACATGTCTTTTTCACCCAGAAATTGTTGTTATTAAGTTAATTGACCAATTTTGTGTTTAGAATTTGACTGAGTAATCATCGTTTTTAGAAGCTCGCAGAAGTAGAAGCTTCATCAGACTTCTATTTGATAAATCTGGTACCAAGAACACTGCTATTAATCTTGTCCACAAGCTGAAATCAAGAAAATTCGCTAGCTAAAGCTCATAACAGTCAAAAAATAACATAATGATAAAAATATATATAGTTACCCCAACAATCTTTGCAATAAGTCTAGCCTAAGCAACATGAGCAAGTGACTCAACATCCACAAGCCAATGAGCATTGAGGAAAACTCCATAGCATAAGTTCCATTGAGCTCTCTCAACCAAAATGATCAGCCTAGAATTTGATCATGAATGCAAGTCGGTGCAAGAGCCAACTCCGCATATTTAAAGGAGTAAGAAGCTCTGCACCTTTTCTTCAGATTTGGGCATCAACAACTTTTCTTTCATCTAAAAAAAGGAAATAAATAATGAATTAAACGTGTTGATGATAAAAGCATGAATAAATTGAAAGATTTATTAGCTACTTACTGAAAACGGGTACGCCTTCAAATTATGAGCTTTACTCGTAAGAGTATCGAAAATGATATATGGCACCCAGATTCCATGCACCCAACATTAGGTGTCAATCCACATTGGAAGCCAACTCGTCGTCCCTTCCTAAACTTGTTTTTTGCCTTTCTTATTTACGTAACTCTATAAACAACCTAAACCGAAAATCAAATAAATCTGGAAAACTAATCAACGGGGGATGAGAACCAAATCATGAAACATCAACAATCTCTTCAAATATTATTCAATGAAATGCAATGGAAGACTCCTTATTGATTTGGGGAATATGAGGGTTATACAAAGAAATTTGAATGACTAGTTTCCTTATATGATCGGTTATACCATCTTGATCGAGAAATTACCACTTAGATAGATTTAGTTGAGGTCTCATATTCTTTTTTGTCTTTGAGTTCGATAGCCAATATGATTAGGCTCTATGATGCTTGATTGAGAATGACAAAACTTTAGAACAGGAATTAAGGGTTCAATCATGATTATATTTAACAAGATCCAAATGAACTTTACCAGGTGATTGATACAATCAAAATTAAGATTTTGATAGTTTGGATATCACGATTTAATTAGGTTTCTTTACAGGTGATGATTAGATTAATTTTTCTAAAGATGAAAATGAAGAGATGGATTCGTTGTAGATCTCTTTATGAAATCGATAGTGATGAAAGAAAATAACAGTAACCTAATAAGGGTATTTTAGTTTGTTTTCTACGAAAATGAGTACTTGGGTTCGTTTGGATGCCACCTAATGTTGGGTGCACTGGGTGCATAAAATCTGGGTGCCATATATCAAGGTTGTAAGAGTATTACCATACTCCCAATATCCAGAGAAAATCAACGGACACTTGTCATTAAACTTGGTGCCGCAAAAAAAATTTGAACATTTTTTTTTGAACGTAATAGGATTGTTATATGCTCAAACTTAAGAAACTGTTCAGGACTTATACAAAAAGTATTTCTTAAAGAAGAAACAAGAACAGTCCCGCACACATAATATTCATGGAGCCTCCCAACTGTAATCTCCTAACCAGAAGGATAGTCAAGTTTGTGCTCCATAATCTTGCGTATATAATCAAAAAAAAAATGGATTCAATCTCAGCAAGAGCACGATCACTCAATAACAAGTATTCATGAACTAGTGAGGGAATGAGAAAGATGAACCCACATTGAAGATCATATTCAGGGATTAACAATTCACCATCCTCACAATCCTGAACTTGAGAAACGTTGATGATGTATGGTTAATACCATCGAACTTTTATTCCGAGACATGTTGGTAGATTATAAAGATTAAAGTTTTTCGGGATGAGAAGGTGTTGGATCAATAACATTAGTTTGACCCTGAACCATTTACTAAAATACGTGAATGAAAAGAAAATTAGGGCGGAACATGGTTTCGGTTTTTCGCTGGAACCGGACCAAACCAGACCAATTAGGAAGAAACCAAACCGAACCATTTATTAATGGATTGGTTACGGTGTAGAAAGTGGAAAACCGATAGTGTTGGTTTTGGTTTGGTTTGACCTCTAAAACCGAACCAAAAACCATTAGAAAACCGATTAATTTTTAAACTTAGTTTCTACCGTTAATTTACAAGTAGTAGATTCTACCCATTGATTTAGAGGATAAATAGAAACCCTAAATCTAATATTTCATTATGATACTCTCCCTCTTTCTCTTTCTCCTTCTCTCAGTCGCCTCCCTTCTCCACCCCCAACTACAGCCGCTGCTACTCGACTTTTTTCTTCCCGTCTTCCTTCTTTTTTATTTGTTAATAACTAAATTAAGATATATTATATATCTTCTTTTGATCTCTAGAATTAGAGCAAGCTTTAACTATTCTTGATATTTTTTGTATTTTTTTTGTCTGTAAATTTGTGTAAACCAATACTATCGGCAACTACGATTTTTTTATCTGTAAATTTGTGTTTTTTTTTTTTTGGTTTGACATAATTATTAGTTAACCAAAAACCACTGGGACAAACCGAAACCAACTGGAACCATATGGAAACCAAACCAATAGTTAATGGATTGGTTTGGTTTAGATTTTTAGAAACCAATAGTATTGGTTTCGGTTTTGGTTTGACTAGAAACCGAACCAAAACCGACCATGAACAGCCCTAAAGAAAATTGTTGAAGTTATAAGAAAGTTGGAGAAAAAGCAAACTTTCTTACATATTTGAGACAAAGCAAACTTCTTATTTGAGACAAAAGTCGTATAGCTCAGTAGACTTCGATTATACACATTTGATATTTCGACCTGAGTTTAACTCGCTTACATATTTATCGAAATATGTGTTGGTAAGCTTTCGCTTTAACCAAGTTCATCTTATATTCTTGACGAAAGTCAAAAGATGATCATGTGAAAATCGCCTGGTAACATCTTACATGATTTGTGTGAGACAGTCATTTGATGTAGACTCGGAATATTTCGTATTGATCATTCGATCACTTGAAAATTGCTTTGAACCTAATAGTTTGTGTGAGACGGCTATTATCATCTTCTAAGAATGTTTCAATGGTTTAAGTGGGAGTTTAGAATAATTAACCATGATTGAATATAACACAGTATGCGTACTTGTATGCTAAAGTTATTCCAAGTCCGGGAACCATTGTATGCATACCCGTATGCGTACTGGCGTAAAGTTCATGTCCGGAAATTCAACTGAGTTTGGAGGTATGCTTACCCTTTTGCATACTGGCGAACCCAAACTAAGTCCGTCCACTTAGGTATGCGTACCCGTTTGCATACTTGAGTAGGTTATATTCTAAAATTGGGTTGTTCATGAACTAATACATATATATATATATTAAGGAATGCAATCTTTTGCAAACCATGGCTATAATGTTCATGAATTGATTCATGTGAATCAAAATCAATTTTGCTTCAATTGTGTCTTGTATACTTTTATGAGAATATAAACAATTGAACAACTCCATAACTAGTTTCATTTGAGTCATTTGAAATAGTTGTGATCAAGATGAAGAAGGTTGATATGAAAGTGTTCATATGGATAACTTCGGTTAACTATTGTTGAGCCAACTATGTGCACACGTTTTATGACAAGCTAAGTTCGATCTAACGGTTGAAAGATATTAGCTTGAGTCTAATCAGGTTTCATCTAACGGTGAATATTGAATTCTTAGTTACCAAGGTAGCATTGATTGCAAACTCTGATTTGAATACTATATAAGGAAGAACTCTAGCAACTGGGAAACCTAATACCCACACCTCTTGTGTGATATTAGTTGCGAATAGAGTCGATTCTCCTTTAACCTTAGGTTTTTCCCAAACTCTGTAGGTTAACTGAAAAAGCGGGGGTACAACAACCACACCCAATATTTCACTTAGCAATCTGTATGAACAAACTCCAATATACTTTCTAGAGAATCAACTAGACAGTCAGACTCAATCAAGATAAAAAAGTATATCAAAGAGTTTATATCTGAATCTCTCGATTTGATATATACTCAAGAAAATAGAAATCTGCGAGTCTTTATTAAATACTAGAGAGATAACTTGGATACAACCAAAGACTAATATCCAAGGGTCAATCAATTTAAATCAACAACCAAAAGGTCGGATATTCTAATTGATTTAACAACGCACAACCTGTGATATTTCAATTATATAACAAAATATAATGTGGAAAAGAAATAACACAGACACCAGAATTTTGTTAACGAGGAAACCACAAATGCAGAAAAACCCCGGGACCTAGTCAAGTTTGAACACACACTGGCCTACTCCAAATTAACTTCGGTCTGGACTGTAGTTGAACCCCAATCAATCTCACACTGATCCAAGGTACAGTTGCGCTCCTTACGTCTCTGATCCCAGCAGGATACTACGCACTTGATTACCTTAGATGATCTCACCCACAACTAAGAGTTGCTACGACCCTAAGTCGAAGACTTTAATAAACAAATCTGTATCACACAGAAAAGTCTACGGTAATAGATAAATCCGTCTCCCACGAATATACCTACGAGTTTTGTTCCGTCTGTTGATAAATCAAGGTGAACAGGAACCAATTGATAACCCGGACTTATATTCCCGGAGAACAACCTAGTATTATCAATCACCTCACAATAATCTTAATCGACGCAACGAAAAAAGATATTGCGGAATCACAAACGATGAGACGAAGTGTTTGTGATTACTTTTATATCTTGCCTATCGGAGATATCAATCTCAAGCCAATTATTACAATTGTACTCGTACGATAAAAACAACAAGATCAGATCACACAACCACGAGAAAGTAGTATCAGTCTGGCTTCACAATCCCAATGAAGTCTTTAAGTCGTTAACCTGGTTTATAAGAAGAAACCAAAGGTTAAAGGAGAATCTACTCTAGCTTAGCACAACTAGTATCACACATAATGTGTGGGGATTAGGTTTCCCAGTTGCTAGAGTTCTCCCTTATATAGTCTTTCAGATCAGGGTTTGCAATCAATGTTAGCTTGGTAACAAAGCATTCAATATTCACCATTATATGAAAACCTAATTAGATTCAAGCTAATATCTTTCAACCATTAGATCAAAAACTAGCTTGTTACACACAAATGAAATGCACGTTTCTAGGCTTGTGTAACCGTACCCAAACTTGTACATTTGTTGGTTCAAAAATAGTCAACCAAATGGTTAGCCATATGATCACTTTCATATCAACCATATTCTTCTTCACCATAACTAGTTCAAGTGACTCAAATGAACTAGTTAGAGAGTTTTTCAATTGCAAGGAAATCTTATGTAACTACACAAGACACAATCGAAGCAAAAACAATTTGATTCACTCGAATCGGTTCATGGACTATATATCCACGGTTTGCAATTTGCATTCTTTAGTTTATATAAAAATAAGTTCACAAACATCGTTTTTAGATATAACCTACTCAAGTTCGCGGATTTGGTTTGCGGACTTAAGTTCACAAACTCCAACAGAATTTCTCGGGTCGAGAACTTCCGCCAGTTTGCGGATTGAGTTCGCGGACTTAGCTCACGCCACTATTCCGGTTCTCTTGATCAACAAATTTCGCAAACTTCCGTTCAAGGAATAAGGACTTATACATATATGTGTTTCCACAACAATGCTTATATCCTCCAATGGTTATATTATCTAAACTTTCATTTCAATCATTTGAAACATTCTTAGAGGACGTTGATATTCTATAGTTGTTATTCACAAACTATTTTTCGTCAAAGTAAGCAATTTTCAAAGTGATTGAAACTTGTCATGACTTTCGTCACTAGGTAAAGATGAACTTGGCTAAAGCGAAAGCTTACCAACACATATTTCGAGAAATAGATAGGCGAGATAAACTCGGCTCGAAATAGCAAATGTGTATAATCTAAGTCTATATAGCAAAACGACTTTTGTCTCAAGATAGGAGATAAATAGACTTTTGAGTGATACATAAGTTCAAGTCTCCACATACCTTTTAATCGATGAAGATCCACCGGTTCCTTGAGTAGTCCTTCGTCTTGTATGATGATTGCCATGGAGTTCTTGAGCTCACCTACACTTTTTATCCTAGTCCGAGACCTTAGCTATAGTAGACTAGAAATCAAGACTTATAGTTTTGATCACTAACATTGACAAACATGCTTGAGATAGCAACGCATGCGAGTTCGACCGAGCAATGCTCTAACATTAACGACTTGAAGACTTCAATGTGATTGTCAAGCCAAACCCAACTATTTTCTCTGTAGTTGCGTGTTATGATCTTGATGTTTTCTATCGTATTGAGTACTATCTTCTCTAAGATTTTCTCGAGATTTAATCTCCGATAGGCAAGATAAAAAGTAGTCACAAACATCTTTGTCTCATCGTTTGTGATTCCACAATATCTTGTTTCGCTACCATACGATTAAGATTATCGTGAGGTGATTGATATTACTAGGTTGTTCTTCGGGAATATAAGTCTGGTGTATCAATTGGTTCCTGTTCACCTTGATTTATCAAAATACGGAAGAAAACTCGTAGGTATTTCTGTGGGAAACAAATTTATCTATTCAATATATTTTTCTGTGTGAGATAAATTTGTTTATCAAGTCTTCGACTTTGGGTCGTAGCAACTCTTAGTTGTGGGTGAGATCAGCTAAGGGAATCAAGTGTGCAGAATCCGGTGTGGTTCAAGAGGCGTAAAGAACGCGACTGTACCTTAATCACTGTGAGATTGGTTAGGGCTCAACTACATTCCAGTCTGAAGTTAATTGGTAGTAGGCTAGAGTCTGTAGCGGCCTAATACAGTGTGGTGTTCAGATATGGACTAGGTCCCGGGGTTTTTCTGCAGTTGCGGTTTCCTTGTTAACAAAATTTCTGGTGTCTGTGTTATTTCTTTTCCGCGTTATATTTTTATATAATTGAAATATCACAGGTTGTGCGTAGTTCAATCAATTAGATAATCCAACCTTTGGTTGTTGATATAGATTAGTTGAAACTTGGATATTGGTCTTTGGTACTATCCAAGTTATTTCTCATATTAATCCGGCTCACAGATTTCTATCTGTTCGATTGTAGATTGATTTAAATAATTGAGATACAACTCTTGGATGTATTTTCCTCGATTGAGTTTGACTGTCTAGTTCATTCTCTTGGAAATATATTGGAGTTTGTCCATACTGAAAAAGCGGGGGTCTAACAACCACACCCAATATTTTCCTTAGCAATCTGTATGGACTAACTCCAATATACTTTCAAGAGAATCAACTAGACAGTCATATTCAATCTTAAGAAAAGTACATCCAAGAGTTATATCTCTATTTCTCAATTCAATCTTCAATCAAACAAATAGGAATTTGCGAGCCCGATTGAATATAAGAAATAACTTGGACGGTATCAAAAACCAATATACAAGTGTCAATCAATATAATCAAGAACCAAAGGTTGGATTCACGATTGCTTGAACTTACACACGACCTGTGATATTTCAATTATATAAACAAATATAATGAGGAAAAGAAATAACACAGACACCAAAAATTTTGTTAACGAGGAACCGCAAATGCAGAAAAACCTCGCGGACCTAGTCCAGATTTGAACACCATATTGTATTAAGCCGCTACGGACACTATCCTACTCCAAGTTAACTTCAGACTGGAATGTAGTTGAGCCCTAATCAATCTTACACTGACCAAGGTACAGTCGCGTTCCTTACGCCTCTGAATCCCTACAAGACTCTGCGCACTTGATTCCCTTAGATGATCTCACCCACAACTAAGAGTTTCTACGACCCAAAGTCGAAGACTTGATAAACCAATTTGTCTCACACAGAAAAGTCTATTAAATAGATAAATCTGTCTCCCACAGATATACCTACGAGTTTTTTTCCGTCTTTTGATAAATCAAGGTGCACAAGAACCAATTGATAAACCAGACTTATATTCCCGAATAACAACCTAGTATTATCAATCACCTCACAATAATATTAATCGTATGGTAGCGAAACAAGATATTGTGGAATCACAAACGATGAGACGAAGATGTTTGTGACTACTTTTTATCTTGTCTATCGGAGATTAAATCTCGAGCAAATCTTAGAGAAGATAGTACACAATCACAATAGATAACAACAAGATTAAAACAGACAACTATAGAGAAAATAGTTGGGTCTGGCTTCACAATCCCAATGAAGTCTTTAAGTCGTTAACCTATAGGGTTTCGTGAAAAACCTAAGGTTAAGGGAGAATCGACTCTAGTCGTAACTACTATCACACATGAGGTGTGGGGATTAGGTTTCCCAGTTGCTAGAGTTCTCCCTAGTTTTCAAATCAGGGTTTGCAATCTAAGCTAACTTAGTAACAAAGCATTCAATATTCACCGTTAGATGAAAACCTGATTAGACCCAAGCTAATATCTTTCAACCGTTAGATCGAAATTAGCTTGTTATACACAAATGAAATGTACCTTCATTTGAGTAATCGTATCTAAACGTGCACACTAGGTTGGCTCAAATGTAGTTAACCAAAGTTAGCTATATGAACACTCTCATATCAACCTTATTCATCTAAACCACAATTAGTTCAAATGACTCAAATGAAACTAGTTCTAGAGTAGTTCAATTGCTATATTCTCATAGAAGTCTACAAGAACACAATTGAAGCAAAATCGGTTTCATTCACTCGACTCAATTCATGAACATTATACCCGCGGTTCGCAAAGAATGCATTCCTTATTATATAAATCTATTAGTTCATGAGCGAACCGATTTTAGAACTTTAACCGCTCAAGTATGCATACAGGTACGCATACCTAGCTAAGTAGCCGGTCTGAGTTTGGGTTCGCCAGTATGCGAACGGACATACCTTAGTACACTTCCAAAACCCAGCAGAAATTCCCGGACCTATACCTTACGCAAGTACGCGTACTGGTATGTGTACTTGGTACCCGGACTTTCACAAACCATCCAGTACGCATACGGGTATGCATACTATGGTTCCCAGACATGGATTACATATATGCAAGTACGCATACTATGTTTATATCCAATAGTTCTAAACTCTATTTCAATCGTTGAAACTTTCTTAGAGGATGACAATAGCCTTTTTCACACAGTATTAATATCAAAGAAATTTTCAAGTTATTGAAATAATCATAACGAAACATTCCAAGTCTACACCAAATGATTGTATCACACAAACCATGTAAGATGTTACTCGGCGATTTTCACATGATCATCTTTTTACTTTCGTCAAGAATATAAGATGAACTTGGTTGAAGCAAAAGCTTAACAAATATGTAAGCAGTTAAACTCAACTCGAAATCTCAAATGTGTCTAATCGAATACTATATAGTAATACGACTTTTGTTTAAATATAGGAGATAGAGTAGAAATAGACTTTCGAAGTGATAAATGAGTTTTAGTCTCCACATACCTTTTGTTGAAGAAGTTCCACAAGCTCTCCTTAGTAGTTCTTCATCTTCAATTGATGAACGTCATGAAGTCTAATGCTCAACTATACAATCTATCCTAGTCCGAGACATCACTATAAGTAGACTATAAATCAAGACTTATAGTTTTGATCACTAATAATGACAAACAATCTTGAGATAGGTACGCTTGCGAGTTCGACCGAGCAGTGCTCTAACAATCTCACCCTTTGTCAATTTTAGTGACAAAACTATCAATACATATGGATTACAAAATAAATAAACTTTGTAGCTTCTCATCCAAATGCTTGATCTCCTTGGTTCTTCAACATTACTCGAAATCTTTGTCACTTCCAAGTACTCCAATGATTCTATATGTGTTCAACTCAGCAGCATAGTTGTTGAAGATCCGTATCTATAACAATGAGAAAACAGTTGCTCTCAATCATTGTTATACAGTGTCATAGTATTATTACACAACATTAAAGTCCAATTGTATCACAACTTTGACAACAATACTATGGTGATATGTATCACTCCCCCTTAGTCAATACTTCATCTCACAATGAAAACCGCTCCCCCTTATATAATGATCTGTAAACTATATGTATTTGTAGTGTGAACTACACATTAATTCTCTCCCTTTTTGTCAATATAAATTGGCAAAGGTACGAAAACTAGTGGGATCCTCATGAAATTTTCATAGAGATACTTCGAGACCAAAAGAGAACAACATACCAACTTGTTTCGATGATTTCACATATTTGAAACTTAGTGTATTCATCAAGGAGTTTATAAAGATACAAGAAAAACTCCTACAATATTCCAAAACCGCACTCCCCATAAAGATTTGGCAATTAAGCACAAGTTCAATTAAGAACTCTCCCTCATAAAATGTCATTCCCGAAATAACAACAAGAGCGACCTTACTTTTACAAGAAAAGAAGGATTTCTTTGGACATTAACAAATCACATGAAACATGAATTTGTATCCAAAAATCTC
Source organism: Papaver somniferum (assembly GCF_003573695.1). Lineage (NCBI taxonomy): Eukaryota > Viridiplantae > Streptophyta > Magnoliopsida > Ranunculales > Papaveraceae > Papaver > Papaver somniferum. Next base: position 149,783,853 of record NC_039366.1, on the reverse strand, counting down.
AATTGAATTAACCACAAGGAAAATGATCAATTCAATTGGCCATGTTCAATGTAAGAGAACTCATGGATCCGCACAGTACATACACAAAGATGTGGATCAGGGAAAGGCCAATACTGCGGAATAATCAAAGATTCATTCTATTTTTCATCACTATTTCCACAGTGACATATAATAGAATTAATCTTTGTAAACAAAAGTTCATCCTATCTTCCATCAATATTTGCATAATGACATAATAGGCTTAACTTTTGTAGTCAAAAGTTCATTCTATCTTTTATCAATACTTTCATACCGACATATAATAGAGTTAACTTTTGAACAAATACGGGAAAGTCAAGGTTCACGGACGTAAACAACATATGCCACAAAAATTTGCAATATATAAAAACCATAAAGATTAATACTGCAAAAATCATCTTCCAAATAACTTAGAATTTAAATAAATAAGTCTAAAAACATTGCAAGGTGAAAACATTTGCAATAGCTATGTGTACTTACAATAATGGCTATTCCAAACCCTAATTATCCTTCTTAAAAAGACAAGAATAAATTCTCATAAGAAGTTTCCTAGACAAAATAGATAGAGCACGAAAATCTAATCATCATCTTCATCATCGGAGACCATAAAAGTGACACGAATCTTATTCATGTTTCAGGAAACTTAGTAGCAATCACATATAATTGTTCTTGCACACACTTTACCTTGGCATCAATCTTACAAACACCCTTGTGAATTTGGTGAAGAAGCTTCATGGAGGAAGAATCACACGAGCCAACAAGAGTGTCACATCTTTGTCTCTTGCAAGCATTCTCCTTCATAAGTTTAAAAGTACAAGGACAAACAAGCTTGGGAGTTCCAATAGAGTTTCCAATGAGAGCAATGAAGAAAGAACGACAAATTCTCTCAATCAAGCAAGGATAGCCTAATTTCTTGTTGGAAGACGTCACCGACAACATTTGATAAATCATAAACCCACAAATGTCGAGACTTTGAGTTCCCAACTCAAGGAAATAGACCAACTCCGCAAACTCACGACTCCAACGAGAATTCTCAATCGTGGAGGGACAAAGGTTAGATATACCAAGTTTTCCAAAAGACATCAAGGCTAGATTAAGATAATTAGTAGGAAATTTCCTTCATTCCAATCAACATTTTTACCACAAAGACCATTAAAAATGGTATCATAAGATGGTCTTTCACGAATAGGTCTTGGAAGGCGAAAACTCCATAAGGGAATTTTGGTAATCCTTGAAATCAACTCTCTATTAACAAGAATTCTTTCTCTATTTATCATGGTCTTGAATTCTATGTTATCATCATTAACATCATGGATGTTAGCATAGAAGATTCTTGTAAGAGTGTCAAAACCTTCACCAAGACCATCAAAGATATTCTCAAGATTAAATTTTTCAAAACATATCAAATCTTTTTTATGTCCACTAACAAAATACAGTTTCTTTTCTAGAATAAACCCATTTGATGAAATCCTTTCAAACACCTTGCCACAAGAATCATTGATAAATCTTATCCTAATAGAACTTTGATATACAAGTAAGTTCATGCTAGAAGAAGATGAAGAACCCAAGTTTTTGAAACCTTGAAATTCCTCATGAGATCTAGAAATTGAGAGAGATTAGAGGAAGAGAATACTTACTTGATATGCCCCTTGAAAACCCTTTCTCTTTTTTTCTCCAAAGGTGATTTAATGGAGAAAAATCATGAACCCTAGAAAAGTTCACGTACGCGGACAAGAAGAGAGGTAGAATAAGGGTACGCGTACCACTACTTTTATAGACCCAAAGATGGGCTTGGACCCGTTCCTGAACCACGGCCCACAAAAGAGAAATGTAGGATTTTTTAAGTGCTCAGTACCAAGGATCGCAACCTGTGAGGACACTATATAGAGCGGAAAAAAGATAATAGAAGACCACATACTTTTATCCTCGGGTGAAAAAAATGATAAAAAGAAATCAGTTAAGGATTTTTCCAAAAAAAAATTAACCCAATGTTCAAAACAAATTACACCGTTACTTGCCCCATCTCAAGTTAAATACAAATGGGGTAGAGCCATACTTGTTACCTAGAGGCAATATGTGCAGAGACAATCTAATGTACAAGTTCCGGTTGATATTTGTGAACAGTATCAGTGATATAATCATAGTTCTAATGATAATCAGAGTTAATAGAGCTTTCTAACTCCCTTTTCTTATGATTAGGAAGAAATATTTTCTGACATTAGAACCTGCACCAAACCGACAAGAATTCCTTTTATTGAATTCATATGGGTTGATAATATGTTTAGTTCGTTTATCATGCTTGCATGATTTGACAGATACAAAACTTTTATCAGAACAATTCTTTTCCTCAATCAAATTGAGTTTTTCTAAGAATTTGAAAACCCCTTCAAAAGCTTTAAATAGATCTTTGTCAATAGATCCATCATGATAGTATTCCTCAAAAAGATCAAAAAGAAATCTGGTGAGATTCCATACCTTTGAGCTTCGACTTCGTTTTCTCGAGCGATTTTTCTTAGAAGAACTTTTAATTTTTCCTTTAGACAGTTTTTCATCATCCAGGATTTCCAACGTCTTCGATGAAGATAGATTATCTAAAGAGACCAGAGGTCTAGTAGATAATAAGCTTTGAACAATCTTTAAGGACTTCTGGTGTGCGTTACAGATTCCCATAACAAGTTTCCCAAAGTAATTTCCCATAAGGACAAACATTAAGGATCAGTCAAACACAAACTTATTAGGTTTATAGTGTTTGCCTGCTCTGATACCCATTGAAAAAGCGGGGGTCTAACCACACCCAATATTTCGTTCGGCAATCTGAATAGACAAACTCCAATATACTTTCAAGAGAATCAACTAGACAGTCAAACTCAATCTATAGAAAAGTATATCAAAGAGTTTATATCTCTATTTCTCAATTCAATCTGCAATCAACAAATAGGAATTTGCGAGCCCGATTGAATAACAGAAATAACTTGAATGGTACCAAAGACCAATGTTAAAGTGTCAATCAATTTATATCAACAACCAAAGGTTGGATTATCTAATTGATTGATCTTAACGCACAACCTGTGATATTTGTATTATATAACAAAATATAATGCGGAAAAGAAATAACACAGACACCAGAATTTTGTTAAGGAGGAAAACCGCAAATGGAGAAAAACCTCGGGACCTAGTCCAGCTTTAAACACCACACTGTATTAAGCCGCTACAGACACTAGCCTACTACCAATGAACTTCAAACTGGAATGTAGTTGAGCCCTAATCAATCTCACACTGATCAAGGTACAGTTGCGCTCCTTACGTCTCTGAACCCCACCAGGATTCTACGCACTTGATTCCCTTAGCGGATCTCACCCACAACCAAGAGTTGCTACGACCCAAAGTCAAAGACTTGATAAACAAATATGTCTCACACAGAAAAGTCTATTGGAATAGATAAATATGTCTCCCACAGAAATACCTATGAGTTTTGTTCCGTCTTTTGATAAATCAAGGTGCACAGGAGCCAATTGATAAACCAGACTTGTATTCCTGAATAACAACCTAGTATTATCAATCACGTCACAATAATCTTAATCGTATGGTAGCGAAACAAGATATTTTGGAATCACAAACGATGAGACGAAGATGTTTGTGACTACTTTTTATCTTGCCTATTGGAGATTAAATCTCGAGAAAATATTAGAGACGATGGTGCTCAATCACGATAAAAAATAGCAAGATCAGAACATGCAACTACGGAGAAAATAGTTGGTTCTGGCTTCACAATCCCAATTGAAGTCTTTAATTCGTTAACCTATTGGGTTTCGTGAAAAATCTAAGGTTAAAGTAGAATCGACTCTAGTTGCAACTAGTATCACACATGAGGTGTGGGGATTAGATTTCCCAGTTGCTAGAGTTCTGCCTTATATAATTTTCAAATCATGGTTTTCCATCTAAGTTACCTTGGTAACAAAGCATTCAATATTCACCGTTAGATGAAAACCTAATTAGACCCAAGCTAATATCTTTCAACCGTTAGATCGAACTTAGCTTGTTATACACAAATGAAATGTACCTTCATTTAGGTTTGAGTAACCGTACCTAAACGTGTACACTAGGTTGGCTCAACAGTAGTTAACCAAACTTAGCTATATGAACACTCCCATATCAACCTTATTCATCTTAACCACAACTAGTTCAAATGACTCAAATGAAACTAGTTCTAGAGTTGTTCAATTGCTATATTCTCATAGAAATATACAAGAACAAATTGAAGCAAAATTGGTTTGATTCACTCGAATAATCTCATGAACATTATAACCACAATTTTCAAAGAATGCATTCCTTATTATATAAATGTATTAGTTCACGAGCAAACCGATTTTAGAACTTTAACCACTCAAGTATCCATATGGGTACGCATAGCTAAGTAGCCGGTCTGAGTTTGGGTTCGCCAATATGCAAACGGGTACGCATACCTTAGTACACTTCCAAAACCCAATAGAAATTCCCGGACCTATACCTCACGCAAGTACGCGTACCGGTATGTGTACTTGGTACCCAGACTTTCACAAACCATCCAGTACGCATACGGGTATGCATACTATGGTTCCCGGACATGGATTACATATATGCAAGTACACATACTATGTTTATATCCAATAGTTCTAAACTCTATTTCAATCGTTGAAACTTTCTTAGAGGATGACAATAGCCTAAGTGGCCGGACTAAGTTTGGGTTCGCCAATATGCGGACGAGTACGCATACCTTCCAAGCTCAGTTGAATTTCCGGAACTTGAAATTCACTTACGCATACCGATATGCATACTAAGTTCCCGAACTTTTATTAACCAACCAGTACGCATACGGTTATGCATACTATGGTTTCCGGACTTGGAATAACATGCGACAATTTAGCATACAAGTACGCATACTGCGCTATATCCAATTATGGTTAATTGTTCTAAACTCTCATTTAAATTATTGAAACATTCTTAGAAGACGACAATAGCTGTCTCACACAAACTATTAGCTTCAAAGTAATTTTCAAGTGATCGAATGATCAATACGTGATAGGTGCCTAAAATACATCTTCTGAATGTCAATTTCTTATATTTTTCTTTACTATATTCTCTTGTATTTTTGTATATTACGCTTCTTTTACATTTTGTAGGTGCCTTGGAGTCATGTGACAAGAAAGAAGGCAAATATGAGCTTAATACATTGGTTGGAGACATTGGGCGCCCGCAGAGTTGAAGTACGGGAGCATCATGGTTTTGAAGTTTCAAATACAAGAAATTGCTGGAGCACAAGACAACCAGTACTCGGGGCTGCAACTGAAATCTGTTTGAGAATTGTTAAGGACGCACCTAGTCCTGCTAACGGCCACACGATTCTCGTTTATAATCAAATCTACATACCAGGTCGAATGTTTATACACATTTCAGGCCAAGGTTCTCCACTTCTCCTCACTGAGCCGAAAAGACGGCTCTGTACCAAGTTCTCAACACCGACAAAACCAAGGTCTCAATGGCTCGTTACAAACACATAGCAAGGAAGGATCAGGTGGTACAAACTTTGGGTCTGTGTTGTGACCGAAAATTATAATCGAAAAACAGGGCGCGTAACTTCTTACTGCCGTTAGTATTGAAGATGAATGAAATAGATTCAAGGGTGATTGAGGAGTTTATATAGAACAGAAGATGGGTTTGCATCGGATTGGAATTTGGTTTTGAATTCGTTTTGCTGCCAAGGAAAGTCAGTGAAGAACAAGTTACTGCCATTGAAAATCGATGATGGATGGAGGAGATAAAGAAGAGACATTGAGTTCTGAAATGACTAGGAGTTATTAATGTGTGTGTTGAATGTGAATTATTGCAGGGAAGGACTGATTTGTGCAGCTTCCACAATGCAGCCATTATCCAGTCATTACCAGTTTGCCAGACGCACTACAACTGTTTGACAAAATGCCTGAGACAACAATTTTGCACAAATTCAAGTTCAGAAGACTAGTTGATTGCACCAGATAGCCAGCGGACTGATGGGTCTTTTGCCAGGTGATAAGAAGCAGCTGGAGCTATAATGTCTGGGTTAGTTCAGGCTCAAGTTCAGGACTTGATTTAAACATAGAAATACATCGCACATTGGGTGAGTTTGAGAAGGTCTGGGGTCTGTTTTGGCAGTGAGAAATCAGCAAGAAAGTAACCAGTTGGAGCAACACTCGACTGCACCATTCCTTGGCCAGTTATGAGTCTTAGGGTTGGGTACAAGGCAAGGTTGGTCGGCTAGGACTTATTTTAGAGATTGAGATAAGAAAAGGTAAGTTTCAGCCGAGAAGTAAGTGAAGATTCTGAGCTAAGATTAGCTGAGAAAATCTGTGGAAATAATGGGTTCTACTGCCGTTGAAAAGAGATGAATGGTTGAGATTCTGGAGAGGATTTAGAAGTCGAGATACTTTAGGAAAGATGGGTTCAAATTAGGTTTCATAATTGCAGGGAACTGGAAGCTATAAAAGCTCAAGGAAATAAGCTACAGAGGATATCATCTTCATACCCCATACCTCTCGCGACTGTTTTCATCTCAACAGAGAGGAGCTTTGCTCCTCTTCAAACCCTATCGCCAACCTCCACAGCCATCCCCATCATCACCACCTGCATTCCATCCACCAGCATATCACCACCAACAGAGAGGAGCTCTCTGCTCCTCTCCAATCATCACCACCAGGTCCTCTGCAACCCTTCTACAACACCACCAGCATACATCCACCAGTTTGCATCTCACCTGCACCTGCATCCATCCGCATACCACCATCACCTGCACTCTCGACCCGGAATTGTCTAGATGTTCTGAATATAAGTAGTAATATGTGGGTATTGACGATGGGATTTTGTTAAGTATCCATATGTATGAAATGACACTAGTAGGTAATTCAAGCTTTTGAATCTATCACTATGAATAATCTTATCTCATAAAACGTAAAGAACTTGTTTAAGTCACACCTAAAGAGCATACTTCTAGGAAACTTGATGAGTAGAATTCGGTAGTCGAGCGCTTCCGTATCCTATCAACTTAGGAGATAATAACGGAATAGTTGAGCGTACTAACTATTCTAGGGTTGTTAGTAACAAGGTACCTTGTAGAAATTAGCTATATCAATAAGATTCACGTTTCGTGGCTGAGAAAGAGTCCTTGATCATTTTCATCCTCATATTTGCATTTATCTTATTCAGAAATTTAATCGACAACTTTAGCTCAACTCTCCCTTAGGAACGAACCTGCTTGTCATTGTGCTACTAGTGTTTGGTATTGATTCATGTTAGACGCTTGGAATTGTGTATTCGATGAACGGACAACTTATCCCACCTAATTAAATTCGGCAGTCAACTAGTCATGAACTTGTCGTTCTTCTTGAATCACATACCAAATGCCGTTTCTTTCCTTTTTCTTCTTCGACCTAAAAAATACGGAAAATGGGTCATTTGTCCAAATATTTTTAAAACATGGTTCTAATGGACGAGTAAAAATTAGTATGGGTGAAATGGACACAAAAAAATAGCAAGAATGAAACTGGATTCATCCTGGCTTAAACTTAAAGAAGAGCGAGGATGAAACTGGATGCATCCTGATGAAAATTAAAAATAAGAAAAAGTATTTGAAAATGGGTAGGATGAAACTGTTTACATTCTGGCTATTGTTACATCCTCGTCCATTTAAACAGTATCAAATTTTACATGTCTTTTTCACTCAGGAATTGTTTATTTTGGTCTTTCTAACCAATTTTGTGTAAAAAATTAAATAAAAAATACTAGAGTTGCACATGGATCAGTCGGTTCGGGTTTCACCTAAAACCGCCTACTAACCCGCTACCACCTCGGTTTTACAATTTAAAACCAAAATCGCCCGACCTATTTTTGGCTCGGGTTTAAACCCTCCCCTCGATCAATTTTGGGTTTAAACACACGCTAACTCGCTTCACCTGTAATGTCTATGTTTCAACATTTCCTGTCAGTTTTTCATCTGTAATATTGTCTATGTTTGTAATATTGTCTATGTAATATTGTTTATGTTTGTACCTTCCATATATATATTTAATGATCATTGATACACTCATATACATGTTTTAAAGTTCAAACATATTATTTTAAGTTCTTAATTATTTAAACAAGCCAACCCACAACCATAAGTCTTCAAAGTTCAAGAGCAATCCTCAAGGAAATACAAAGGTTTGAGTCAAACATTATGGACGTTCAAGGTTTCAGTCAACCCATTTTGACGGACTGAGTGAAATCGGTCAAGGCTGTTCGTATGCAAAATACGTATTAGCCCTCTAACTCAACCACAGCTGAAATGGGTAGAGTAAACTATTCAAACCCGTACATCAGAATCTGAATGCTTTCTACTCTTCTTTATGTGGCGATCTCCCCCTGTTCTACCATGTTCTTTTCCCTCTGACTTTACTCTTTTGGCTTAATTTTTTTCCTGTGGATGAAAAAAGTAGCAGAGATGGACGGGAATCCTCCAGGTGATCCAAAAATACTTTTCTTCTTTCACTTGTGATTATGTATTAAGCGCGTGTATAGTTTCCAGTCGATGAAGTTAGTTATTTTCTAATCGAACCCTAGTATGCCTGGACTTTATTAATTTGGGTTTTATTGTAGAAATCAATTAGGGTCACTGGGTCAGTGTGATAATGTGAAAAAGGCAGTTTTAATCTTTATATTTATGCTTAATCTGAATCGATTAGAAAGTTAAAGTATGTAGAGTTTGTTGTGTTTTGATTTGGATAAGATTAAAAACGATGATTGGGTGAATTAGATAGAAGATTCTGCTATCATTTGGTTTTGACCTGGTGGGTGAAGGTTTAATTAGTGTTCTATACCAGGATTTTTGCCTGATGGGTAATTTGATGAACTTAATTTGAAAATTGATTAAACTTAGAATTTACTGATAATTAAGAGAGAAGAAGCATTTGTTTGCTCTCTTTCTTTCAATTGGGTAAGAAAATTGGCTTTAGGACCCCCCCCCCCCCCCCCCCAAAAAAAAATAAAAATAAAAAGTCACCAAAGCTGTAGTTTCCCCTTACGGAAAATGCAAATGATCAGTTTAGTCCACCAGTAATCAACAGTTTAGTCCACCGTATACATGTTGTTTGTCCACTACATTAATATCAATGTTTATATAAATGTTTGCAAGGTCTTTGGTGTTAGTTCTGAGTCAGTAGAAACAAGAGATTAAATGAGTTCTAAATGTATGCAACGTATTTGTTGTTAGTTCTAAGAGTCTAAGACGTTAATATTAGGCTACCTCCCTGAAGTGTCTTGTCTCCGTACAACTCAAGCAACCCAAACACTTGCTGGATTACCCTGAGTTCGTCGCAATTAGATGATTATTACCTTCTCAGACAGTAAATGTCTGGGGCGCCGCTGCGCACAAATTGTAACTCCAATAGATCATCTTGGGCTGTCTGATGCTGACGCATGGTCTTTGGTTGCCAGAGTTGACGCTTGGGCTTTTATATGTGATTTATATGTCACGTATGCGAGGCCTGTGATAGTCTGAGCATGAAAAAGTATACATTTTGCAAAACTAGGTATGTGCCGAAGCATGTATCCATTATTAATTTTGTTCCTTCTATCATTTTTCGTTCTTCCATTTATATTAACCGATGCTTGTTGTAAATGGATATGGATACAACTAGCTATAGCTTCATATTTGCACCCATCAGCGTGATCATTGTCACACACTCTAATGTGCGTACTCATTCAAATTTGGTAGCAACTCTATGCTGTTACTCTTGCTCCATGTGAAGGTTACTCCAGATGGCCGTATGATCCAACTTCTGAATACATTATTCCACCCGTTTGGAAGCGTAGTGTTGGTCGAAGGAAGAAGAGGAAAAGGATTGAGTCTCAAAGTGTTGTGAGAGTTACAGTTAGGTGCAGTAAATGTCACGAGATGGGTCATAACAGAAGGTCATGTGACACATCTCCTGTCCCCCGTCCTACCTGCATGTAGTTTTTGCGGTTGCATGTAGTTAGCACCATAGAGTTTAGTTTACTTTTTGTTGTATAATTTGTCGCGCCTAATCACATAACACTGGCCATTCTTGTATGAATGTACCTTTTTTTTTGGTGGACGTATCAGGGGCCATGCCATGCCCATCAGCCATCCTCTGTTTAATCTGAGTTAAACGTAATATTTAATGCAGTTATGGCCTGTAACTAGATAAATATATTGTATTTCAGTGATGCATCTTCTCCCCCTCTGCGTCATTCTAAGCGCCTGCACAGATGGTATTCTTAGGACGGTCGAGCAAATTGCAGGTGTTGTCGTCATAAAATGTCACGTTTTCACTGATCTTAGAACCCGCCTTTGTGAACTCAGTTTTCGGGTGATGGTTTAGCACCAAAGTGTTTATCATTTGATGCATTTTATCTCTGGACAAATCCAGTCTGAGCTATTTGGTGCATTTTATCTCTGGACAAATCCAGTTTGAGTGATGGTTTAGCACCAGTGGATCACATGAGCTATTTGGTGCATTTTATCTCTGGACAAATCCAGTCTTCATTTTAGTTTGAATTTTTCCATTTTATTTGAGTGTATCCTATTACAGTTTACCATTTGATGCTAACCCATTGATACTATTGATACTCTGTGAATTGATTGTTTCTTACATGTTGGTAAATGATTGAACCAAGCCTGTAATATTTCCATTCAAGTAAATGATTGGTATATATGCTTACCCAGATAGAATGGTGTTGTTAAAAGTGGGCAGTAACTGTACACGATTTTAGATATTTTTTTTCTTCCTATTACTACAACACTGCTATTACAATAGAAGTTCATAATAAAAACAGTACCTAGAATAGCTCATGTGATCCACCGGCAAGTTGGAGTACACGGATACCCGAAAAGCGATATACTTTTCCATTAGAAACTAAAACACTGCACCCAATATTTTTAATAATAGAGACTGGCTGGCGTACCTAGTTAAATTTATACGACCCTCCAGCAAATTTACCCATCAAAAAGTTTGAGCTTTTTCGAGAATAAGGTCCCAAATTTTTTAATAGTAAGGAATGGCTGGCATACCTGGTAAAATTTATACGACCCTCCAATAGAGTTACCCATCAAAAACTTTAGTACTTGAAGCAATACCCCTTTAATTTATACTACTGTGTTAGACTGAACTTCGCCGCACACACTATGCCCGACGAGGCTGTTTTCTCGATACTGAAAACCATTTTGTTCTTGCACCATATGGAGGCCTAAATGGTTAAAAAATGAGGGTGTTCTTTCCAAACAAATGCTGTTTGGATGAAGGTATATTACAGTTTCATGCTCTTATTTTATTAGCTGACTTCTAATTTATTGGTAATCATGTTTGAACATACTATCTAATAAACAGGGGCAATAATGCAACAGAGAACCAAACACCCTATGGATTAGAGTCGAAGCTAGAAATGACTAAGCTAGATCAAGGTAAGTATTTGGTTGTTTATGTTTACATGTAGGATCAATATGCAGAATCGTTAAGAGGGAGAAGAGGGAGGAGAAAGTGGAATAGAGAAACTAAAAGAAAAATAGTGAGAGGGATAGAAGAATTGGGATATAACTCTCTCTCTAAACTAGTATCCATTTTCTATCCGGGTAAACCTCACAAACCCAAATTAGCTTAACTATGGTTGGTAACTAACTTGGATTAAGGGGTAAACTTGGAAAAGAAAATTCAAAACTTAAGAAATGGAAACGGACAGACTCACTTGTCCGTTTATATAGGTTGAATAAAAAGTGGATTGGATCGGTGGGAAAAGCCAAAGCATAGAATTTCGATGAGGATTGCTCAAAGTTCAATACTAACAACAGTACTTCCAACAAAAACAAGTTAAACAATCAACATTACCGATTTTTACGATCGGTTCTAGCATCACACCACAAAATGATTCATCTGTATCGGGTTTTTAGATGCATAACCATGTACCGACACACTACTGGCAGGTTGGTTTAAAAACTCATAATTTCATCATGTTCGGACGGTTCGGTTTGATAGATTAGTTTTTGTGCGGCTCTAAAAAATGTACCAAACGCCGTTTTGAGTTTCCGTGGCGTAGTTGAAAAGAATAAGTATACATTCCACTAAAAGTCAACTACACTAAAAGGGTACATCTGTAAATCCATAAACGATCCGAGTATTTCTCAGAAATTTTGATTCCCCACAAAAACCTGGTTAAGCTAAAAGTCAAAACACAAAACCACCGTCATACACGTCTAACCCACGATGCCACGTGTCAGTAAATCCATCATATATGCTTCGATCTGACGGATGATTCACTTCATTGCTTTGAATTCTAACCCAACTCGTGGTTTTACTTACAAACCATGATTAAAGTCAACCATCTCACGTGAAAAAGTGAGCATAAAGCTTTAAGAAATAAAACTTGATATCACCAAAGGTCAACTCATTCTCTCTCTACTACTTCCAATAGTCAGAACTTCAATATTTGTGTATTTGCTATGAGAAATAGGTTTGAGATATAAATTTTGCGATCAAAAGTTTCAAAACTGTGTGTTTTTGTTTCAATGGGTAACGGCTGTGGAAAGCTTGGTGTTTGTTTCAGTGGAGGTAATGGGAAAAATGAAGTGATAATAACTCCAGAACCATATGATGAAGGATTGGGTCATTCATTTTGTTATGTAAGACCAACAAATCCATGTTCAAAAATCCATTCATCAGAAGAAGAATCAACAATATTTAGATCAATATCAGGTGCATCAGTAAGTGCTAACACATCTACACCTCTTTCTACATCTTTTATTGATCTATATTCATATAATAATTTTATTGATAGAGCTTCAGTTTTTGAAAGTTCCAATTCTTTTACCTCAATTCCATTACAACCAATTCCAAAATATTTTCTAAATTCTATGGAAAGAGGAAATTCTTGTTCTTCTGGTCCTCTTGATAAAGGGTTTTTCTCCGGTCCATTAGAACGTGGGTTCATGTCTGGCCCCCTTGAAAGAGGTGTATTTTCAGGTCCTATAGAAAAAAAGTTGTCTGATCAATTTCAAAGAAATTTTTCTTCTTATGAACCCAAGAAATTGAATAAAGGGTGTTTTGTTAAGAATCTGAAAAGAGCTATTTCTAAGAGAATTTCTGGTTCTCGAAGCCGAAAACCGGTTGTTGCTCCTGTCGATAAAGGGGTTGTTTCTGTTAAAGAATTGGATTGGATTGTTGGGTCTGAAAGAAATGTTATGATTAATGAACTCACTATAAGTAGTACTACAAATTTAAGTAGTGATTATAGTTTGGATTCTAATGAATCATATGAAAGTCAGAATGTTCAATGGGCACAAGGCAAAGCTGGTGAAGATAGAATCCAACTTGTGATTTCTGAAGAGCATGGATGGGTTTTTGTTGGTATTTATGATGGATTTAATGGTCCTGATGCTACCGACTATCTTCTGACTAATTTGTACCCTGCTGTTCATAAAGAACTCAAGGGACTTTTATGGGAAGACAATTTGGAAGAGGAATCAGATGCTGCTGATTTGAGTAATGAACAAGTGGGTTCGTTTCAAGTTGATGAATTAGAAAGAACTAGTGAGAGACTTGAGAGTTGTTCTCAGTGTGTAGACGGCCCAGAGAAGCATCCATCCAGATTGGAAGAGGCTTATTTTCATTCGAAGTTAGGAAGGGGTAAGAATTCAAAGAGAAAACTTCGAGGGGCATTGAAAAATGAGGAAATTCAGAGAAGGTGGAAATGTGAATGGGATAGGGAGAGAATGGAATTAGATAGGAAGTTGAAGGAAGGTTTGAATAGGCCTAGTTCAGAAGGGATGAAAAATGTTAATCATCCCGATGTATTGAAAGCTCTTTCGAGAGCCTTGAAAGAAACAGAAGAAGCTTACTTGGATATTGCAGATAAGATGTTTATGAAGAACCCTGAATTAGCTCTTATGGGTTCTTGTTTATTGGTAATGCTGATGAAGGGCGAGGATGTTTATTTGATGAATGTTGGAGATAGTCGTGCTGTTTTAGCTAATAAACCCGAGCCCGATATTGGGCTAGGGAAAACTTGCAGTGATCTGGATCAAATCAAGGAGGAAACTCAACTTGATCTTCAATCCTGCGACGAGGATCAGTATGGTGCATTACCGGCATTAACTGCTCATCAGCTTACGACAGATCATAGCACTTCCGAAACAGAGGTGAGAATTTCACTACTTTCTATTTCTTTCAATTTCTGATGCTGCCATCCAATTACCGAATAGAACTGTTACAAGTTGTGGTTGGTTGTTGAGCATTTTCATGACTTAATTGTGTGATTTCATTACAGGAGGTTCAGAGAATAAAAAACGAACATCCGGATGATTCATGTGCAATTGTAAATGATCGTGTCAAAGGCTCATTGAAGGTTACTCGAGCTTTCGGTGCTGGCTTTCTCAAACAGGTACATTTAGTTTATTATGCATGTTGTGAAACATTTATGTTTAGCCGGTTCAACAAAAAAAACACTTTTATGAAGATTTAGTAGTTACATCTGAATATTGATTTGTATATTTGTGCAGCCCAAGTGGAACAATGCACTTCTTCAAGTGTTCAGAATTGATTTTGTAGGCACTTCTCCATACATCAACTGTTTGCCGTCTCTCTACCATCATAGACTAGGCCATAGAGACAGATTTTTGATATTATCTTCAGATGGTCTTTATCAATACTTCACCAATGAAGAAGCAGTCTCTGAAGTTGAGTCGTTCATTGCTTCATCTCCTGAAGGAGATCCTGCACAACATCTAATTGAAGAAGTAATGTTTCGTGCAGCAAGAAGAGCTGGTAAGGCTTGAAATCTTAACAAATTATATTCGGAAACTAAAAGCACAGTTATTCTAACATAATTTGCTTATGCATTTTTCTTTGACCACAGGTTTGGACTTTCATGAGTTGCTTGAAATACCACAAGGGGATCGTAGACGATACCATGATGATGTTTCTGTCATCGTCATTTCTTTTGAAGGAAGGATATGGAGATCTTGTGCGTAACTATGCACATTCATATACTAAAGTATATCTATGTATAAGGAGAGAGATATAAGCTCAGACAAATCAAGTCTGAGCACATTTTTGCTTGTAAATGTCCAATTTAACATTTATATCATACTGGCGAAGCTCTGGTGGCAAGACTGATGGTTGTCAGTTACATGAAACGATCATGCAGCAGATTTTGGGAATTGTAAAGCTGCTTCATGTTTGAAACTGTTGGGAAAATAAAATTGTAGCTTCTTAATAAAGCACAATCTCAGGCCTCCTCCTCTGAGATCTATTATTGTTTTCTGGATTGAAAGGGAAGATACTATTAGAGATTAGGAGAATATCTTTTCGATTGAAAGGGAAGATACTATTAGAGATTAGGAGAATATACAAAATGTACAAGAGAAAGAGAATTCAAAAAACTAGTCCCGTTCTAAATCATTGAGCGAGAAGGTGAGCCAGTATATAGTATGAGCAGCAGCTTTAATCAGTTAACAGCAGCGACCTTGCGCTCGATACTGTTTTAACAGTAGGACCCCAGCAGCCGGAATAACTGTCCAAATAAAGCGACCAGCTTGGGACAAGCCCTTACTGCCAACAATGTACCCTTCTAGGAAACGCCCAAGACCAATCCTTTTGGGGGTTAGACTCGACCAAACCCTTCTTGTTGCTTTCCAATACAACAAAACATGTTCTAGAGCCTAGTTAGCAATTCGGGATTCGGCAAACGTACGGAACGGCAAACGTACGAGTATTATACGGTTTTGTAAAATCCAGATTCGGTCCAAAATCCGGTCAACGGGACGTGATTCGCTAGTAATTCGGAACGGCATACGTACGTGTATAATTCGATTTATAAATGTGAGTTCGGCTCTGAAAATTCGGTATCTATATATAACAAATAATTTGTATTTATAAGGTCATAGACCAATTTTTATGCATATGTGTGAGTTATTTAAAGAAAAAATAAACTTAATATGATGATATTAATAATATATACAACATTAGTTATCCAAGAGGACGTCGTATGGTGGTTTAGATGCTTGGTTAGTGAGTTTGAGATCTCTCTCACCTTCAAATCTCTTCAGTCGTTTTTCTTTCATAAAAATTACAACACGTCTAATATTCGGTCGTGTATGCTCGGAAGGCTGTAAAGCCCAAAAAATGGGGTCTTTGAAAAGTAAAAGCTAAAGAATTTATAGCGAATTAAGCGGACGTATTATTCGGGATACGTAAAATTCGTGAACGATTCGCGAATAATCCGAAAATGCCACATAATACGCGACTTGGGTTCGGAGTTGCAAACGTACGCGAATAAGACGGTAAAATTCATGATACGGAAAAATTCGCGAATGATTCGTGAATCATTCGCGAACTTACTAACTAGGTTCTAGAGACTCTTCATTGCCTTCACCTTGGGTAGTATCGAGTTGTTCCAGACGAAAGTGACAGCAAAGAGAGATGAAGTACCAATGAATTGATGAGAGTATAATGATTTTACACTGAAGCAACCATCGCCACTTCGCCACGCTTGCATCCTTTTCTAAATCCAGAATTGGAGGCTCTGCACCTACTGTAGACACCCCAAAATTGACGAAGGGTTACAAAGAGACTAATCTCAATACACATTACATACTAACTGTAAACACCCCAAAATTGACGAAGGGTTACAAAAGGACTAATCTCAATACACAATACAATTTTCTGAAAAGCTCCATGTCAATTAAGAGATTTAACCTCCTTTTATAGGCAAAGCCTGACATTAGGATGCCTTACACGTGTGCCCTAGTACCTTTACAAGACTCTCATCATTAGCCGTACACGTGTACTTTTACAATGAGGTATATTTAGACAACCACTAATCATTTGCTCGGGGCAACCGCATTTGCCACGTCATCATTAATGATGGTTTCGGTTTTGTGTCATCCGATGCCCCCGTTCTTGCAACATCGGCTATGCCAAATCCGGGTGCTTACATTATCCCCGTGACTGTTTTCCGGATTCATAATTTCGGCAACAGTCAATAGGCACCTAGATTTTATCCTTGTCAATTTGTCATCTTCCTTCATCCCCTCCAGTTGAACTTTCCTGAAGCCCCTTATCACTATTGACCTCGTGTTGCTCATATCATGGATTCATGAAGTCCATCGAGCTTCCTTCCTTTCCTTTTGTTTTCTCACCCTTACGGTGTATCACCGATGTATGCGGTCATGACCCTAGTCTTACTTGCTGTGAGATTTAACGATGGTCAGCAGGATTAACCCCGAGAGGAGGATCCAACGTCTCCTCCTCTTTCCACCTCTTCATTTTTCGTCCTGATTGTCTGACACGTGTTCTCCTCTCTATCATCACCATTTTCCCTCAAACGTCTTGACCCTTCGTCTTTCCATTATTTCTAGTATAAATTTCTTTCTCCTCATGTTATCATTTATATTCTTTTCCTTCGTTTTGCTTCAGAAGCTCTCTTTCTCTTTCCCCTAGTCTCATCACCCTTTTACCTTCTTAAGTTTCCATAAATCTTTACTTAGCTATGGAGCCATGTTCGTCCAGTGCTGGTAAGCAATTGTCAAGAGAAGACTCCGCAAACATGAGACCCTTGTTTGGTGCAGAAGCTGCCGATACTTTTCCGGATCTGTTATTCGAGATCAGTTTATCACCTATCTAACTCGGACAAATCTTCAGGGTTATCATACTGTCGATAATAGCCGATTCTAAAGTGATCCTCTTCCTCTTGAGAATCTTCCACGGGTGTGTATCGAACGTGGACTATAGAGAACCTCCAGTCGATTTCGTCTCAACCACTCTTGTGAGTCATGAGTGGTCATCATAATTTTATTAAGGAGAATATCTCCCGTCATAATTATTGTAATGAGGAGATTATCTCCGTCATAACTTTTGTATTCCCAAAAGGGATACTATTGTTTTATATAATAAGAATCCTGGTGAATAGAAATCACTAAGAAAGTTATCATCAAATCCAAGATGGTATCAGCCCCCTACGATCTTATTTTCTCTAAACCATTAAAAATCAATGGCGAGGGAACAACTGAAGCTCACAGACATTGCTGAGGCATATAGTCCTATGCATCTACAGCAACCCGATGACGCTTTCTACATGGATACCGGTGCTACGTCGCACCTCACTGCTGATCCAGGTAATCTACACAACGTTTTCAATTCTAGCAATGTACGATCTATCTTAGTTGGCAATGGCAATAGTATTCCAGTTACTGCCAGTGGTACCAAGTTCATAACCCTTCCCTCTCGTACTCTTCAACTCAAAAATACCCTTGTTGTTCCCGATATTATCAAAAACTTAGTTTTCGTTCGTAAGTTCGCCACTGATAATCGTGTGTCTGTTGAGTTTGATCCTTCTGGTTTTTCTGTGAAAGATCTGAGTTCGAGGAAAATTATCCTTCGATGTAATAGTTCCGGGGAGCTCTACCCGATCACCAACTCTGCCGTGCCACCACAAATATCATCCCAGTCTTCCCCCATTTCTCTTGCTGTCTTTTCGCTAGATATTTGGCATAGCTGCCTTGGTCATCCCGGCAAGGCTGTTTTAGATGTTCTTCGTACAAATAATTATATTCATTGTAATAAGAATCAACATTCTAAACTTTGTCATTCATGTCAAGTTAGTAAACATGTTAGATTACCATTTTATGAATCAAACTCCATTACTTTTGCACCATTTGATATCATTCACAGTGATTTATGGACCTCTCCTTTACACATAGAGACCGGTTTCCGTTATTATCTTATATTACTGGATGATTTTACCAACTATCTTTGGGTTTATCCACTAAAGTTTAAATCCCAAGTTTATGAAAAGTTCTTGGAATTTCGTTCATTTTTTCAAACTCAATTTGAACGTCAAATTAAATGTTTTCAATGCGACATGGGCCGCGAATTTGACAATTCTTCCTTCCATACTTTTGGTCGTAACAATAGTTTTGTTTTTCGTTTCTCTTGCCCCCAAACTTCCTCCCAAAATGGCAAGGCTGAACGCATGATTCGCCGTGTCAACGACATCACTCACACTCTTATGTCTCACGCTTCCGTTCCCCCTAAATATTGGGTTTATTCTCTTCATATGGCTGTCTATCTCCATAATATTCTACCCACCAAAGTCCTTCATAATCAATCACCTGTGTCTATTCTTTATCAACGCCAACCAACGTATGATCATCTTCGTACATACGGTTGCCTTTGCTATCCAAATCTCTCCTCCACAACTTCCCACAAACTCGCCCCTCGTTCCACTAGGTGTATCTTTCTTGGTTTTCCTCCTAACCACAGTGGATACCGCTGCTTAGATCTCACCACACACAAAATAATCCTGTCCCGTCATGTGACATTTGACGAGAGTGTTTTCCCATTTTCTACCCCTCCTCAAAACAACCCCCCTGATGACGACGATGTGTCTCCTTCTTTTTTTAACTCCTCCCACAATAATCACCTCTCTTACCCATCCTCTAGTACTGCTCCTACTGTACACCAATCATCTCCTATACAACCTACTCCACCTGACATCTACATCCCACCTCATCGTCGCAACACATTATCTACTCCTCCCATCCAAACGTCTTTCTTCCCTCCTGCCACTTCCGTCTCCACTAAGTCAGCAGGCCCCATCACCATTTCTTCTTACCCCAATACGTCAGTTCCCACTCCCACTCCCCAATGTCAGTTTCCACTCCCACCTCCATACCCCACTGAGTCAGCAGCTCCCCTCACCTCTTTTTCTTCTTCTTTTCCCACTGCGTCAGATCCCACTCCAACCATTTATGCACCATCCAATCATTGCGTACAGCCTACTGACGTTAACCCCTCATCCCCACCAACCACTTCTTCCCCTACAGCAACCACTGTCCCTACACCTTCTTTCATACCTCCAATCACTACTGTTCCTCCAGCTCCTTCTCGCCCCACCACTCGCGCCTCCCGTGGCATCTTCCGCCCTGTCCATCGCCTTAATCTTCATGTCCAAACCCTTCGTCATATCTCTCCTCTCCCTCGTTCTCACTTGTATGCTCTTAGAGACATAAACTGGAATGCTGCCATGAAAGATGGGTACAATGCTATGTTGAAAACTAATACTTGGGAACTGGTACCACGACCACGTGACTCTCATGTTATTCGTTCCATGTGGCTCTTTCGTCATAAATATCATGTTGATGGCTCCTTGCAGCGATACAAGGCTCGTCTAGTTGCTAATGGTAAATCTCAGCAGGTTGGGGTTGACTGTTTTGAACGTTTAGTCCGGTTGTCAAACCAGCTACTATTCATACCGTTCTTATTATTGCTACTTCGCGTTCTTGTCCCGTACATCAGCTAGATGTCAAGAATGCGTTTCTTCATGGTGACTTGACCGAGACAATATATATGCATCAGCCTCCGGGGTTTGTTGATCCTGATCACCTTGATTACGTATGTCGACTACGTAGGTCTCTCTATGGTCTTAAGCAGGCTCCACGGGCGTGGTTTCAGAGGTTTGCCAAGATTATCACTAATTGTGGTTTTCGCGCTAGTGTGTGTGATCCCTCCCTCTTCGTTTATCAATCAGGTTCCGAGACGGCATACCTATTATTATATGTTGATGATATTATTTTAACTGCCTCTACTGATGCTCTCCTATGCCGCTTCATTGATTTGATGAAAAGGGAATTTACTATGTCTGACCTTGGCATGTTACATCATTTTTTGGGTATTACTGTTACTCGTTCATCCTCAGGGCTATTTTTTTCTCAGTCGTTATATGCTCAGGACATCATTGCATGTGCGTCCATGATAAAATGCAATCCAGTGGATACTCCGGTCGACACCAATGCCAAGCTCAATGCTACCTCTGGCCCTGCTCTCATAGACCCCACTTTGTATAGAAGCCTAGCTGGTGCTTTGCAGTACCTCACTTTCACACGGCCAGATATATCCTATGCATTCCAGCATGTATGTTTATTCATGCATGATCCTCGAGAGACTCACATGCAGGCCCTTAAGAGGATTATTCGCTATCTTCAGGGCACAATTGATCACGGATTATTTCTCTCGGTCTCCGCTATCTCTGGCTTAACAGCATACTCTGATGCTGATTGGGCGGGTTGTCCTGATTCACGTCGTTCGACTTCTGGCTTTTGTGTATTTCTTGGAGACAACCTCATCTCCTGGTCATCAAAACGTCAAGCAACAGTTTCTCGATCCAGTGTTGAAGCAGAATACCGGGGGGTAGCAAACGCTGTTGCTGAAACAACATGGATTCGCAACCTTCTTCTAGAGCTTCATCTACCTTTACGACGTGCTACTATCGTGTATTGTGATAATGTAAGTGCGATATATATGTCTGGAGATCCTGTTCAACATCAGCGCACTAAACATGTGGAGATTGACATACACTTTGTTCGTGAACGCGTTCGTATTGGTGATATTCATGTCTTGCACGTCCCGTCTGAAAACCAGTATGCTGACATCTTCACCAAAGGCCTTCCACGACAGTTATTTGTTCGTTTTCGTTCTAGTCTTAGCGTTTGCTCCTCTCCCGCTCAGACTAAGGGGGTGTATTAGAGAATATATTATACTGCTTTACTTATTTTTATTAAGGAGAATATCTCCTGTCATAATTATTGTAATGAGCACCGCCATAACTTTTGTATTCCCAAAAGGGATACTATTGTTTTATATAATAAGAATCCTGGTGAATAGAAATCACTAAGGAAGTTATCATCAAATCCAAGAGAAACCATGTCATTTGCAACACATCCTAGATCTTAACATTGAAGACTCTTTTAACATGTCCACCCATCGAAGTATCTTTCGAGCTAATCAGGATCTTTCTCTTGCTTGTCTTCGATGGGTTGCGGGTGTTCATACCCTCGTTTTTGCTTGGGGGGAAGTGTCACCAACTTTGGAAGATGTTGTTGCTCTCACAGGATTACCTATTCATAGTTCCCATAGCTTCGAGGAGGCCGATCCTGAAACAACTATGACATCCGCGAACACGACATTGTTCAATACTCTGGTAGAATTCCGAAAAGCCATAGCTCGTAAGATAGAAACTGGTTATCCTCGTGTCCCTGTTAAAGAGCATAAAAATGTCTTCCTTTCGGGTTGGATGATTTACTGGGCGCCCCAGCTAATCGAGGTGATTGATAAGAAGAAATTGCCCTCCTTGTTGAAGTCTTATATTCCCCTGAATCATGGTCAGAGTGATGATGCTGAACTTGCCGCTTCTCTAATGTATTGGTTGATTCATGATTTATTCGAGTGTTCACCGAAAGATACCATTAAAGATGACATTCTTCGTATGGATGTTATGATGTCCATGGGGGCCAAATATCCATTAGCTCTGATGTTCTTAGGCCGGTTGTATCGTCATTTGGATACCTTGGTCTCGGATATATAGTTTGTGAATAGCCATGAACATACAGTAGAAAGTTTTGTCACCACCAGCTTTCTCCTACTGTGGTTCTGGGATCGTTTTTCCGATAGTCAGTCAGGGACGCAAAAGTTGGCTTCGGAGAGGAGTAGACCTACCGCTATCACTAGTTCCTTTGGTCATCTTCTGTCGGCTCAATTGCGTCATCCTCGTATTGCTTTATATGACAACATCCATATTAAAAAGAAGAGTCAGGATCTTCCTTTGATTGTGGATAAATTGACATTGTTCGGGGCGCGTCCGTATGAAGATATTCCCCGGGGGGGGGGGGGGATAGTTGTGACGACTCCGGGTTTTATTCTTGGTTACTTCGATGGAAAGTTCTGTTCTGTTAGTTACAATGTTGACAGAGTGGCTAGACGGTCAGGTTATGATCAGGGTGTAGCTTCCATTTGTTGGGATCTTGCAACAATGAACAACATGTTAGACGTATCAAAATAATATGTAAAGAACTAATCCGAAACAACTCTACTGAAATAACTTGACGAAGGCGCTTATCACAGGTTTAACAAGTTGTCCTTAACACATTAGTTCGCGGGTATACTCGAGTTGAGTAATGCTAAACCCTCACAGCGAAGATGTGTCCAGGATAAGACTGCCGATATAACTTGAGGTAGCACAACGCAAGTTACCCTCTCTTCGAACTCAGAAACGGGGATGGAAAGTAAAAACGCCGCACAAAC
The DNA here is from genome assembly GCF_003573695.1 of Papaver somniferum. Lineage (NCBI taxonomy): Eukaryota > Viridiplantae > Streptophyta > Magnoliopsida > Ranunculales > Papaveraceae > Papaver > Papaver somniferum. The sequence goes on along the minus strand of NC_039366.1, from coordinate 149,760,703 downwards.
AAAAGAAGAAGATCATAAAAAGAATTACTTCTTGTGTGTTTTGAAAACAGAATTTCGAATTGTATTTATAGAATGAAATACTTGCAAATCAAGTTAGGTTTTTGTTTTCTTCAAAAACAAGTAAAACACGTAAAAATAATTTACCCATAAATAAAACTCTTAAGAATTAATTTTCTAAAGAAAACTCGCCAAAAAAGAAATCCATGTAGAAAAGGGACTTGGTGCATGGCATACGCGCTTATCGCATGGGTCAAAATATGTATTTTTGAACTCAGCACAACGCAAGTTACCCTGTCTTTGAACTCAGCAACGGGGATGGAAAGTAAAAACGCCGCACAACCAAAGGAAGAAGATAATAAAAAGAATTACTTCTTGTGTGTTTTGAAAACAGAATTTTGAGTTGTATTTATAAAATGAAATACTTGCAAATCAAGTTAGGTTTTTGTTTTCTTCAAAAACAAATAAAACACGTAAAAATAATTTACCCATAAATAAAACTCTTAAGAATTAATTTTCTAAAGAAAACTCGCCAAAAAAGAAATCCGTGTAGAAAAGGGACTTGGTGCATGGCATACGCGCTTATCACATGGGTCAAAATATGTATTTTTGAACTCAGCACAACGCAAGTTACCCTCTCTTCGAACTCAGCAACGGGGATGGAAAGTAAAAAAACGCCACACAACCAAAGGAAGAAGATAATAAAAAGAATTACTTCTTGTGTGTTTTGACAACAGAATTTCGAGTTGTATTTATAGAATGAAATACTTGCAAATCAAGTTAGGTTTTTGTTTTCTCCAAAAACGAGTAAAACACGTAAAAAGAATTTACCCATTAATAAAACTCTTAAGAATTAATTTTCTAAAGAAAACTCGCAAAAAAGAAATCCGTGTAGAAAAGGGACTTGGTGCATGGAATACGCGCTTATCGCATGGGTCAAAATATGTATTTTTGAACTCAGCACAACGCAAGTTACCCTCTCTTCGAACTCAGCAACGGGGATGGAAAGTACAAACGCCGCACAACCAAAGGAAGAAGATAATAAAAAGAATTACTTCTTGTGTGTTTTGAAAACAGAATTTCGAGTTGTATTTATAGAATGAAATACTTGCAAATCAAGTTAGGTTTTTGTTTTCTTCAAAAACAAGTCAAACACGTAAAAAGAATTTACCCATAAATAAAACTCTTAAGAATTAATTTTCTAAAGGAAACTCGCCAAAAAACAAACCGTGTAGAAAAGGGACTTGGTGAATGGCATACGCGCTTATCGCATGGGTCAAAATATGTATTTTTGAACTCAGCACAATGCAAGTTACCCTCTCTTCGAACTCAGCAACGGGGATGGAAAGTAAAAACGCCGCACAACCAAAGGAAGAAGATAATAGAAAGAATTACTTCTTGTGTGTTTTGAAAACAAAATTTCGACTTGTATTTATAGAATGAAATACTTCCAAATCAAGTTAGGTTTTTGTTTTCTTCAAAAACGAGTAAAACACGTAAAAACAATTTACCCATAAATAAAACTCTTAAGAATTAATTTTCTAAAGAAAACTCACCAAAAAAGAAATCCGTGTAGAAAAGGGACTTGGTGCATGGAATACGCGCATATGTATTTTTGCCCACCAAAGTAAAACAGTAAAAAGAATTTACCCAAAAATAAAACTCTTAAGAATTAATTTTCTAAAGAAAACTCGCCAAAAAAGGAATCCGTGTAGAAAAGGGACTTGGTGCATGGTATACGCGCATATGTATTTTTGCCCACCAAAGTAAAACACGTAAAAAGAATTTACCCATAAATAAAACTCTTAAGAATTAATTTTCTAAAGAAAACTCGTCAAAAAAGAAATCCGTGTAGAAAAGGGACTTGGTGCATGGCATACGTGCATGGCATACGCGCATATGTATTTTTGCCCACCAAAGTAAAACACGTAAAAAGAATTTACCCATAAATAAAAATCTTAAGAATTAATTTTCTAAAGAAAACTCAACAAAAAAGAAATCCGTGTAGAAAAGGGACTTGGTGCATGGCATACGCGCATATGTATTTTTGCCAACCAAAGTAAAAAAAGTAAAAAGAATTTACCCATAAATAAAACTCTTAAGAATTAATTTTCTAAAGAAAACTCGCCAAAAAAGAAATCCGTGTAGAAAAGGGACTTGGTGTATGACATACGCGCATATGTATTTTTGCCCACCAAAGTAAAACACGTAAAAAGAATTTACCCATAAATAAAACTCTTAAGAATTAATTTTCTAAAGAAAAATCGCCAAAAAAGAAATCCGTGTAGAAAAGGGACTTGGTAAATGGCATACGCGCATATGTATTTTTGCCCACCAAAGTAAAACACGTAAAAAGAATTTACCCATAAATAAAACTCTTAAGAATTAATATTCTAAAGAAAACTCGCCAAAAAAGAAATACGTGTAGAAAAGGGACTTGGTGCATGGCATACGTGCATGGCATACGCGCATATGTTATTTTTCCCACCAAAGTAAAACACGTAAAAAGAATTTACCCATAAATAAAACTCTTAAGTATTAATTTTCTAAAGAAAACTCGTCAAAAAAGAAATCCGTGTAGAAAAGGGACTTGGTGCATGGCATACGCGCATATGTATTTTTGCCCACCAATGTAAAACACGTATAAAGAATTTACTCATAAATAAAACTCTTAAGAATTAATTTTCTAAAGAAAACTCGTCAAAAAAGAAATCCGTGTAGAAAAGGGACTTGGTGCATGGAATACGTGCATGGCGTACGAGCATGGCATACGTGCATGGCATACGCGCATATGTATTTTTGCCCACCAAAGTAAAACACGTAAAAAGAATTTACCCATAAATAAAACTCTTATGAATTAATTTTCTAAAGAAAACTCTCCTAAAAAGAAATCCGTGTAGAAAAGGGACTTGGTGCATGGCATACGCGCATATGTATTTTTGCCCACCAAAGTAAAACACGTAAATAGAATTTACCCATAAATAAAACTCTTAAGAATTAATTTTCTAAAGAAAACTCGCCAAAAAACAAATCCGTGTAGAAAAGAGACTTGGTAAATGGCATACACGCATATGTATTTTTTCCCACCAAAGTAAAACACGTAAAAAGAATTTACCCATAAATAAAACTCTTAAGAATTAATTTTCTAAAGAAAACTCACTAAAAAAGAAATCCGTGTAGAAAAGGGACTTGGTGCATGGTATACGCGCATATGTATTTTTGCCCACCAAAGTAAAACACGTAAAAAGAATTTACCAATAAATAAAACTCTTAAGAATTAATTTTCTAAAGAAAACTCTACAAAAAAGAAATCCGTGTAGAAAAGGGACTTGTTGCATGGCATACGTGCATGGCATACGTGCATGGCATACGTGCATGGCATACGCGCATATTTATTTTTGCCCACCAAAGTGAAACACGTAAAAAGAATTTACCCATAAATAAAACTCTTAAGAATTAATTTTCTAAAGAAAACTCGCCAAAAAAGAAATCCGTTTAGAAAAGGGACTTGGTGCATGGTATACGCGCATATGTATTTTTGCCAACCAAAGTAAAACACGTAAAAAGAATTTACCAATAAATAAAACTCTTAAGAATTAATTTTCTAAAGAAAACTCTACAAAAAAGAAATCCGTGTAAAAAAGGGACTTGGTGCATGGCATACGTGCATATGTATTTTTGCCCACCAGAGTAAAACACGTAAAAAGAATTTACCCATAAATAAAACTCTTAAGAATTAATTTTCTAAAGAAAACTTGCCAAAAAAGAAATCCGTGTAGAAAAGGGACTTGGTGCATGGCATACGCGCATATGTATTTTTTCCCACCAAAGTAAAACACGTAAAAAGAATTTACCCATTAATAAAACTCTTAAGAATTAATTTTCTAAAGAAAACTCGTCAAAAAAGAAATCCGTGTAGAAAAGTGACTTGGTGCATGGCATACACGCATATGTATTTTTGCCCACCAAAGTAAAACACGTAAAAAGAATTTACCCATAAATAAAACTCTCAAGAATTAATTTTCTAAAGAAAACTAGCCAAAAAAGAAATCCGTGTAGAAAAGGGACTTGGTGCATGGCATACGCGCATATGTATTTTTTCCCACCAAAGTAAAACACGTAAAAAGAATTTACCCATAAATAAAACTCTTAAGAATTAATTTTCTAAATAAAACTCGCCAAAAAAGAAATCCGTGTAGAAAAGGGACTTGGTGCATGGCATACGCGCATATGTATTTTTGCCCACAAAAGTAAAATGCGTAAAAAGAATTTACCCATAAATAAAACTCTTAAGAATCAATATTCTAAAGAAAACTCGCCAAAAAAGAAATCCGTGTAGAAAAGGGACTTGGTGCATGGCATACGTGCATGGGATACGCGCATATGTTATTTTTCCCACCAAAGTAAAACACGTAAAAAGAATTTACCCATAAATAAAACTCTTAAGTATTAATTTTCTAAAGAAAACTCGCCAAAAAAGAATTCCGTGTAGAAAAGGGACTTGGTGCATGGCATACGCGCATATGTATTTTTTCCCACCAAAATAAAACACGTAAAAAGAATTTACCCATAAATAAAATTCTTAAGAATTAATTTTCTAAATAAAACTCGCCAAAAAAGAAATCCGTGTAGAAAAGGGACTTGGTGCATGGTATACGCGCATATGTATTTTTTTCCCACCAAAGTAAACCACGTAAAAAGAATTTACTCATAAATAAAACTCTTAAGATTAATTTTCTAAAGAAAACTTGCCAAAAAAGAAATCCGCGTTGAAAAGGGACTTGGTGCATGGCATACGCGCATATGTATTTTTGCCCACCAAAGTAAAAAACGTAAAAAGAATTTACCCATAAACAAAACTCTTAAGAATTAATTTTCTAAAGAAAACTCGCCAAAAAAGAAATCCGCGTAGAAAAGGGACTTGGTGCATGGCATACGCGCATATGTATTTTTGCCCACCAAAGTAAAACACGTAAAAAGAATTTACCCATAAATAAAACTCTTAAGAATTAATTTTCTAAAGAAAAATCGCCAAAAAAGAAATCCGTGTAGAAAAGGGACTTGGTGCATGGTATACGCGCATATGTAATTTTGCCCACTAAAGTAAAACACGTAAAAAGAATTTACCCATAAATAAAACTCTTAAGAATTAATTTTCTAAAGAAAACTCGTCAAAAAAGAAATCCGTGTAGAAAAGGGACTTGGTGCATGGCATACGTGCATGGCATACGCGCATATGTATTTTTGCCCACCAAAGTAAAACACGTAAAAAGAATTTACCCATAAATAAAACTCTTAAGAATTAATTTTCTAAAGAAAACTCGCCAAAAAAGAAATCCGTATAGAAAAGGGACTTGGTGCATGGCATACGCGCATATGTGTTTTTGCCCACCAAAGTAAAACACGTAAAAAGAATTTACCCATAAATAAAACTCTTAAGAATTAATTTTCTAAAGAAAACTCGCCAAAAAAGAAATCCGTGTAGAAAAGGGACTTGGTGCATGGTATACGCGCATATGTATTTTTTCCCACCAAAGTAAAACACGTAAAAAGAATTTACCCATTAATAAAACTCTTAAGAATTAATTTTCTAAAGAAAACTCGTCTAAAAAGAAATCCGTGTAGAAAAGGGACTTGGTGAATGGCATACGTGCATGGCATACGCGCATATGTATTTTTGCCCACCAAAGTAAAACACGTAAAAAGAATTTACCCATAAATAAAACTCTCAAGAATTAATTTTCTAAAGAAAACTCGCCAAAAAAGAAATCCGTGTAGAAAAGGGACTTGGTGCATGGCATACGCGCATATGTATTTTTGCCCACCAAACTAAAACACGTAAAAAGAATTTACCCATAAATAAAACTCTAAAGAATTAATTTTCTAAAGAAAACTCGCCAAAAAAGAAATCCGTGTAAAAAAGGGACTTGGTGCATGGCATACGCGCATATGTATTTTTGCCCACAAAAGTAAAACGCGTAAAAAGAATTTATCCATAAATAAAACTCTTAAGAATTAATATTCTAAAGAAAACTCGCCAAAAAAGCAATCCGTGTACAAAAGGGACTTGGTGCATGACATACGTGCATGGGATACGCGCATATGTTAATTTTCTCACCAAAGTAAAACACGTAAAAAGAATTTACCCATAAATAAAACTCTTAAGTATTAATTTTCTAAAGAAAACTCGCCAAAAAAGAATTCTGTGTAGAAAAGGGACTTGGTGCATGGCATACGCGCATATGTATTTTTTCCCACAAAAATAAAACACGTAAAAAGAATTTACCCATAAATAAAATTCTTAAGAATTAATTTTCTGAATAAAACTCGCAAAAAAAGAAATCCGTGTAGAAAAGGGACTTGGTGCATATGTATTTTTTGCCCACCAAAGTAAAACACGTAAAAAGAATTTACCCATAAATAAAACTCTTAAGAATTAATTTTCTAAAGAAAACTCGCCAAAAAAGAAATCCGCGTAGAAAAGGGACTTGGTGCATGGCATACGCGCATATGTGTTTTGTCCCACCAAAGTAAAACACGTAAAAAGAATTTACCCATAAATAAAACTCTTAAGAATTAATTTTCTAAAGAAAAATCGCCAAAAAAGAAATCCGTGTAGAAAAGGGACTTGGTGCATGGTATACGCGCATATGTAATTTTGCCCACCAAAGTAAAACACGTAAAAAGAATTTACCCATAAATAAAACTCTTAAGAATTAATTTTATAAAGAAAACTCGTCAAAAAAGAAATCCGTGTAGAAAAGGGACTTGGTGCATGGAATACGTGCATGACATACGTGCATGGCGTACGTGCATGGCATACGCACATATGTATTTTTGCCCACCAAAGTAAAACACGTAAAAAAAATTTACCCATAAATAAAACTCTTAAGAATTAATTTTTCTAAAGAAAACTCGCCAAAAAAGAAATCCGTGTAGAAAAGGGACTTGGTGCATGGCATACGCGTATATGTATTTTTTCCCACCAAAGTAAAACACGTAAAAAGAATTTACTCATAAATAAAACTCTTAAGAATAATTTTCTAAAGAAAACTCGTCAAAAAAGAAATCCGTGTAGAAAAGGGACTTGGTGCATGGCATATGTGCATGGCATACACGCATATGTATTTTTGCCCACCAAAATAAAACACGTAAAAAGAATTTACCCATAAATAAAACTCTTAAGAATTAATTTTCTAAAGAAAACTCGCCAAAAAAGAAATCCGTGTAGAAAAGGGACTTGATGCATGGCATACGCGCATATGTATTTTTGTCCACCAAAGTAAAACACGTAAAAAGAATTTTCCCATAAATAAAACTCTTAAGATATAATTTTCTAAAGAAAACTCGTCAAAAAAGAAATCCGTGTAGAAAAGGGACTTGGTGCATGGCATACGCGCATATGTATTTTTGCCCACCAAAGTAAAACACGTAAAAAGAATTTACCCATAAATAAAACTCTTAAGAATTAATTTTCTAAAGAAAACTCGCCAAAAAAGAAATCCGTGTAGAAAAGGGACTTGGTGCATGGCATACGCGCATATGTATTTTTGCCCACCAAAGTAAAACGCGTAAATAGAATTTACCCATAAATAAAACTCTTAAGAATTAATTTTCTAAAGAAAACTCGTCAAAAAAGAAATCCGTGTAGAAAAGGGACTTGGTGCATGGCATACGTGCATGGCATACGCGCATATGTATTTTTGCCCACCAAAGTAAAACACGTAAAAAGAATTTACCCATAAATAAAAATCTTAAGAATTAATTTTCTAAAGAAAACTCAACAAAAAAGAAATCCGTGTAGAAAAGGGACTTGGTGCATGGCATACGCGCATATGTATTTTTGCCAACCAAAGTAAAAAAAGTAAAAAGAATTTACCCATAAATAAAACTCTTAAGAATTAATTTTCTAAAGAAAACTCGCCAAAAAAGAAATCCGTGTAGAAAAGGGACTTGGTGTATGACATACGCGCATATGTATTTTTGCCCACCAAAGTAAAACACGTAAAAAGAATTTACCCATAAATAAAACTCTTAAGAATTAATTTTCTAAAGAAAAATCGCCAAAAAAGAAATCCGTGTAGAAAAGGGACTTGGTGCATGGTATACGCGCATATGTAATTTTGCCCACCAAAGTAAAACACGTAAAAAGAATTTACCCATAAATAAAACTCTTAAGAATTAATTTTCTAAAGAAAACTCGTCAAAAAAGAAATCCGTGTAGAAAAGGGACTTGGTGCATGGAATACGTGCATGGCATACGTGCATGGCGTACGTGCAAGGCATACGCGCATATGTATTTTTGTCCACCAAAGTAAAACACGTAAAAAAGATTTACCCATAAATAAAACTCTTAAGAATTAATTTTTCTAAAGAAAACTCGCCAAAAAAGAAATCCGTGTAGAAAAGGGACTTGGTGCATGGAATACGCGTATATGTATTTTTTCCCACCAAAGTAAAACACGTAAAAAGAATTTACTCATAAATAAAACTCTTAAGAATAATTTTCTAAAGAAAACTCGTCAAAAAAGAAATCCGTGTAAAAAAGGGACTTGGTGCATGGCATACGTGCAAGGCATACGCGCATATGTATTTTTTCCCACCAAAGTAAAACACTTAAAAAGAATTTACCCATAAATAAAACTCTTAAGAATTAATTTTCTAAAGAAAACTCGCTAAAAAGAAATCCGTGTTGAAAAGGGACTTGGTGCATGACATATGTGCATGGCATACGCGCATATGTATTTTTGCCCACCAAAGTAAAACACGTAAAAAGAATTTACCCATAAATAAAACTCTTAAGAATTAATTTCTAAAGAAAAATCGCCAAAAAAAAATCCGTGTAGAAAAGGGACTTGGTGCATGGCATACGCGCATATGTATTTTTGCCCACCAAAGTAAAACACGTAAAAAGAATTTACCCATAAATAAAACTCTTAAGAATTAATTTTCTAAAGAAAACTCGCCAAAAAAGAAATCCGTGTGGAAAAGGGACTTGGTGCATGGCCTACGTGCATGGCATACGCGCATATGTATTTTTGCCCACCAAAGTAAAACACGTAAAAAGAATTTACCCATAAATAAAACTCTTAAGAATAAATTCTCTAAAGAAAACTCGCCAAAAAAGAAATCCGTATAGAAAAGGGACTTGGTGCCTGGCATACGCGCATATGTGTTTTTGCCCACCAAAGTAAAACACATAAAAAGAATTTACCCATAAATAAAACTCTTAAGAATTAATTTTCTAAAGAAAACTCGCTAAAAAAGAAATCCGTGTAGAAAAGGGACTTGGTGCATGGCATATGTGCATGGCATACACGCATATGTATTTTTGCCCACCAAAATAAAACACGTAAAAAGAATTTACCCATAAATAAAACTCTTAAGAATTAATTTTCTAAAGAAAACTCGCCAAAAAAGAAATCCGTGTAGAAAAGGGACTTGATGCATGGCATACGCGCATATGTATTTTTGTCCACCAAAGTAAAACACGTAAAAAGAATTTTCCCATAAATAAAACTCTTAAGATATAATTTTCTAAAGAAAACTCGTCAAAAAAGAAATCCGTGTAGAAAAGGGACTTGGTGCATGGCATACGCGCATATGTATTTTTGCCCACCAAAGTAAAACACGTAAAAAGAATTTACCCATAAATAAAACTCTTAAGAATTAATTTTCTAAAGAAAACTCGCCAAAAAAGAAATCCGTGTAGAAAACGGACTTGGTGCATGGCATACTCGCATATGTATTTTTGCCCACCAAAGTAAAACACGTAAAAAGAATTTACTCATAAATAAAACTCTTAAGAATTAATTTTCTAAAGAAAACTCGCCAAAAAATAAATCCGTGTAGAAAAGGGACTTAGTGCATGGTATACGCGCATATGTATTTTTGCCTACCACCCGCTCCACCCATATTGTTTTACAACATATCCATAAGAATATAGTTATATAGTGGAGCTCCTTCTCTATTATACCCAATGTGGGACTAAAGAGAGATTCATTCACTCATAAAATGAGCAAGTATTCTTGGACCCATAGATCACTAGATCAAACCACCCCAAGACCAAAACATTTTTATTTAACTCATTTTTCTCCAACACCATTCAGACCCCTTCCCCCCCCCCCCCCCCCCCCCCCCGAGGTAAAGCTGCTTTGGCTGACTATTACCCTCGATTTGTCTTTAAGCCGGAAGAGACGAGGTGTTGTCCAAATCTTTCGTTCCTCCTAACGGTTCCCTCTTCAAGGAGGCCTCTTATTTTTACACAGAATCAGTGTACTTATTGGTTGGGCTGTCAATGGATAAAAATCCGCCGGATATTGGCAATACCGATAAGGTTAAGGGTTATCGGATATCCGGTATCCGATAATATCCGTCGGAATTCAAAAATTCCATATCGATAAGGTTAAGGATAAGCTATCGGATATTATTCCGATAATTTCCGTTATCTACTCATGATACAAAAAAATTTCAATAATTTCCGATAATTTCCATTAATATTCAATAATTTCCGATAATTTCTGTTAATTTCCGTTAATATTCGATAATTTTCGATATTTATTTAGGAGAGACGTAATCAAATGGCTAAAGAGTAAACCTAAAGGGTATTAGGTATCGAAAATTTCCGAAAATTTTATGATATAGTTATACACTAACGGTATCGGATATTAACCTAACGGAAACTCCCTTAACCGGTACCGTTATGTTAATAAACGGATATCCGATAACCGTTATGTCGGATATTAACCTAATAGAATCCGGATATTCGGAAATGGCTACCGGATATCGAATATCCATTGACAGCCTATGCCTGTCAATGGATATTCGAAAAAGCGAAGACATGCAGGGGTTCCTGGTGACTTAGGATTGTGGTATTTCGAAAGTCCCGCTCAAACGACTCTTATCTCCATTTACAGTCCCGGGTCCTTAATTGGCAGAGCGTCCTGGTTTGATTTCAAGGGAATGTTGCTTCTGCTGCCAACACTTATTCCCATTTCGTTCATGTCTATAATTTTCACATTTCTCTAGAGCTAAAAGATTATTATAAAGCACTCGTAGAAGAGCATGATCATGTAGCTTCGACAATGGTTCTTGCGGATCGAAATAGTTTGATCTCCAGCGCTTCGGCTCTGATTGTTGTGGCAAAAGCAATGACTGAAGTGGGAACCGATTGCCCAACAGAAGATACCCTTAGAATTTGGGAAAGTAGGTTTGCATTGCCTCGCTTCTTGAAGTTCAATATAGACTGGATTGAAGAGATGTTCAAAGGTTTCAAGGAGAAGCGGTCATCTCGTTGTATGGTCCTCCCGAGGGAAATTACTTGTGTGAGCACACGAACCACGTGCGTGTCCGAACGCTCACAATCAATCTTTAACATCTAAGGAGATTATGATGATGGTACCCTGGTGTTGATTCATTGGCTCAAAACCTTCGGGTTTATCATGGCCTCCTCAAACCACTCCAGGCGTGGCGTTTGTGCATGGGATATAAGTATTAAGGAAAACAAAACACATAAGCAAACACGTGTGGAGCTAAATGAATGTAAAGTGCTGAAATGTAAATAAACCAAGGTTTACGTGGTTCAGCACTAAGGCCTACATCCACGGGATTTGTTTCTACTATGTTCTTCACGGTTACACGAACAGTTGAATGATTTTTGGGGTTTACATGTTTCTCTCCTCTCAGGGATTAACCTACCTTTGCTATTTCTCTCTCTCCTCTTTCCTTCCCTTCCTGATGTTTTTTCCCCCTTCCTCTTGGTGGAGATTGGGTATTTATAAGGTTAGAACGTGGGTCCCATCTCTGAAGACCGTTGGAACCTTATCTTCTTGTGTCCTTGCGTCCATCGCGCGGAGGTCTGCGTTTCCCCCTTGATCCCGCAGAGGCATCCTCGCTCGTTCCACAGGTTGGTCGACACGTACACTGCTCGAGTGTTTAATGTGGGTAGTTGAGGGGTCTGCTCGTGTCAGACAAGTGTCTTCTGCCCCTGTCAGTCCGTGTCAGCTAACTTTCTCTCCACCGTTGATCTTGGCTTCTCTTTTGGGGATGAGATAAAGTAACTCCTCGGGGTTTATTTGGTGTTTCGTGACCATCATGTTTTGATGTTTTGGCCTGCATGCTTTCCACGTGCCTCTTTATATACACGTGTCTGATAGTGAGATATATGTGTACACAATTTGCCCCTTTTCTTCGGGCTTGAATGACTAATGGGTGCCTTGAAGAAAAACTATCGTCGCATATTCTTCTCACTCCTAATAACTTCTCCTAGATACTTGGGCACGTCTTTTATTCGTGCATTAACTGCTTATGTAACGGGCACGTTTTCCCATTCCTCCCTTAATTTCCTTCTCTTTCTTTCGGGTATTTTAAGGATAGAAGAAAATTTAATTTCATTCTTCCTAAACACTCTCTCAGTTTTCATTCTTCCTTTAAATTTCTGTCTGTCTTCATTGAACCTGTGACCTTAAATTCTCTGTCAGTCTTCATTGCACTTGTGATCTTAAATTTTGTCAGTCTTCATTGCCCTGTGATCTTAAATTCTCTCCACCTTAGCATTAACCACGCCCGCTTCTCCTGTTTGTTTCTTCTACTGCTGTTTTTGCCGGTAAGTTTTTCTTTTCTTTATTTCCACCGTTTTATGCTGTGTTGATTGTGAATTTCTGCTACTGTTGTTCCTTGTTTGTGATGAAGAACTTCTTCTGATGCTTGCATACTAGTTTGCCCCTGTTCTTCATCTTAAATTAAGGAAGCCATTACTTCGAGGGTGAAATATTGAGCATGTATACTAATTTTAGGGTTGCTACGTTATCGTGGTTGTATTGCTATGGATGTGTTTTTTGATTTTGGTGTTTTGGTGTGTAACTTGTTCTTGATTTTATTCTTTCCGCAGCCATGTCTGACCGTCCGCGGCCTACTTATCAGACTCCTGATTCTGGGTTATCGAGATCTCCTCCGCGTCGAGAGTCTCAAGATGATGTTCGTCGGAGTCGAGTTTCTTCTGGAGCGAAAGCCTCGTCCTCTAGGGAAGAGATTCCCCGATAATTCCGTCTGGTTCTCGAAGAGTCTTTGATCGCTCAGTGGCTCGTCCTCGTGATGATACTAGGAGTACGCAGGCTCCGCCCCGCGCTGTTGCTTTTGACATTCCTCCTCTACGTTCGTTAGTGCCCGAGCATCATCTACGGTCTTCTCCAACTTTTAAAGGGAAGAATACGAAGAGGTAGCTCCTAGGGTTGAATCTTCAAAGAATCCCCCCGTGAAGAGAAAAGCTTCGGAAGCGTTCGTTAGTTCATCCGGCCCTGCCGAGGAGGATGAGGCTGCTCCCTTGATACGCAGTGTCTCTGTTAGCAGGAAAAAAGTAACTTCAAGCATATCGATCTTGAAATATTCAAGGAAAAGCATGAGCTTCAAGCCTTCGGGGTTCGTTTCTATGCCCCTGAGGATGATATTACGTATGAGCTTATCTCCAAGTACGAATTCGATGAGTTTCATTTGTTAACGACGGTTGGGGCATTCGAGGCTGGTCTGATGCTGCCGTTGTACAAATCCGGTGATTCCTTCTACTACGACTCGCTAGTCGTGAGGTTCTTCCACCAATACTCAGCCGTTCCGTATCCCAACTATCGGGGAATTATCTCCGCGCCCTGAAGGAATGCTATCTGCGGAGTAAGGGGGAAACGTCGATGACTTGTTACGTCCCAATCCCATGGAGAAGGAATGGTATACTCCTGAGAATTTCAATAACTCCTTCGGGATTACGTCAATAGTAGGAATCGCAAGCCGTGGAGTGTCAGCCTTCGGAATCTCCCTGCTCCTCGAGGCGAGATTCGTCTGTTAAATGAGGTCAGCGATGCCAAGCTGAAGTATGTTCCTGGCACGGAGGCGTCCAGTCGTCGGAAACTCTTCCCCGCGCGAGGAGGATCAAGCGCGATCATGATACGAGTGGCACGCCACCGTTATCGAGATAGTTGGTCCGTGGGCTTACGGTTGGATTCCCGGTCCCCGCGGTTGGCGGCCTACCGAGAATAGTAAGCCGCGCGAATCTCCTCCTGTTCGCTATGGAGATTTCTGCCCCTGGCGTCTGAACTTTGCGGGCATGAATTTTCCTTATGCCCTGGACGTCAGAGGGAGACGAGGAGGATGGTTCCGGTGCTATACTCCCACCGAAGAATATCTCAGCTGCTCAGGTACGCAGATTCTAGCTGCGCTTCTTTTTTAGAACTTCCATCAGACGGGAAAAATAATTCTTTTTGTGGTGTTGGTTTCAGGTATTGAAGAAGAAAAAGATTAGGCCGAAGCAGTCTTCTACTACGGTGATGGGCGAGGTTGAGCCCAAGAAGAAGTTACTAGTCCAGTGAACGAAGAGTTTGCTGAGGACGAGATTACAGATGGGGAGGAACGTACTGGTACCTCCCCTATCAATGTCGGAGAAGAGGTCTTCGCTGGTCACGCTGGTGATGAAGGAAGGAACAAAGTTGTGATGGCTGATGACGTTGTCATCGGGGATGTTTCCGTCCCTGCTGGTGATGTCGCGGATACCCTTCCCACTTCTCAAGAATTTTCTTTTGATCGGATGTATTCCACGGGGGAGTTTTTGACGAAGCCCTCGATTTTCCCGAGGACTTCTCTTTACTTTCCCCCAATGATGATTGGGATGTTCTTGGTGGTGATGGTAATGGGATGCTACTGTAGAAGATGTTGGTGCGGAGGAGCCTGCTGTGCATGTAGGCGCGGAGGAGCATGCTGAGGGGGTCGAGTCAGAGAAGGAAAATCTGTCGTTGACGCGCCCGCCGATAGTCTTCCCCAGTCGCCGACGTCTGAGGGTGAGGACGCCATCATGGATTGGTTTAAGGAAAAGAATCTTCTGTTTGTCTCTCATCCCGCTCCTGTGGTTGCTGGGGAAAAGGAATCCACCGCGTATACCCGTCGCATGATGGAGATGTCTTCAAGGCGCAGGTGTCTGAAGCCTGGGGAAAAAGGTTGACTGTTCCCGAAGCTACCCTCGTGCCGGAGCCTCCTACTTCCGTTGCCGATATGATGGCCATCGCCGACGGGTATCAATATGGCTTTCCGCAGCAGCGTGTGCTTGAGGTAAATTTTCGTACACACTTCTACGTGACGATCAGACGCTTCGGTGAAATAATGTTGTTATCTTGATGTGTAGATGATGAGGAGCGAGCATTGTAACCACGTGCTGTATCAGTTCTTCAAAGCGAAATCTCTGAAGCTCGAGGCTAAGCTTCGTCATCGAGAAAAGGAATTATCTGCGGCTGAGGTGGAAATTGAAGAGCTGAAGAAAAGCCTTAAGGAAAAAGAAAAGCTGGTGAAGCAGAGGCTGATCTTCGGTCAGAACTTGTTGCAGTGCGCGCGGAGTTAGAGCAAACTCGTAGCCAAGTTTCCGCTTTCACAGGTTTGGTTCTTTTCCTCGCCGTATGTTGTCATTCTTTTATCTCTTAGTTGTTCTGTCTGAGTCTCCCCACCCTATCTTCAGTGGGTGGCGTCCCCGAGCTGATATGGCTTCGAAACGAAAGAGTTCGGCAAAAATCTCGTATTAGAGATTTGGTTGAGAAAATTAAGAGTGAAGCTAAGAAATGGGATGCTCGGGCTGAGGTATGGCGCGCGCGGCATGTTCAGATGGTCGACATGCAAAATCTGTACAACCATGATCGTGCTTTATTTAATGGCACACTGCTGTGGACCCGTGATAGTCTGTGAGAAGCCCGTGAGCGCACTTCCTTGTTGGAATCTAGGATTCAGCGGTTGGAAGAAGAATTACAGACGGCTCGATCCATTCCTCTTTCAGGGGTCCAGGATAATAGCTCTGTCTTGTCAGAGAAAGAGATGACGCTTGTGCTGAAGTCTACGCTCTCAGTAATGCTCTTTCCGCGTCTCGTTCCGACGTAGCTCGTCATGCTGAGTCTGAGAGGAATCTCGAAGTGTGCATGTACAGACTCAGCAAAGGGGTCTCAGAGATAAATAAAGAGGTCGACCACCTTCGTCATGTGGACTCGATGAAGCAGGTAGAATTAGATGCCTGTCAATTACTCTCACCAACCTTCAACTAGACTATAAGAAATTATCCGCGGAATATGATCATCTTGATGAAGCGCGAGATGCGGTTGTTAATGAGTATGAAGAGGCTTCGGCTTGTGTCGAAGGTATAATCCCATTTCATCGAGTGTGACCTTGTCTTTTTTCTACGCTAACTCCGTGGTGTTGTCTTTTTCAGAGCTCGAGGGACGCCTTCGCGTCACAAATGAAAAACTTGAAAAGGCTCAATCGTCCTTAGCGCAGCAGGAAGAACAGACCAATCACTTCAAGAATTTAGCAGCAACCCGCGAGGAGGCCGTTGGTGCTGCTTCTGGAGAGGTGAATCGGCTATCTTCGTTATTATCCCAAGCCCAACAGCGGACAACAGTTATTAAACACAGGGCTCATTGTCAATTGGATGAGGAGACGAACAAGATGCAGAGAGGATATAACTTTGCCTAAGGAATGAACATGGTCTCGTGAAGAACTATCCTCGTCATCCCGTTCCTTCTGCCTTGCCAAGCTCCTCGGGCCCTTCTTCTGGTGGGAGCGTCCCATCAAGTCTTCGGAATAATCCTGCCGATGGGGCCGCCACTTAGATAGAGATCGCAGCGTTTTGTAGGATCCGCGGCATCATTATACTTTTTGTAATCATGTAACAAGGATATTTTTTGCTGATGATCCTGTAAAAGGAATATTTTTTGATTGTGTATCCTTGGCTTGGCTTTTCACTTCTTGTAATCACCCTTTATGAAATGAATCCTCTCTTGATATACTACAATGTCGTTTTGTTTTATTTTAAGTATTCGTGAAAAATCAAAACAAAAGTTTTTAAGTGTTTTTGAGTGCGATCCCGAAGGAAGGTACCTTCGTGATCGTCTTGAGACCTGTCACCCCGCTGACGAATCCTGGGCCAGATAATATGCTCTGTCTTGTCAGAGAAAGAGATGACGCTTGTGCTGAAGTCTACGCTCTCAGCAATGCTCTTTCCGCGTCTCGTGCCGACGTAGCTCGTCATGCTGAGTCTGAGAGGAATCTCGAAGTGTGCATGTACAGACTCAGCAAAGGGGTCTCAGAGATAAATAAAGAGGTCGACCACCTTCGTCATATGGACTCGATGAAGCAGGTAGAATTAGATGCCTGTCAATTTACTCTCACCAACCTTCAACTAGACTATAAGAAATTATCCGCGGAATATGATCATCTTGATGAAGCGCGAGATGCGGTTGTTAATGAGTATGAAGAGGCTTCGGCTTGTGTCGAAGGTATAATCCCATTTCATCGAGTGTGACCTTGTTTTTTTCTACGCTAAC
Source organism: Papaver somniferum (assembly GCF_003573695.1). Lineage (NCBI taxonomy): Eukaryota > Viridiplantae > Streptophyta > Magnoliopsida > Ranunculales > Papaveraceae > Papaver > Papaver somniferum. Next base: position 149,743,367 of record NC_039366.1, on the reverse strand, counting down.
TCCGTGGTGTTGTCTTTTTCAGAGCTCGAGGGACGCCTTCGCGTCACAAATGAAAAACTTGAAAAGGCTCAATCTTCCTTAGCGCAGCAGGAAGAACAGACCAATCACTTCAAGAATTTAGCAACGCAGCGAGGAGGCCGTTGGTGCTGCTTCTAGAGAAGTGAATCGGCTATCTTCGTTATTATCCCAAGCCCAACAGCGGACAACAGTTATTAAACACAAGGCTCGTTGTCAATTGGCTGAGGAGACGAACAAGATGCTGGAGAGGATAGAACTTGGCCTAAGGAATGAACATGGTCTCGTGAAGAACTATCCTCGTCGTCCCGTTCCTTCTGCCTTGCCCAGCTCCTCGGGCCCTCTTCTGGTGGGAGCGTCCCATCAAGTCTTCGGAATAATCCTGCCGATGGGGCCGCCACTAGGTAGAGATCGCAGCGTTTTGTAGGGTCCGCGGCATCATTATACTTTTTGTAATCATGTAACAAGGATATTTTTTGCTGATGATCCTGTAAAAGGAATATTTTTTGATTGTGTATCCTTGACTTTGGCCTTTCACTTCTTGTAATCACCTTTATGAAATGAATCCTCTTCTTGATATACCTACAATGTTGTTTGTTTTTATTTTAAGTATTTGTGAAAAATCAAAACAAAAGTTTTTAAGTGTTTTTGAGTGCGATACTGAAGGAAGGTACCTTCGTGATCGTCTTGAGACCTGTCACCCCGCTGGCGAATCCTGGGCCAGAGGATTCCCAGACGGTGGGGGCCGGGGCAACGTTCTAGGATATGGGATTAAAATATTTACACCCATTCCGTCGACCCGTTGCCTTAAGATTGGTTGGGTATCTCTTTCTGCTGGGTGCCTTCCCCCTGGTCCTACACTTATGGACACTGATGGGGGAGCCCTGAGAGATTGTAGATTAACTACTTTCCCCAATATTGTAGGTAGATTCCACTGACTTGATAATTTGAAAGCTTGTTTGATTGATAAGTTGAGGTCTGCAATTCCTCTTCCAGAGATAGAAAATGTGGAGCGGTCAGGCTCCCTTCTTCTTCTGGTACACTCCAAGCAGATTCAAATCTGCGTTGCTTCTATGGGAAGTATGGTTTGAGCCATTAGCATTCCAAGGATGCCGGAGGACCTCGCCTTTTAGATTACGAAGGTAGTAGGAACCGTTACCCGCAATGTCGTGGATCATAAAAGGTCCTCCCCATGTAGGTGCTAACTTTCCCCATTTCTTTTCTTGCTGATACCGTGGGATTGTTCTCAACACATACTGTCCCTCTACAAAATTCCGTAGCTTTACCTTTTTGTTGTACTCCCTTGCTAGTCTTCGTTGATAATTTTCCATCTTTTGCAATGCTACTTCCCTTCTTCCTTCCAAGTCGTCCAACCTTTCTAACATCATATCTGTTGTGAGGTTTTTCTCCCAAGCTTCGGTCTTCGTGGTTGGCATGAGGATTTCCGTAGGTATGACTGCTTCAGCTCCATAAGTTAGAAGAAACGGGGATTCCCCGGTGCGGATCTTCGTGTTGTCCTGTATGCCCATAAGACATTGTGCAGTTGTTCGCACCATCTTCCCTTATGCTCGTCTAATTGTTTTTTGAGTATAAGGGCGAGGGTCTTGTTGGTAGCTTCCGCTTGTCCGTTGCTTTGAGGGTATAAGGGGGTGGACTTGTTCTTTCTTATTTTGAAAGTGTCGAAGAGCATGTCTATATTTTTTCCCTGTAATTGCTTGCCGTTATCAGATACAATTTCAGCAGGTATACCAAATCTGCAAATGATGTTCTGGAATATGAAAGTGAACACATCCGCGTCTCTGATCCTGGCCAAGGCCTTAGCCTCCACCCATTTACTGAAGTAGTCCGTGGCTACTATCAAAAATCGTCTCTTCCCTGATCCTTCGATGAAAGGCCCGACGATGTCTACGCCCCATTTTGCAAATGGCCACGGGCTATCGACGAGTTTAACATTGTTGCCGGCGCGTGGATTTTTTTCGCGAAGCGCTGACATTCTTCACATCGTCGGGACATCCTCGCGCATCTTGTATCATGTCGGCCAGTAATATCCTTGCGTTTTTGCTTGTCAGCTAGTGATCTCATGCCGCTATGATTCCCCGCGTCACCATAATGGATATCATTTAGAATTCGATGCCCCTCTTTCCGGGACAAGCAGCGTAGTAATGGTCCAAGGAAGGATTTCTATACAGGACCCCCTCCCGAAGATCATATCTTCCCACTTTGGAGAGCATCTTCCTAGCTTGTTTCCGATCCGCAGGTAAGCTTCCTTTTTCGAGAAAGGCATGTATTGTCACCCTCCAGTCATCTTCGTTGCTGAAGTCTTCGTCTTGATTTGCTCTTGACAGGATCCTTTCATCAAAGTCATTATGGATGTCTTCTCCTACCTGGTCTTCGATATTTTCTTCCATCACATCTTGATTGGTAGCGAAGGAGAATTGAGATGCAATCGAAGGCTCGTATACCCTTGCTATTTTAATAGCTTCTTCGGCATTTTTATCCCTCAGCATGTGATATATATGCTAGGGCATCCGCGTGCCTGAGGTCCCTTCTGCATAAGTGCCGGAACTTAATGTTCGGGATTTGTGATGCCAATGTTTGGACCAAGGCCATGTAAGCTGAAGAGGGTGTCATCGTACACATTATACTCGAGCCCTATTTGCCGTATGACAAGCTGCGAATCACTTGTCAGCCTTACATCGGTTACCCCCATCTCTATTATTATACGTAGGGCATGTACGACAGCTTCGTATTCAACAATGTTGTTGGTATGCTCTTTGAATTCCAATCTAAGTGCCTGTATAATCCTTTCTCCAGTTGGGGTGATAATGACAATACCTATTCCTGCTCCTTCCTTATTTTTAGATCCGTCGACAAAGACTTCCCATTGTCTATGACTCGCAGGTTCGAGGATATCCATTGGATCCTTGATTTCTTCCTCGGCTTCTGGTATTCCCTTAATCTCTTCGTCGTTGTCAGGGGGAGGTCTGCTAAGAAATCTGCCAGACTTGGGACTTCTGAGAATGTTGAATTTCATGAATGATGTTGAATTGGTCCAGATGGGTGTTCCATTTGGCTATTCGGCCCACTTTTCCCGTGCTTTTGAGGACTGCTTCCAATGGTGCTTTGCATGGTACCCTGACGAGGTGAGTTAGGAAGTAGGTTCTCAGTTTTTGGGTAGCCCATACCAGTGCGAGGATGAGTTGTTCAATCTTAGTATAATTTCTTTCCGCGAATTGAGTGTCTTGCTGACGTAATAGATAGGTGTTCTATCTTTTGTATTGGTTTTGACTAATACCGCGCTGACTGCGTCCTCTTTGCTGCTATGTACAGTGCCAAAACTTCATCAGGGTCTGGTTCTGCAGGATCGGGATTGAGCTAGATGTTCTTTGATTTTTTGGAATGCTTCCTCGCATTCAGCGGTCCATTCGAACCTGCTCCCTTTTTTAAGAATATTGAAGAAATGTTTGCATTTGTCCGAAGACCGTGCAATAAATCTGCCCAACGCTGCTATGGACCCATTGAGCTTCTGCACTTCCTTCAGATTCTTTGGGACGGCATCTCTACTATGGCTTGAATCTTAGCTGGGTCTACCTCGATGCCCCTTTTGTCACCAGATACCCGAGGAACTTCCCCGAGGTGACACCGAAAGTACATTTCTCCGGATTCACTTTCATGTGATGCTGTCTCATTGCTTCGAAGATATTCCTCAGGTCCTGGTGGTGATTTTTACGCAGCTTGCTTTTGACGAGCATGTCGTCCACGTAGACTTCTAGGGTTCCTCCAATCCATGGCTTGAAGATAGCATCGACCATCCTTTGGTATGTTGCCCCTGCGTTTCGGAGCCGAAAGGCATTCTGGTATAGCAATAAAGGCCATGTGGGGTATAGAACGCTGTGTGTGGCTGATCTTCTTCTGCCAGGGCTACTTGGTTGTAACCAGAATATCCGTCCATGAATGACAGCTCTTCGTACCCTTCAACTGCTTCAACCAGTTGATCTATGCTCGGCAGGGGATAGCTGTCCTTTGGACATGCCTTGTTGAGATTAGTAAAGTCGATGCATATTCTAACCCCTCCATTTTTCTTAGGAACAATGACCATGTTGGAGATCCAGGTAGGGTACTTGACTTCCTTGATAAATCCTGCATCTAGTAGCTTCCGAAGTTCTGTTTCTACCGCCTCATGATATTCTGGAGCCACTTTTCGTATTTTCTGCCTGAACGGGGGTGCCCGGTTTGATGCGTAGTTCATGTTGGATTACTTTTGGGTCAATCCCGGCATATCTCCTAACTTCCAGGCGAACACATCCGCATATTCCTTAAGTAATTTGGTTAAGGAATGTTCTCTTCCTTCGTCCATGATGGTCCCATTTTGACCATCTTCGGGTCTTCTTCCGTTCCTATGTTGATTTCCTTTACGGGTTCTACTGGTGTGAACACAGGCTTCGGGTTTCCGAGGACTGGGGCGCTCTTTAATTGCTATTTAGCGTGTTTCTGCTCTTCGCTGGTTGTTGAGGTACTTGTTTCCGAGCCTTGGACATTACCATCTTTCGTCAAGCCTTTTCCTGTAGTTTCCTTAAGGAATAGGTCTACGGCTTTCTTTCGCGGTTTCTTGATTTCTTACTCTTCGGATTTTTCGCTGCTCTTCTTGCTCATTGTTGATATGATCCTGAGTGGCCTGGCACTCGCGTAGCGATTCGATCTCCCTTGATCTCCATTATTCCCTCAGGTGTTGGAAATCTGAGGTATTGGTGGTATGTTGCCGCAACTCCTTTGAGCTTGTGTACCCATTGTCGTCCAATAATGGCGTTGTAGGGGGAAGGGGTGTCCACCACACTGAATCGGGTATCCAGTTTCATGGGCCCTGCGTTAACCTGTAACACGATGTCTCCCAAGGGCTTCGTGGCTGCTCCATTGAATCCGTAGATGGTGTGATAAGAGGTCATCAACTGTTCATCATGGAGCTTCATCCGTTTGAATGCATCATAGAATAGGACATTTACAGAGCTTCCCCCGTCTATGAGGATCTTTTTGAGGTTACATCCAGCTACTGGTAATGTTAGGACCAAGGGATCGTTATGGTCTTCCATATCTTCTTCGATATCCTCGGCATCGAAGATGATAGGAGATTCCATCCATTCTTCGTGTTCGTCCACGCTATCCCATCGACCTTATATAACTCGCAGCGGTCTTCGAATTGCTTCCGTAACCTTTTTCCAATCTGCGCTGTGTGAGGGTCCTGTGGCTTCGGAACACGAGATGGTGTTGATTGTTCGGTTTTCTTCCGGAAGTTGGACTGGTTTGGTTCGTTTGGATCTGTCCTCGGTAACCTCCTTTCGTATGTAATGTTTGAGCTCTCCCGCATCAATTAATTTTTGGATCATTATTTTAAGGTTCTTGCATTTTTCGGTCTGGTGTCCGTTGAAACAGTGATACTCACAGTAATCTTTAGACTTCTCGGATCTCGGGGGCTGCTTTCCCTTAGACCATGGCCACTCTAAGTTTTCCCTCCCTTTGATCTCTCGTAGGATACGAGCATAGCTAGCGTTGAGTTTCGTGTAAACTTGATCTTCGAATTTTCGGTCGCCTGTTCTTCGTTCATCCCTCCGTTCCTTCCTATCTTCGTGAGGTCTCTCATCTGAGCAACCCCTTTTGGCCCCATTGGTTTGTTCCGCTGAATTGGTGCGGTGAGACCTCTGCGGATATGCCCTCGGGTTTTCCCGTTGAATTTCTTCAAGTCGAGCGTGCTTCTCGATAATTATTCGGAGATCTCCTCTGTCTTGGGCACGCTCCCGTGAATTTCAACAAATAGGGGACTCATTCGGTCTAAGCCCCATTTATAGCAGTTGATGCTTACCACTGGGTCCACGCTCCCTATGGCTTGGCAGATCTTATGCCATCTGTTTGTGTACTCCCTCGTGGTTTCCTTGTAGCCAATTGCTAGTGAAAAGAGCTTATCCATCCCGGTGTTTACAGTCTTGTTGTACATGTATGTTCTTAAGAATTTCTCTGCGAGTTGGTCGTATGAGTGGATGGAGTTTGGTGGCAGATTATCAAACCATGATAACGCCGATCCCTTCAAGCTTGACGGGAAGTATCTACAGAGTACGGCGTCGTTCTGACCCCATCTAGCTAAGACACGGTTGTAGTACCGAATATGTGCAGCAGGGTCGCTGGATCCATCATAGCATTCGAACGTCGGGACAGGGCATTTCAGTGGAATAGGGGTGTTGGCCAAGCGATGCGTTAGGGGTGGAGTTAGCTTCTCTCATGACCTCCTAACCTTCCCCCACCTTGTTTATTTTTTAATTGCCTGATCTCTGCCATCATCTCATCTCGTAGTTCCTCCATTGCGCGTTGGTGCTCTAAATTCTTCGCTCATTACCGTCTGACTCTCCATCGTCATAATCCGGGTCGGATACGCTACGTCTCCTTGTCGCGTCTTCATTAGCCGCTAGGACGACTCTACAGTCTTGGTTTGGCTCTGGTGCTTTGGAGCTTGCTTCATCAAGTTGTTGGCTGGTCTTCGTGCTTAGAGCAATCCGCTCCTTTAAATCTTGATTTTCTCTGGCCAACAGAGCTACAGCTTCTGCGTAAACCTGCTGGTTCTTCCTCAGTTCCTCAAGCTCAGCCATTAGTCGGTGTGATTGGTTGGACCCCTGATTGGGAGTCCCAGCGCGTGCCGCTACAGCCGTGCCGCCCTCCTCCATGGTCTGTACTAAAGGTGGCAGGGGTTCAGCTTCGGTTGCTGGTGTTTCCAAATTGGAGTGAGCGCCCCTCTGCGGTGCCAGAGCCGCCGGTATGGTTTGATTCTGATTATTTTTAGCGGCATTCCAAAGGTTAGAGGTGCGCGGGTTGGAATGTTCTGGATTCATCCACCCTTTCTCTTGGTTGATTAAGTTGACTCATGGCGAAGGTATTGCTAGCCTCCGCAGCCTTCGGACTACCGCAGCCTCCCCGTACTTTTATCGTTGCTGCTCTGAGAGCCGCCGCTGCAACTGAATTAGCGTTCATGGGTGAAGTGATTTCTGCAGTATCTTGCCTTCGATTGGTCATTTTAGCTTTATCTCCTTTCTGCTTGCTTCGGGTGATGATCGGGGTTGTCCTGGGGTTTCTTTTGACAAAGCTTTGGATTTTCCTGCTTCCTGCGTCTTTTCCATCACGTGCCCTTTTGTTGATAATGAAATCTCGCGTAAACTTGCCTTCTTTACTCACAACACGTTCTCTGCATAAGTTATTTCAAACAACAAAACGGGAATATCCGCGTGAAGCGGGTTAGTTGGCGAAATACAATTTTTCAAGAGGGAATTAATACCCGCAGGCTATAAATACGGGTTAAGTTTTATTAAAGGATCCTTAGTATAAAAACTACGAAAATTGTAAATCCGATGGATTAGAACAATAACCCGCTTAGAACAATAACTCTTATCGAAGACAAAGGTGGGTTTTTGAACATAATACAGTTACGAATGATCTATACGGTCCGAGCTGATAAATCAGAGCAATCATATGCCAATTAAAATGAAATCACAGGACAAGATAAATCTTTTACCGGGACGAAGTCCCTGTTTCTAGCGCCAAATTGTGAGCACACAACCACGCGGTCCGAACGCTCACAATCAATCATTAACATCTAAGAGATTATGATGATGGTACCTGGTGTTGATTCATTGGCTCAAAACCTTCGGGTTTATCATGGCCTCCTCCAACCACTCCAGGCGTGGCGTTTGTGCATGGGATATAAGTATTAAGGAAAACAAAACACATAAGCAAACACGTGTGGAGCTAAATGAATGTAAAGTGCTGAAATGTAAATAAAACCAAGGTTTACGTGGTTCAGCACTAAGGCCTACATCCACGGGATTTGTTATTCTACTATGTTCTTCACGGTTACACGAACAGTTGAATGATTTTTGGGGTTTACATGTTTCTCTCCTCTCAGGGATTAACCTACCTTTGCTATTTCTCTCTCTCTCTCTTTCCTTCCCTTCCTGATGTTTTTTCCCCCCCTTCCTCTTGGTGGAGATTGGGTATTTATAAGGTTAGAACGTGGGTCCCATCTCTGAAGACCGTTGGAACCTTATCTTCTTGTGTCCTTGCGTCCATCGCGCGGAGGTCTGCGTTTCCCCCTTGATCCCGCAGGGGCATCCTCGCTCGTTCCACAGGTTGGTCGACACATACACTGCTCGGAGTGTTTAATGTGGGTAGTTGAGGGGTCTGCTCGTGTCAGACAAGTGTCTTCTGCCCCTGTCAGTCCGTGTCAGCTAACTTTCTCTCCACCGTTGATCTTGGCTTCTCTTTTGGGGATGAGATAAAGTAACTCCTCGGGGTTTATTTGGTGTTTCGTGACCCATCATGTTTCGATGTTTTTGGCCTGCATGCTTTCCACGTGCCTCTTTATATACACGTGTCTGATAGTGAGATATATGTGTACACAACTTGCCTGGAAGAAAACATTTTTCCGGAGACGCAGAAATTAAAGGAACAACAAACTGAACAGATTCGTCTAGCTGCCGAAGCGACGAAAACTGCCGAAGATGTTACAGAAACGACAAAGAGTTAGGAGTCAAAGAGAAAAGAGCTGGCCGAGAAGAAGAAATAACTTGATGGATTCACCTAGGTATCATTACCTACTGTTGTTGATGCATTTCATATTTCCCTTGTTGGGACATTGTTGGTTGTTGCGTTGGATTTTGAAATACTATAATTGCCTTGTAGACCGTGCTGATCTTGCTTATGATATATAATGAGACTCATGTTTTCCCATATTTGGTCAATTGTTTGTTTTTGTTATTGTTATTTTTGAGCTTAGAAATGTCATCCCTTACTCGGTTGGTTCTTGAAGCTGTGATTCTTTCGAAATTGATTACTGTGTTACATATATCTTTAGATCATTTCGAGCTTGTTGTTGTTGAATATCATGGCTTGTTAGTATGTTCGGAAATGTCTATGATGAAACCGTGGCAAGCGAAGACAAGTAAAGATCTGGAAATGGATAAGCTTCGGCTTTTCTATATGTCTCGTCGGGATAATGTTTCTTTTCTTATTCAATACATCATCTCCGTCCCGCATCTTTCGAGTCATGCTCTTTCGCAAGTACAATCGGAGTTGTCTTTGTTAGATTAAGACAAAATAATGGGTGAATCCTTTTGCTCTTTCGATTGATGGCTGAACGAAATACTATCGTTATCGTACTTTACGTTATTTTGATATTTGTGCTTGCAGTTTGTGTTTCTCTTTTCCTTTTGTTTAGGAGTTGTAATTTTTTTTTAGAAGTTAATTTCTTATCTGGTGCTTTCTGGGCCTCTAAGCCCACACCTTTCATAAAGAGAATTAATTCTGGCCTCAGGGCTTGCACCCTTCTTAGTCCCAATCCACATCCGATTCTTTATAAACTCCCGGTTTACATCTTTCGTATGGGTCAGTTCTTGGTGTATGTATTTGGATCCAGACCCCTCCCATTTCAGCATTCGGGCTGTATGAAAGAGGTTGTCCAGTCATGATTTGTTTACACACCTCTAGGTTCTAACCCCTGATTGGTGTTTTCGGTATACCTTTCCAGGGAGGTTGACCTGGTGTCCTCTATTGATCGATGGATTAAACATTTTTTATTTGATTTCTTAAAGCTTTTCATTTATTCGCATTGTTGTTCACATAATAACCCCTGGATTACTTATATAAACCCCATGCTTTCCTCCCTTATGGTTCCGAAGGTCTTACTGGAGGCTATATTGTTACTGTCTCGAATTGGTTCTAGCGTTGATAGACATGCCCCCATCTGAGCGTGTAATCTTCCAAAATTGCCGTTTTTGTCTTGATGGACCTGTGCCCGTCCCGTTGGAGCGTTCTTGATTTTGATGACATACATAGTCTCCCAGTCAGGAATTGGGGTCGAATGAATATGTGTGACTACTTCTCTTGGTCCGCTAAGCCAAATGAGCTTCTTCGGTGGTAAAAGGATCGATCGAAGCCGGCACACATTTCTGCTTTCTTTTTAATATAAACTTAATATACTAGTTGTTGCGCACGGGCCTAAACGTTTTGCAGAGAAAATTGTGCATTAGTGCCAGTAAAACCTGTGATAAATAGGCGATATAAATAGTAAAACAGTAAAAGTAATAAATTAAAAAAAAACGCTTATTAAACTAAACAGTGATTATAACGGCAATTATCGAAAGAGAACATATATGGCATTTTCAGTTTCAGTTAATTCACTCCAAAACAGAAGGTTAGTATTACTACGTACAGCGGTACAGATGTATGCCTAACACCAAATTAGTTCCAGTTTTATAGTTCTTCCTTTTTAGCAGTATCTTCTTCTTTTCCGTTTCCTGAAATCAGCAAGATACAAAGAACAACCAAAGTCCATTCTACACAGAAAACTGGAGCCTTCGTCACTATAGGTATTAGTTTCTTTCCTCTTCGGTAATAGTGCATCGTGTTTTGTGTATATTAGATTACTGCAAGCTCCGGAACATATGTCAACAATTGTAATTTCTCACATAATCAAAAGATCGTTGCATCATGGATTCATTGTTACAACATTGTCGTCTCCTGCAGAGAAAAATAAGCCAGTGCAACAAACCCCTTCACCTATATGCAATCCCTAGTCATAAGCATATGAAAATTCCATATAAGATCAAAAGAAAACAATAAAACATAGCAATGTTTTAATACGTAGTCACCTTGATACTCCGCTACTCTATCTGTCCAAACTCCAACTAAAAAAACCCACCAAATTAAGCTCAACTAAAACTCGCGTTTTTAGGGGCCACCCGAAAGGATTTAGGGGCCATCAATTTATACACAGCCAAAGACTCTAGTTAAGGGGTACCCTATATGATATTGAAGTTACATAAATGCCCTTCTGATAAAACTGTATAAAAACCAAATCAAAAAAAATTCTACTCATTTCAACTCTTCTTCTTCCAGTTTCATATTATCTTCCGATTGTGGAAGAAAAAAAAAATTTCCCTCGTTCTTGTGTTCAACCGAAACATCGCCGCGAATCGTAAAATCAAAACATCGTCGATTCGTTTGTAAAACAATGGATAAGGGAAATGAAACCCACAGACCTAGAACCAAAAACGTTGCTCGGGGTATCGATCCAAAGATTGGGACTTTAGCAAGAAATAAAGAAATTCTTGCTGCAAATGAAGAAGAACGCGAAGAAGAAGTACCCGTCAATGTAGTCGGTGGTGGCAATTCCGATAGTCAAACACTTCGTCAACTTCAAATGGACCCAATTAGGTAAGAATCTATAATTTTTGGGGTTTATTTCGCTTTAATTCGACGAATCGAGAAAAAAATTTTCTAGGGTTTTCGGTTATTTATCCAGATTCGGGCGATATTCATGCTTATTTACTTCCGAATGTAGTCGTGTTCTTCATTTCTCAAGAACATCGACAGTATTCGGGAGAAATATTTGATGGTTATCGGCCGAATACTGTTGGCCATATCTTCCTGGATACAAACTGGTAATAATCGGTAGTTTAAAGAATTTTTTAGCTCCCGAATATATTTAAGTAGACACACAGTATTCGGAAGTACACTCACTACCGAATATATATATATATTGAAAAAATCTCAAAATTTCTGATATAGGAAAAATCTCATTTTGGGGCCAGTATTTATTCGGAAGACAATATAATGTTTTATACCTCCGATTGTGTAGGATAAAATTTTAGAGTTTCTGAACTCCAGTTGATGAATATTCGGTTGTAAACATGTTTAGTTATATTCCGATTGTTTTTCATTCGGGAAAAATATGTGTCTTCTTACTTCCGAATTTGTTTATTCGGGTTATAGTTTTGTACTTTTTCTTCCGATTGTGTAGGATGAAAAATTTAGACCTTCTGAACTCCAATTGATGCATATTCGGTTGTAAATATGTTTAGTTATCTTTCGATTGTTTTGTATTCGGGAACAATATGTGTCTTTTTACGTCCGAATGTGTACATTCGGGTTATATTTCCATACTTTGTCTTCTGATTGTATAGTTTGTAAATATTGTTCCTTTCTTTGTTGTTTAGACAAAGTCGAGAAAGGAGGAAGAAAGTGACAGCTAGTGCTAGGAGGGAAAGGAGTGCCAAAGATAATTCAAGTGTTCAACAAAGCTTACAAGAACAAAGCAGTCAACAAGGAGTGCAACCAAGTGCTGAACAAAGTGTAGAACAACAAGGCAGTGAACAAGGGGTGCAACCAAGTATTGAACAAGCCGCTCAACAAAGTGCAAAACCAACTGCTCCACAAGTTACACCCCACCATGAAATTGAACCAGTTGATCCAGTGCCAAGAGTAGAAGAAGAAGGACAACCAAGTGGTACCCAAAAATCCAAAAAAGGAAAAGATGGTGTAAAGAAGGATATTGCTAAGAAAGCATCACATATTGTCCCTCAGCACTTGAAGAAGAAGGGTATTCCAGCAGGCACAATCCTTGGGCTACCGGCGGATGGAGGAAAATTGCTATTTGGATACAAAGACTCATGGGCCAGAGAAATATACGAAACCGAGATAATAAAATTACTATTTTTTATTAATGTATTGTCTATGTGTTATATCGTAATATTTGTATTAAGGATTTTTTTATGTACTTTAATAGGATCATCAAGATGCGATCCGTCTACTCAAACCTACCGCCGCACCAACAAAAATGCTTGCGTGGCCTTTATCCGGTGAATGTGAAAGGTTCAAGTCAATTGTTGCCAACTCGGGGTTAGCTAATGCCGCCGAGAATTCATTGTTGGAACATGATCATGTGGCCATATCGACGTTCGTGGAGAGAATGTATCCTGAGACCGATACTTTCCATATGTCGTTTGGGGAGATGACGATTACTCCGGATGATGTTGTGCAGATTCTTAACCTTCCCGACCAAGGCACAACTATGAAGTTTAACTACACAAAGCAGTTAAGTTTGGCACAACTTTATTCTCTAACTAAAAAGTGCTTAGGTTGGGATGAAGAGACAACAACAGCAGAGTTTAGGAGGCATGCAAGTTACAGAACAAGACAGATCAACATTACAGCTTTGATGAATATGTTCCGAGGTACCTTGGAGAAGGAAAGGAATGGAACTTTAACTGATGAGCAAGTGAACCACGCTGCCACCGCATATCTCCTTTGTGTATTGGGATGTGTCATATTCCCCAATACTTCTGGCAACCGGATCGACGCCAACCTTATACAACTTTTGTATCCTCTCCATGAAGTCGGTGACTATTCTTGGGGCACGGCATGCCTAGCATTATTGATGGAAGAGTTGAGAAAGTCTTCGAGGCTAGGAACCTGCCAAGTTGCCGGGAACGTGGCTCTATTGCAGGTTTTTTCTTTAACTCTATAACCCACTCTATAGTTATTCGGTAGACAATACATATGATGCATATTCATAACTCCAAATGACGCATATTCGGTAGAAAATGATCCATCTCTTTTTTCGAATGTTGGTTATTCGGTGGATAGGTACTTAATTTGTTTTCCGATTATATATAATCGGAAATATTCTTTTGATATTAGAACCCAATATACAGGCCAGAAAAACTATAGGTTACTGAACTCCAAATGACGCATATTCGGTAGGAAATGATCCATCTCTTTTTCCGAATGTTGGTTATTCGGTGGCTAGGTACTTAGTTTTATTTCCGATTATATATAATCGAAAATATTCTTTTGATATTACTACCGAATATACAGGCCAGAAAAACTATAGGTTACTGAACTCCAAATGACGCATATTCGTTAGGAAATGATCCATATCTATTTCCGAATGTTTGGTATTCGGTGGATAGGTACTCAGTTGTATTTCCGATTATGTATAATCGGAAATAATGTTTGGAAATTACTACCGAATATACACAATCTATTTACTAAAACTTGGTTTCTTATGTATATAGGCGTGGATCTATGACCACTTCCCTATCCTGAAGTTGGCCGGAGATAACCCGGGGTGGTGCAAAGGTACTCCTAGAGGAACAAAGTATATATTTGAAGACAACCGTTCTAGGACAAAATAGCAGCAGTTGATTCGCATGAGGGAGATTTTGGACCAATTGAAGGCCTCAGACGTATGCTTTGATTCATACAAGGAAGATCGATCCAGTGGGCATATAAATGTTCGGTCGGACTTGTCCCTTTATTTTGGACCATTGTGGCACTCCACAGGATATGTGATGTATAACCCCTCTAGGGTGATGCGACAACACGGGTATATACAACATCAACCCGTGGAGAAAATGGGGGATTACTACAAATTGTAGTTGGAGTTGTGCTCTTCTAGTGGTGATAATCTCACGATTGTTCACACAGGCCCACCTACTGTTCTTGATAACTGGGATAAGAGGAATGACTTCATTATCGACACTGGTAGACGAACCACCTGAGGCGATGAAAATTCTCCAGACTATATGAGTTGGTATAACAAGGTATCACATCCTTTGGTTATCCGTGAAATCAAATCCAACACTACTGCGGCGGGTTCAAGTTATAATTGTATCATCAAAGACAAACCAGCTGGTTATGATAGACTGGTGCGTGTTCTTATATTTTTGTTCATTTTATATTATTCCTATAAATCTTAGGTAATTACCGTTTGATGTTATGTCATTACGTATAAAAAACAGGTGAATAGGTTCAAGCGTGTTTCCAAAATGTTAACTGCATGCCTGAAGAGCGGAGATCCCATGCCAGCTGAGAAGATCAAAGAGGCTAGAGATCTAGTTGATAATATGGATAACGAAGATTATGCTGCCCAGTTTGGGGAGAAAGTCATGAAGAGGCATCCGCCCAAGGTGGAAGTATCAAAGACGGGTAAAAGAACTCGAGCTTCATCGAGCGCTGAAGGTGCTCCAACTGAATCTGCTCCAACTGAAGGTGCTCAAACCCGTGCTCGTGCGGGACTGGGAGGTAGTCACGGTCGTAAAGTAAAGAAGAGAAGATAAATGACAATGATTTGTGTTGTACATTCAGAAGTTTGGGTAACTAAGTTAACTTCCGATTATTTTGAAAAGTATCAGTTTTTCCCAAATTCTGATTTTTGGGCCATCGTACATTCGGGACTTTACAAAAAAAATTATCCTCTGAATATTACAAGTTCAAAACAAACCATGCCATGGCTCTAGGTGGTTCCAAGGGCCAATATAGAAGGTTAGACAACCCATATTCGGAAGTTCGGTAACTAAGTTAACTTCTGATTATTTCAAGTTC
This sequence comes from Papaver somniferum, assembly GCF_003573695.1. Classification (NCBI taxonomy): domain Eukaryota; kingdom Viridiplantae; phylum Streptophyta; class Magnoliopsida; order Ranunculales; family Papaveraceae; genus Papaver; species Papaver somniferum. Next base: position 149,728,154 of record NC_039366.1, on the reverse strand, counting down.
AAAATTTGAAAAGTATCAGTTTTTCCCAAATTCTGATTTTTGGGCCATCGTACATTCGGGACTTTACAAAAAAAATTATCCTCCGAATATTACAAGTTCAAAACAAACCATGCCATGGCTCTAGGTGGTTCCAAGGGCCAATATAGAAGGTTAGACAACCCATATTCGGAAGTTCGGGTAACTAAGTTAACTTCCGATTATTTCAAGTTCAAAATTTGAAAAGTATCAGTTTTTCCCAAATTCTGATTTTTGGGCCATCGTACATTCGGGACTTTACAAAAAAAAATTATCCTCCGAATAATATAGTCGTTTTTAGAAATACCAACTTAATCGGTAGATAAAAATTTAAGTTCGCTACCGAATGTCTTGTTCGGAGGGAATACGTGTATCGTTAGCAACCGATTGTGGTGCATCATTGATACGAAACCTCAACGGCCATATTTTCAAAAATTAGAGTCGTTGGAACTCTAATCTATATAAGGAGGGTAACCCCTCTCAGTTATTATTGAGTAAAAAATCAGAATGAAAAACCTTTTCAATGGCAAGTCCATCATCAATCGACAACATACTTCGAAGATGCAAGCGAACAACTACATCAATTGCAGCAATGGAAGAAGAAATACAAAAAAGGAACAAACAACCCAAAAAAATTAAACCATCGTTAGTGGCAACGAAGGAGGAGGAAGAGGAAATCAAGGCTAAGAAGCGAGGTGAAGAACAATTCCATCATAGAGAAAGATTAAAACAAGTTGAGGAAGAGACCGAATGGATAAAAAATTATTACATTGTGAAAGATCTACCCAAAGAACAGCAGGACGATCGTATATTTTGGATTAACGTTTCATTGGGTCCTTTTGTTGGTAAGTACAAGAAGCCACGCCACAATTATGAACCATCCCATGTTTCTTCAAGGGTGCACCATGTTATAAAATTGTGCACCGAGTACAACCGTATTCTTGCTAGGCACAGAGACGACAGGTTTGCGGCACAAGATGCTTATTCCAAGTGGAGAGGAGAGTCGTTTCTACATTTCGAAGCCGCGTTGATTGTTGCATCTCGGACTGGGAAAAAAGAATAACATGTGATGTTTGAGTGCTGTAAATTCAAATTTTTAATATTAATCGGCGGTTTGATAAAATATGGAATTCCCGAATATGATTAATCGGATTGAAGTGTTATAATACTGTTGTTCCGATTACATAGTTTCAAAAAAAATTATAGCCGTGCCTCGAAATACCCACCAAATCGGTAGATAGATATTTAAGAGTTCTACCGATTATAATATTCAGAATCAAAACGTGTATCATTACCAACCGATTATAATATTCGGAATCAAAACGTGTATCAAAGAGCCCGATTCCTACATTCGGGAACAACATGTATCATTTTTTTGCGACCGATTAAATCATATATCTTCACAAAAAAGTTTCCAAAAAACTTGTACAAATTACATGTTCGAAAAAAAAACGATCAAACATCGTCATCATCCGAGGGGATCAATTCGAGTAACTCAGCGGGAAAGTTGTTGTCCATAACGCGATCCCAATCAACCATGTTGGACTCATATTGTTTCACCCAATCCTTGCAATGGTTCATCGGGAAGTAATCGTGCCACTTACTCAACGGAGGTAACGGACAATTTTCTTTACTCTTAAACCGATAAAATGCATTTCATTCACAAATGCCATTACGATTCTTCTATCTTTAACCGACTCGTCGCAAGCCGTTCTTGTGGGTGCAAACGTCATGCTAAGTCCATACATAGGAGGAACAAAGAAATGTACCACGCAATTCAAAACGTCCGCTAGGAGATATCCAAATTTAGGCATTGTCATCCAATACTTGGATCCGATTGTCTTCAATCCCTTTCGGCACTTCACACGCGCAACTAAGTCTTTGAACTCTTGTTCTTTGTCGTATCTATCTCCTCGCCTCATCATCTCCATATAAAAACCCTTGTCCTTCACTAGTTGTACCGCCATCTTATTTCTTAAATATTGGCATTGGGTGACATCTTCGATATCCGCCTCTCTAAAGTAACCCATTTGTTCCGTAGCAACGTGAAACCCACAATTTCCATCCCCATCAACCTCGTCGGTCGACAAAACAAATGGAATGATAAGTGGAGGGAGTTGTTCCAAATACTCTTTGTATATTGTATATGTGGATCGATTTGGTCTTCCATTAAGATCTCTAGGGCAACGAAGAGTACCTTTGTCCTCTTTTATAGTAAGAATTTCCATTGGTTGGGTTTGTTGCGAGGCGTTCATTTCTCAACAACTTCTTCGACAACATTGGGTTGACTTACTTGAGAAGGCTCTGTAGAGATCTTTGGCCTTACTTGTCGGGTGGTTGGTCCACTTTGATCATTTCTTGGACGACCTCTTTTCTTAGGTTCCGGCTCATCTTCAAATTCGGCTTCCGAACGCTCGTGCCTAGACAATATTCTTTTATTAGACAAATACTCCTTCAACTCTTTTCTTTGGATGGTCCTCGACACTTCGGTGTTCGGCCTACCGGTGTTTTTTGCTTAATAGGTTCATCAACCTCCCTTAAACAAGGGTGAAGGGCTTCCTCCAAATTATGCATCAATATTTGCTTTTTGGTGCCGTTTGATGTAGCGTAACGCTCGGCTATTCGTGCACACAATTCCGACTCCAAGAAAGACGGACCATCAACTACCGGGGTGTTCGGAGTGAAATTTAATTGCTTCCAAAATGGATGAATATCATTGATGTCAATCACTTCAACATACCTACCCAACTTATGACGACACGGGAGTCCAATACCTATCATATCCTTGCAAACACAAACCGTATTCTCGTCATCATAAGTTTTATATAACTTCAATTGTTTCATCATGCGATTTATTGCCCATCTTGAAACTTTATGAACAACTCCCCTTAGAAGCAATTTTTCCTTAATATGTTCCATCGGGAATTGGTGTACACTAAATTGCATACATTTCCTAATCTTTACGAGATCACGATTGGTGAATTCATGGATTGCTTCTTGGATCGACACAACTCCATTTTGACTACCAATTAGTATTTTCTTTAGTCGACCATGAGACCCCTCCGCAATGCTTGTCGCCTCGTTCTTGAAGTTACGATATTCATATGTCCATGCAAACACAAACCTCTCCTTAATCGTTAACCATTGTTTTTTACAATACTCAACCGGTTTTGGGTAGTCCGTGCCGTATTCATCCTCAAATTTCTTCAAGTTACATTCGTAAATTTCCTCGGTCATCGACCAAACGATTTTGTCCCATGCTTTCATGAACATTTTCCAAATAATTCCATCCTCCTTCCACTTTTCTTCAAATAACCTATCCTCTTCCTTACGTTCTTCCACGGTTAATTTACTAATGCGCTCATCCTCTTCCTTTGACCTCTTGGTACCCTTCCTTGGTCTTTTAGCTTGGAAATGATGATGGCAATTGGTTTTGAGATTGCATTGAATGTGCCACGTACATTGCAAGTTTGGGGCTTCCGGAAACACTACCGTTATTGCATGCATTAAGGCTTGATCGTTATCCGTTACAATAACCCTTGGAAAATTATCACCGTTGTAAATGGACCTCAACGTCTCCAACATCCAAATGAAACTCACATTGTTCTCATGATCCATTAAACCCCATGCAATCGTAAACGTGTTTTTGTCCGAAGTATGGAAAGCAATGTTCAACAACGGCATGTTATACTTGTTTGTCTTATAAGTAGCATCTATCAACAAAATTTGATGAAAGCATTGAGCCAATTGGATCATTTCGGGATGTGCCAAGAAAATACGAACCACTATACCATCCTTTTCTTCCCTTCTCAAGGTGTAGTCGTGTAACTCCGCTAACCACTCCGATTGTTGCATGACCGTTCTACCATCCCATTCAGTCCTTTTGATCGTAGCTAGTGCCGACTTAATTGTAGACAAAGAAGACAAGTTGTCGGGGTCGTCCGCCTTTATTTTACTTAAGATCGCACTCGCTTTTTGGATCCGCATAGACCTCACCGTCTGCATTTGATGTGGTTTTAACTTGGCAACCATTACATGTCCAATTAAATCCAACGGATCATCATGGTTGTGACAACCGTTATCAACTTTATACATTTTATACTCTTTACCTTTAATACCATCGGGCTTATAGAAGACAATCTTAAATGGGCATCCTATCTTCTTGGTATTGCTTCAATATTTCCTATTCGTCTTCCGTACGTACTTACTATTCTTTCCCTCATGAATCTTTCGCGTCCCACCTCGCTCACAAATTATTTCAAATCGAGTGTCACTAACATGATTATTTTGAACTACCACACACATGTTATCTTTTGCCTTGTTCATAAGACATTCCTTTGCCTCCTTCTTACTTCCAAATGTCTAAACGTGCATAAAACAAAACAAATCTAATAAGCATAACCATTTAACATATAAATTTTGAAAAAAAAAAAGAAAAGTAGTAATGAGTATACCAAATCGTTTGCATAGTATAGGGAAGTGTCGGGCCTCAAATAGAAATCATCAACAAACTCTTCAACGACCTGCATATGAAAGCAACAAATTATTATACAATAATCGGAGGTTATTAAATAAGTCAAACTGCCGAATATACTATATTCGGAATCCTATCGGTTACCCAAAACATACGATTTATGCAAATGAATGTACACAGTTTACTGAGTGCAAAAAATGATATAATCGGAATCTAAAATATATAGTAAAACAGCCGAATATAAATAACCTGGAGATAACTTTAATCGATAAACATCCGATTTTAAAGTTTTCGGAAATTTTATTTTGAGGACACTGTTATATTCGGTAGTCAAATAATGTTAAACTATTACCAATTGTAAAGGATAAGAATACTGAGTTTTGAAATTTTTTGAGGAATTCGTTTTTGGGGCCATTCGGAGGTAAATAACTCTACATAACTACCGAATGTAGATTTTTATGGAAAACCAGTTTGGGGTTTTTTCTCATATTCGGCAGTAAACTACTATCTTGGAACTACCGAATATACATATTTGGTACTCAGTCTGTTATATTCGTAAGTTTATTCGAGAAATTATCTACCGAATCTGGGTAGTTCATAGCATTCAATGCATGCAATAATCGGTTTTTCTTGTTTACAAAAGCACACAAACGCATGGAAATCGAGTATTTGAGTTTCTTAACACAATACATGTGTTTTACATGCATCGTTAGTTTCAATATCAGGCAATTCTTCATTTTCTTCCATGAAAGGGTCGTCTAGGTTTTCCTCTCCACAAAAGTTTGGATCATTCAACATATACCCCAAATCGTCTTCTCTAAACGGTCGTGAACCCTCAACATTTTGTTCTTCGCCATGATTCTCACCTTCTTCTTCATATCCATCCATTTTTGTAGTGATAAAATGGGTTTTCCCTTTTTTCCTTCACCTTCTTTTCTATAACTCTAACAACTCAAAAATGAAAAAGAAATGGAAAAAATGAAACATAAATCATTCTAATACTGCACCGACTACAATCGGAAGTCTGGGTAATATTTTGGCTTCCGATTGCAATCGGAGGATAAAAATGTTATCATATCCTCCGAAAATATAAGGGTAATTTTGCCATTACGAATTACGCGAGATAAGGGCTGGCTACATTTTCCCTTTGGGTGACCTTTTTTGTTTTATTATTGGCCCCAAAATCCTTTTGAGTGGCCCCCAAAAACGCGAGGCAACTAAATAGTAGGAATTGTGTCAGATCACCTTGAACTCAATTTCAAGTGAATGTATAAAATCATTAAGGTCATGTAAAGCAAGAAAAGTGACATATGCCTAACGCTAGACATATAAGTCACGCGCTTAAATATATTTCGAGCCATTAATTAGTTTTAACTAGGGCTGTACATGGGTCGGGTTGGGTCGGGGTTGGCCTCACCCGTGACCCAATCCACTGATGGTGGGTAACAGAAGTTGTCACCCGCAACCAACCCAACATTACAATGGGTCGATTTTCATCCGACCCACATTACGGTGGGTTGGATCGGGTGGGTGGTGGGTTACCCACCATAAAATAGAATGAACATTACATTAAGAACCCAATTGAAATAAGCCAACCCAAAATCAATCTTAGGAAACAAAACCCTAATTAGTATTTACAAATTACAATGATTCCTAGTCTCACCTTTGGTTGTTGGTTTACTGGTGACGATGTTGATTGATTGCTGTTGGTGATGCTGTGGTTTGATTTACAAAGCGAAGAGAAAATGAAAAAATAAACTGAGCCTCTGAGACTGCCGTTGAAGGGAACTGATTGAAGACTCTTCAATGAAGAGAAGCTACCGATGATTAGGTTTAGGAATTATATATTATCACTTCAATGGATGTGGTTCATCTAGAATAGGTAATCTAAGGGTTAGCATTAATTTAGAAATATTTAGGTGGGTGGGTGGGTTGGGTCGGGTGAGGGAAGTTGTCACCCACAGTCGACCCACCATACGATGGGTTTTGATGTTGTGACCCATAGTCGACCCGCTCCTAAATGGGTTGGGTCGGGTGCGGGTAATTTCAGGCGGGTGTGGGTTGAGTTGGTGGGTTGAGTCGATTTTGTGCAGCCCTAGTTTTAACTTCTAACTGGCCCTATAAGTATTTGTTGAAAGTTATGACAATAAAAAGTAAGAAATAGTTAACCCATGTAGTAATGTACTATGAAATGTAGATCCAAAAGCATCACATTTTTGGACACGATGACAACAAAATAGAACGGAACTTGGATAAGTTTACTTTTTCATACTATTAGGCGTTAGTGAGATATTCCAAGAAACTGTCGTTTAGATTCAAGACCTCTGCTTCCGCTGATCATCCTTCATCCCATTGTCTTCGTCTCTCTCCCCCTTCTCTTTCTTCAGCTATCTTCATTTATATAATTCCTCTACCTTTTCCATTTTAGACGATTTTCTGCCTGTCGACGTAGCATTTTCTCTTTTTGTTGCTTGCACTCCCCATCTGGCCAAACTGCAGTAACACACAAAATCGCACAATTAAATTAGAGCATCCACAGCAAAACCCATGATGAGAATTTTTTTTGCTATTTATTTTACTATAGTATCAGGGGTAAAATTTGCAGGCTCTCAACATAGGACGCTAATGAAGATTCGAACAGTCCAATTGAGCCAAAAAGACACAAATCTCATAACATATACTATTGACACTTAGCATGGATGATCCAAAATCTCAAAGGAGTTCTCAATTTATTGCTTGAACTGAAAAAGATCTGAAAAAGTCAGGAAACCCCATATTTATAAAACAATAATTAAGAAAGCAACTCATATAATCAAATCAAAATCAATGCTAAGAAAAAATAAATAAAAAATAAATATCCATAAATATGAAAATTGGATAGTTTTATACAATTAGGGTTAGAGAGAAGCGAACTCTCTTCTTTCTATAAAAACGTAAGAAAACCAAAAACTTACTTACAACCCTTGAAGTCAGAAGAGAGAAAAAAATTTAGTGTAGCCTAAGAGAAGAATGTAAGGAGAACAACGATATTTGAGTTTTACAACTGCGCATGTGCTTGGTCTAACTCAAAAAAACCATGGCAAGCCCACAAAAAACTGAATCAATTGGTTGTTAAGCACATACTTGTTAACCCATTCTAAATTAGGGTTTTATAGCAACCACATAACTAATTGTAAATTCAGAATTATACTAAGAAAACGATTTTCAAGGTTCGTAATGGAATAGAAGGTAATGATTTTTTTAACCTATTAGGGTTTTCACCTTGCGTTTTAGTTGGGTTTTATATATACATTTTTTCGATATAAATCTTACCTATTGTACCTGCAAAATAAACCAAAATAAATCATCAGAAGAAAATATAATCAATGAAGAAAATAACAGCGTGAACAAAAATATAATCCATGAGTATAAAACAGCGTGAAGAGAAAGAGAGAATAAGAACAGGGAAAGGGAGAAGCCGAGAGACGATAAAAAAGAATTGTGAAAATAGCGTATGCTTATACATAAATATCGGGGTGCTACTGGATGAAGTATTGGTGGTATGAATAAACGGGATGATTTTATTGGCTGAAATATACTTTGGTGGGGCCAAAAGCTCTCAGAAGAGAGCTTTGTTCAGCTTTTAACCACGCGAGAGGAAAATCACCTGAAATCATATTATTAATTGGTGATAATCAGATGGTGAAATCCCATGCTTATGCACCCATGGTCTTCCTAATAATAAGTGATAAGCCGGATGAACATCCATGACATAGAACGGTTCGCTAGCCCGAATAGGCCTGACTTGTACTTTCAGCTAAATAGTTATCATAGCATGTTGCATGAGTCATTCGAAGCCTTGAATTCTGGTTGCGAACTTGTTAATCTCCTTCTCCTTGATTCCAATGCTTTCTACAATATGTAATGGGATCAGATTAGCGAAGTTCCAGTATCAACGAAAGCTCTCTTGAACTTGTGTTTTCGTATTCCCGCTGTCACATATAAAGGTATGGTGTGGTCGCAATGCACTGTTCGATCTTTCTCCGAGAAAGTGATGACATCTGTAGGTAGTGGATATTTTTGGTTCAGGTATTGCTGCATCCCTTCATTCTCTGTAATTTTTATCAATATAACTGCGGAAACTTGTCAATGTTCTGGTGTAAAATTCAATGTATTGAAGAAGTTTGCAAAAAGGGGTTTCTGCGTTACCCTGGCTGCAATATACTCATAGTTATCGATTTCGGACACGATACATACTTCCTCATTCATGTGTTCATTGATTTCATGTGTAAACATAAACACTTGATGCGGCAATGAATCCTTTTGGATATGAGTATCTTGTCCGAAGTCTATCTCCCCCCTTTGTTATCTGTTATATTTTTCCATTTGAATGTTCGGCAGTCCCTTATTGCATGATCGATTCTTTTGTGAAAATAGTAGTATCTAGTATGTCTCTTATCCTGCTCTGAAGGATCTTTTGTTGGAGATGGGAGAGTCTTGTCCTCTTCCTTCCTCCATTCTTCTAATAATTCAATAGTTGTCTCTAGGGTACATGGAAAATCCGGAGGTTCCACAATTTCATCAGATATGTCACCACCTCTTTTGTATCGTTTCCCGTCTCTAAAGTTTGCTGGTATTTTGCCTTGCCTAGAATTATACCTTCTTCTTTAGCATAATCTATAGAATGTCCCTACTGTTTAGTAAGCTTTTAATTCTTCCGTGTCATCGGCTCGTGAGCAAGATTCCTAAAAATCCGCAAAAGTCTCCATTTTTACGGTTCCGGGGATGAAGCTGAGTTCCTGGGGCAGCCTGCTAATACCAATTTTGGAGAGTTACTTTTCTGGGATTTAACATTACTTGGCAAACATTCAGCTCTGAAGCTTCTCGCAAAATCCAGGTATTTACCATCAGTCTTGTAAATATGGTTACAAATATTCGAAATTGTTAGTTGCTTTTGTCACGAGTAGAATTTCTTCATGAATAAATTGTGCATGTCATTCCAGGAAGAATTATTATTCTCCTCTAATCCCACAAACCATGTAAAGGCGGAACAAGTAAGTGACTTTCCGAATTCTCTTAGATAAATGGAATCATTCGTGGCATGCTCATTTAAAGCCATGAGGAAACGGAACACATGCTCTGTCGCATTTCCTGAACCGTCAAATAATTGAAATTTAGGTTGTTTGTACTTTACTGGCATGGATTTTTCTAATGACCCTTGAGTGAAAGGGGTTTGGAAAGTGTAGTTCATTGCAGGAGGTGTTAACCCGTAATATTCCTTAAGATATTTGGTGATATGTTCTCCGGCTAGTACAATGTTATCTTGTTCTTTATTAGGTTACCTATCAGTATTGCGGAAGCCTTCTCTCTGTGTCCGAAAAATACATCGTGTCTCGCTTCGTTGTGCATTCTGTCTAGAGAATGAGATTCGTCTACCGAAAGTGTCTCGTTGAGTTCTACTCTGTAATAGAAGTGGGTGTTGCGGCAATATGAAGAGATCAAGGTCATCATCACCTCCCTCGGGTTGGAGCTCAGCTAGCCTGTCCATTAAAACCAAATGTCTTTTATCGGATTCTGCTAACTCCCGATGCATCTGTTGTACCTCAAGTTGTTGTGCAGGAGCTAACGAGTGCCTGTGTATCCCCGTATGTGGACTTGATCATTCTATTCCAATTTGTGTTTGCGGGACTTCACTTTGCTTCGTACACTCCTTGACTTGTCTCTGTACTTCTCCAGCAACATTTGGTTGACTTACCCTTATTTGTAAAGTTTGTCGTTGTGCCCCCGAATCCTCCATTACCGGCATTCCGAATTCAGGAACTTGCTGTTGTGTTTGCGATCCTTCAGACGTCGGAGTTGTCACTGTCCCTCCAGTCGTCTTGGCAAGAACAAAACCCGAGCCTGGAGTAACGCCGGACGCACTGGGAATTTCTGTGATCGATAGATCCATTTCTCTCTCTCTCTTTTTTAGAACTTAGTGTGGTTGTATTGAGGATTATTTCCCAGTGAAGTCTCCAAATGTAAACATCCCAAAATTGATGAAGGGTTACAAGGAGATTAATCACAATACACAGTACAATTCTCTGAAAAGCTCCGTGTCTCTCAGGAGGCTTAACCTCCTTTTATAAGCAATGCCTGACATTAGGATTCCTTACACATGTGCCCTAGTACCTTTTCTGACAAGACTCTCGTCATTATCCGTACACGTGTACATTTACAATGAGGTTTATTTAGGCAACCACTAATCATTCGCTCTGGGAAACCGCATTTGCCACATCATCGTTAATTATGGCTTCGGTTTTGTGTCATCTGAAACCCCCATTCTTGCACCATCGGCTATGCCAAATCCGGGTGCTTATACTAACACCAATAAGGTTTAAAATTCAACTACTTTATGCCTCCTAGATTTCTTCAAATATAAATATAGTATAATGTTATAAACTAAAAGGAGATACAGAAAATAAAAAGAAAGAAGAAGAATTTTCATTAGTTATCCATTACAAAGGAAATGAGCCTCAGTTTATAGGAAAGCACAAGAGAATGTAATAAAGATAACATTAAAACTAGAAGAGTAATGGAGTGCATGTCCATTACTGAAGTATTAAACCTAAGTTATCACACTAGTTTATACGGGACGTATTTAGCCCTGGCTTACTCGGTCCAAGATTTGACAACAAATCTTGGATATTTACTATTTTTGTTAGGATAATTAAGCTTTTTTATTATGTTTATCTTGTTTAGGAAATTTCTGGACTTTAGGGTTTTATCTTTGTAGGCTATATAAAGCCATTTCTATTGTCATTTCTCTTTAGCTGCGGCTCACGATTATGAAAACTAGTATTTGGTTAAAAATCCTGTTTACCTCTCTTGAGAGATTGACTGTTATTTTCCTTTAACTCTTGGATTAGAGTCTTTGCTCCTGGATTGGAGTTTCTATCATCACCATTAAGGAGTGGATTCTCCTTGTCATTTTATCGCTTCCGCTTGTGCCATATCAGGTGGTTAGCAGAGCAGGGTTTTCCTGTGATGTTCATCTGTGGTTTCCTAGAAGAATCAGTTGAGGATTCATGTGATCTCTAGGTTTTTATTAAAAAAAAAAAAAGTTTCTTCATCAAAGTTGCGGCGGGACTCAGTTTGGGTTGCGCCCCTTCTCGACAATCAGTTTTCCGAAAGCATCTTGGCAGTTAAATTTTGGGTTGGTTTATCATCATTCGCTACTTGATCAGTAAGTATCCCGTCCATCAACAGGGAAAGTGAGGCAATGGTTGATAAGGATTTACAAGGGAATACATGTGGTTGTATGTTGGACTCAAAGACGGTTGAGTTTGGTTTTGCAGATAAGGGTGTCGTGTTAGTTTCAGCTAATGAGTCAAAAATAGTGGATGCTGGTTATTTTTATCCCGGTCAATATGAAGATACTTTTGCCAAATGTTGTGAAGTGCGACCTGTATTTGATGGATGCCCTCGTGATTATGCATTAGGATCTCAAATATCTTTTGTTGGGTTTCGACAAAAGCATCAGTTTATTCTCCATACACAAGAATGGAGTGACTCTCCTCGTCACTTTATTTTCAGTCGTTTTGTTGTGCCCATGCATAACTCGAGAGCAAGCTATGTCTTTGAAGTACCGATTCAAGAACAGTCACGTAATTTGTATCTGTTTTGCCGAATTGGTTGTAAACTCGAGACGAGTTTCGTCGCAGTAGGGGAGCCTGATACGGGACGTATTTAGCCCTGGCTTACTCGGTCCAAGATTTGACTACAAATCTTGGATATTTACTATTTTTGTTAGGATAATTAAGCTTTTTTATTATGTTTATCTTGTTTAGGAAAGTTCTAGACTTTAGGGTTTTATCTTTGTAGGCTATATAAAGCCATTTCTATTGTCATTTCTCTTTAGCTGCGGCTCACGTTTATGAAAACTAGTATTTGGTTAAAAACCTTGTTTACCTCTCTTAAGAGATTGATTGTTATTTTCCTTTAACTATTGGATTAGAGTCTTTGCTCCTGGATTGGAATTTCAATCATCACCATTAAAGAGTGGATTCTCCTTGTCATTTTATCGCTTCCGCTTGTGCCATATCACTAGTTGTGGGAGTTACAAAGTAGTGGAGAATGTAGAAGGATAAAGAAGGAGACATAATAGGGGGGAGCAAGTTTGGTGTAAATCCACCAGATATTTATTTACAACATTTCCCTTTGGATGACACCACACTACTACAATGTTGCCTCGTTAAAACCTTGTCAAGAAAACCCAAAAGGGACAAAACCTAGATGAAGGAAAAAGAGTAGAAATCATATATAAAGTTTGCATTAGTTGTGTACTACCTCATTAAAACCTTGATAGGAAAACCCAAAGGGAAAAACCTAGGCGAAGGAAAAAGAGTACATAACAATGATGTCTCGTTAAAACCTTGACAAGGAAAATCCGGTGGGATAAAACCTTGACATAGGAAAACGATTACAACACGATAGTCCAATAAAATAATTCTTAGTATGATCCTCCCCCTGATAAGTACTTCGGTTAAATCTGGGCTTGCAAATCTTTGAGACGAAACTTTCCAATTTCGATGAACAAATTTCTTGAGTGCAAAAGATTGTTTGTTCTTTCATGAAGAAATTTCTAGTTGATGAAGTTTTCTTTTGTGCTAGTCTTCTAATAGTAGTGCTCTCGAGTTTTGATGCTTCTTTAAATGCATTGAGGACTCGTGTTTTCGATTGCTAGCTTCTCAGAGATGATTTGTAGAAGCAGTTGATGTAGTTTCTTCAACAAAGTGCAAAGATATGAACACATTTCAATACGTGAACAAAAAACGTATTGACTAAACCTTATGTGGTTCAGAAGGACATCCAAATTTCTAAGAGATGTATGCAGATTTGGTCTAACATATTGACCTCGTTAAGGGCGGGAATCCAACGAATAACGAAAACTGATACAACTCCCCCTTGGATGACCACCATGTTGAAATAAATTTCCTCACTAAAACCTTATCATTAAAATCCCAACGGGAAAAAAATATATGGACGAAGGAAAAAGAGCACAATATCAAAATTTTACATAAAAAATTTAACGTCAATAAAATGTTGCCTCGTTAAAACCTTGTTAGGAAAAACCACGTAAGATAAGACCTGAGACGAAGGAAAAAAAGTACGCATTTTGACGATTTATGGATGCTAACTCAACTATATGAGTATTACAGAAAACAAGCATCAAAATCATAACTTTAATCTATATCACAGAAAAGTTTTATGCAAGCATAATATTGAACCGCATATTTAAGAAGAAAAAAATATTTATGGTCCTCTGGATCTTATTCACTCAGATGTGTGGTGCTCACCAGTATTGTCTGTTAATGGGTTCAAATACTATATAAGAATTTATTCTTATTTCGGTTAAAAATTCGAAATTTCGAAATGAAAGAAAAAAAATAGTAGTTGGTTATGGTATTTTCATATCCCCATAATTTCAAAGAAGATCTAAGAACATTATCATTAGTCAGCCATATCAGAGATTATAAATTAGAAATTATCCTCTCATGGTCGAAGGAAAAACAACAAAGAAAAATATTTTTAAGGTAAGAAAGCTGGTTTTATCGTGGGAAAGCGAAAAGTTTTTTCTTCCCCCTAAATTCAACTTAATTAAAGTTAAACATCAGCCGGATACCATCTTAAAAGGGCATGAAAAATTCAAGTGGCTATTAATCAAAGTGAAATTTTAGGTTTTTCCTGCAACCTTGTAGAGATTTTAGTTATGTTGTTCACCTTTTTCTTAGTAGCTTCAAGAACCCTTAACTTAATTACAGCTTCTGAAAACTGTATATCCAAAAATTTGACGGCAGTAAGCCTCATGGAACGTTTGACAAACACATGGTTTGGTAATTCATTTTTTGTGTTACTTGAATTATGAAACCAATACCTAACTCATGTAACCTTCGGGTTTCCATGATTTCTTATTAAATAAATAAAAAGACAGGTCAGTCGCATACTATCTCAAATTCCAGTTGTTATTGAAACTATTGTTTAGGAGACAACAATATGAGGCAGCGAACCACATGCTACTCCACTTCCCAATAACGTCTACCACATTGTATCCAACTGGCCAATTCAGACATTTGCCCAAAATGCAACTTTAATCAAGAATCAGTGAACCACATGCTACTCCACTACCCCATAATGGCTGCAGCCTGGAACTCCTTACACACTCAGCATTCCAACACACCTAACTCCACCTGTAACCCCCACAATCGTCATAACTCCTCAAACAACCATTCACCAACTCTTACAATAATTTGTTTCAAAACCTTGCATATCCTCACTTTGTTTTCTACTATGGACCTTATGGCTAGCAAGGAATGATTTGGTATACCGGTAAAAACAAACAACAACAGATGAAATTATAGTTTGGGCCATAAAACAACAACATGGATACTGCGAGGCTTTAAAATTATCACCTCATGTACTACCTGGTGACTCTCTGGTACCTAATCATTCTGGAAACACCAAAAGGATATCAATTATCTCCGTAGGATGGTCCAACGCGGACCTGAACTGGATAAAGATCAACATGGATGGGGCGGCCAGGGGCCACCCAGGTTTTGCAGGTGCAAGCTTCATCTGCAGAGACTCGGAAGCACGAACTTTGATAGCGCTGGCTCAATCACTAGGAATTACGATTTCCTTAATAGCGGAAACTTGGGCTTTGCTCCTATCAACCAGAATGACGATAAAAAGGAAATGGCAAAAGGTTTTATTTGAGACGGATTCGGAAAACCTTCTCCAATTCATCACATCCCCTACTGCTCCATCGTGGTACATCGCAGGAATGGTTAATGAAATAAAAAATAGGATGCAAAAAAATCCGCAATTAACTATCCAACACAACTATCGAGAAGGAAACCAGGCGGCAGATGGCATGGCCAATCATGCGGCAGATGGAAGTCAAATGGGAGATCTCTCAACTAAAATTTGGGACCAGGCAACCCCAATTTTTATTAGTCAAATTATATTCAATGACTCAGTGGACACCAGATACCCACGTCAAATTGTACCCTAATCCTTCTTATATATAATTGCAAAAAAAAAAAATGAGGCAGCGCCGCAGCAGGCAAGATTATTTGACGGATATGAAACTCGTCTAAGGTTAATGACTTGGAAATTTACGTGAAACTCGCCTCGCCTGTCGACTTTAAATTTACCTGATCAATGATTCAGGTGTACTGTAGTTCAGGGAAAGGTCGATATCTTTAAAGAATACATTCCTCCAGCTAGATTACATAGAGTTGAAAAGAAAACCTTTTGATCATCATGATGGTAAAGAAAACAAAAACAATTGCAGACTCGATGGTCACAAGCAAACCAAGAAAGACCCACAATAGATAGATAATCAACAGCAGCAGCTCCTGGGCGAATCTTTACTAAATTTAAGTTGTCAGAGTAACCAAAACAGCTACAACGATTTCGTCTCTGGTTCAGGCAGAAGTACTTACTAATCATGCGAGTTTACACTCTAATGAGAAACAACTTTATGCTCTAACTGCAAGTACAAAAGAAAATTGACCGCCGGTCCAATTGAGCAAAAAAAAAAGATATTTCCCGGCTCCACAATCGATTACGCCGTTCGTTGAATTAGATTTCGCAGGGAACATGAATCAACGCAGTTCTTAATCAAAAACTTTATCCAAAATTGCAACTGAAAATAGGCAATGTTGATGTTTTTGTACATAGTGCTCCTACATTAGTAAGTTATACCAAGACCTCCATGACTACAATCCAGTTTCTTACATATTGATCACTAAATATGCTTTTCTATACATACAAAAAAAAAATGTGGGGGACTTGGAATAGAAATTTCAGGTAGACAAACTTTGCCCGGAAAATCTTAATTTTTGAATGGGCAAATTAAGTCCTGAAAACCTCGATTTACAATAGAATCTGAATCCTATATGGTTTGCATTACCGAGTAAGTGGCTTCTCACTATACACATGCTTGCTTAGCATGCATTCATTCATTCAGATATACAATAGATACCAAGATCAGATAAACGCCAACTTTCAGACCACAGTTTATGCATACGTGAATGCATTTCAGACCACAGTTTATGCATACGTGAATGCGTTTCTACCTTCAAGATTGGCACAGCCAATCCCTGATAGCAAGTTGAAGTGCATGATTAGGAGTGAGATGCAAGTGACTTAGTTTCAGATTAGTCATAGGAGAAGTATCACGTCCGTTCTTCAACCATCCACGCATAGCCTCACCTTCATATGTGAACCCATCTGCAGCCACATGAGGATCGTGCATAATCTCCTGTAGCCGTCCCATTTATATGTAAGTAACTAAGACAAGGTATCTTTAATTTTCTTGTTCAGTAAAATAGAAAAATTATAATCTAACCCCAAGAGGTTAGAACTAAAGTCAAGGCTCACCTGGCGGATAGGACACACGAAAAAAGAGGGAATCGGACGATCTTCCGCAAGGGGTAAACGCTCTAGTTCCCTGATCAAAGTTGGCGTCAGCTCTGGCCTATCTCGGCTGTTCATCTCACAGCAATGTAAACCTAGTTCCACCAACCTCCTGGCAATATATGTAGGCCACTCTCCAGCCGATTGGTCCAATATGGACACCATTCTACCACATAACACGGCTCTACGAACTTCACTTACTAAACCTACCGGAGGCTTCCCTGTTACTAGCTGTAAAATTATCACCCCGAATGAGTAGATGTCTGATTTGGTTGTTACATGTCCACTTGTCTGCATCTCTGGATCTCTGTATGGTAAGGCAGACTTTGGCTCCGCACTTCTGCCAAAACTCGGACAACGAGCAGTATCCTCTGGGACAAGCCGCCATATCCCATAATCCCCTACCTTACAGTGGAACTCAGAATCCAACATGATATTTTCGGGTTTAAGGTTACAGTGAACAATCTTTTCAGGTTTGGAAGAATGCAAGTAGAAGAGCGAGCTTGCAATCTCCGCTGCAATACGCGTTCGAGTTTTCCAAGGAAGAAGGTGTTTGCTGTTTTTGCTAAAGAGGTGGTCCTGGATGCTCCCATTGGGTATGTACTCGTAGACTAGTGACAAAGCTTCAGGACATGCTCCAATCAGAGTTACTAGATGAGGATGTTCTAATTTGCTCAGAACGTGTACCTGCATACATGATACCAAATGTTAGTTGATAATATTAAAGTAACTTTTCTTGAAGGTCCCATCTTACAACATACTTTTTTCCTTCTTCTAGAAAGATACGAGAAAAATAGAACTTTACCTCTTGTTGAAACTCCAATCTTCCACGAATCTTAAATGGATACAGCTTCTTTATAGCAACACTTCTGTCCAACAACTCTCCTTTGTAAACACAACCATACTGTCCCTGTCCAATCTTGAAGCTTTCCGAAAAGTTGCACGTTGCAGTCTCCAAATCTGACAAAGAAAGCTCTGTTAACTCTTCTGAGTCGGTTAAAAGGAAAAACTCATCATAGTTTGAAGGTCCCACTAGCCCACGACTTTTCCACTGATCCACTCTTCGCATGGCGCCATCTCTCTGCCGTTGAACTTTCTTCTTTTCAACTCGGAGAGTTGCAAGGGACGCTTGGATAAGCCTTAGTTCTCTAGTAGCTTCTACTTGGCGAGCATTTGCCTCCTGAACACGATTACTAAGGACAGCAACATTTTTCATTGTTCTTTGTAGCTCCTCGGAGACTTCTTCCTTCTGCACTAAGAGCTTTTCTTTCTCTTCTCTTATACTGCTTATTTCATCCTCGATTTGGTTTCTCAATTGAACTTCATCTGTACAAGCAGCTTCAAAACGTTTAACCTGCAAAGAGAAGACATAATATAACATTGTTGAGAATGCTTTCAAGACTTTTGCAACACTGTAAAGATTAGAAAATAATCTCAAAAGTATGAAAAATAATAGAAAAGAGCAGAGTTAAATTAAATGTCAGGACTACCTTATTCATGGTTTCCGCAGAT
This sequence comes from Papaver somniferum, assembly GCF_003573695.1. NCBI lineage: Eukaryota > Viridiplantae > Streptophyta > Magnoliopsida > Ranunculales > Papaveraceae > Papaver > Papaver somniferum. The sequence goes on along the minus strand of NC_039366.1, from coordinate 149,709,712 downwards.
TCCGATTCCAATCTTCTGCGCTCCAGTAACTCTGCAAATGCTTCATCCTTAGCTTTTTCAGCTTCCGTCGTGGCTTCAATAAGTTTCTTACATAACATTTCTTCTTCAGCATCTGAATCAACTCCTGATGACCCTCTAATTTCAATAGGTGTGTACCCAGATGTAGCGGTGACATTGTTAAAATTTAATGTATTTCGTGCAACTGATCCAGAAGCGGATAGAGGTTCTATCTCATCTTGTCTGATAATCCCATCACGGCATCTCCCAGTAGCGAATGAACTTGTGGCGTCTGTAAGCGATGCTTTGGGTGATCTAATCATTGTTGGCATAAAATTTACAGCATTTTCAGTAGCCTCCCTTGTCCAGAGAAGTTTGCCTTGGCTCACAAACCAAATGTCACAGAATGGAGGTGCCTTTTTGGCAGCATGGCTCTTCTTCACCTTCGCGCAACTGTAATATACCCATGTAAGAACTTTTTTACTAGGGAAAAGAATGTCAAACCAAAATTTATATTTCCTTAACAATGAAACCTTAACAAATACTTTATAAAGAACATGTCACTGACAGGAACACTGTGGGATATGAAGTGCCATAAACAGACCAAATTTCAGCATAAAAGAACTAATCAAACGCACACACTGAAACTCAGCTCAGTGAGGTCACAATGGGAATGACTATTACCCCTGTCGGAACCTCATCCATTTAGAGGTCACATAATTTGCTAGATATAGTAATCTCAAGTGCCAATACCAGGTACAAATCCTTTACTTAATATTAGATATATTTCAAGAAATTTGTTTAAGTAAGTTGCAGTTAGGTTCCAATTGTAATGCCAAAAGAACTTACTTGTCTCGCATCGTCTCCATAACCAATGTTTTGATGCCATGTCTCGTAATTAGCTCTACAATGCCCTTGTGTAAATTTGTAGCTTCAATTGTAATGGTGCTTGCTTTGACCTGCAAAATTTTATTCCTTTCCATTAAATTCTATACAAAAATCACAGCAACAACTTAGAAAGAAATACTAGATACGCATTTCAACTACGAATCAAAAAATCTTCAAACAATCCAATCCTAGAAATTTCTTAATTGAGAAAGAAGAGGGTTGATACCTTTGATCTGTTGCAAATGCCCAGGTAATTAGAGATAAGTTTGCTATTCCTTTGTCTTTCTTCTTCTCTATAGACAGCAAGCGATTCTTGATTGGCTTGATTTGCAGGAAGTTTTCCCACTACAATAAAAAGTATATAAAATGAAAAACTGAGAATATTCCCACAAAAATTTCATACAGAAATGAAATGTGTTGAAGAACAGTTCTACAACGCACCAATAGATCATTCTTTTCTAGAGATCATCTTTTCTTTCATGTATACCTGATTAATTTTGTTTTTGTTAAACAGGATATTCCAGTATTGTTCTTTTTGAATGGAAATTATAATACTATAAAGCCTCGTTATAATAATACTTCAGATTAGTTTAACAATAATAACTTTTGTTTTCTAATTTCAAAGAGGAAGCAAAAATGGAAATAATTAGGGTTTTCCACATAGTTTAGAAGGTTAATAGGGTAATTTGATCGGTCGTGTGACGTTTGCGATTTTGATCATCTTGTCAACAGCTTATGGAGATTGGTCTGCTGGCATTAAACAAATTGAGATGAAGAAGACATGTTCTGGTCTAGGAAGCGTGTATCCACATTACCAATCGTACGGTCAAAGGACGTTTAAGTAATTGTGTTGACTTAAATTAATAACACCATTAATCCAATCTCATTTAAGGCAGGAGAAAATGCTTTCTTAGGGTGGGTAAATAGGTAACTAATTATGCGGTGCACTCTTTGTTTCCCAAATCAATTCAAACACTTAACTGCATCAACGCAATGAAGAAGAAGAAGCACAGCTCTAAGCATTCAGATGTTCTGCGATTAAATTTGCTCGTGGATACTTCAGCATTCTGATTAAGCTGTGCGTTCAAAACTAACCCAACAACAAAGTGACCTGTGAAATCCTATATATCTCCTCCTTGTAGCTGATATTGCGTGCATATATGAGAAAACTCGAATGCAAATTCACTTAGGCGTGTGTTAGGTGCGACAGCTAATACATATGCAGAACATCCCAGTAATTCAAATAATGTTAAAAGCATCATACAAAAAACGAATCCTAGTGTAGACACAAATATGGTAGCTTATGTTGAGTTTGCATCACATGCAGCATACTTAAAGACTTACTGGGAGTAGGTTACAAATGTGCTCTCCAGGGAATAGAAAGGAAAAAAGAAATGTTACTACGACTTCCAATCATGTTCTCCCTGAGTTTTTCTCTAAGTACGCCTATGTCGAAGCTAGTAAACTTAATTTTATGAATGTAATCTTAGTGATAAGCTCATAGAATGCTAAAGACAACAGAATGAATATCCATTATCGACATGGAAACTCCACAGCATCAAAACTTCTACAAATCGACAAAACATTACATATCTATTGGTCATATAAAACCATATTCAAATTGAAACACCAACTATCACAGTTTACTAATGCTGGAAATCTTGAATGAAACACCAAAAACAAAGTCTTTCTTCTGACTCAAGGCTCTATCAAAAATTCTTTCAGTTGTCGACCAAAATGTTTCTTTAGACAATAATTCCAACCTTCTCAATATAATCCATGAGTACAATGGGTAAGTGAATTAATATCTTCAGGATGCGATGAATTCTTATGACAACATCATTAAATTTAAAGTTATACTTCTTTAACAAGATCATGAATGACTTCAAAAATAAAATGGTTTTTGCTTTAGTTAGTAGAGTAATGTAGGAAGAGCGTGTATACTTTAGGTTTGCCCGGGAAACTTATATTTATCACCTAAGTTTAAATATCTTTCTATATTTACATCCCCATTTATCCCTCAACCTAGTGTGTGGTGTCAAATGGATTTCTAAATTGGCGCCTGCAGATCCCCTTGTTCACAGATTGGATACCCACTCGCAAAATAATTAATGGGTCCGAAGTCCGATCGGGTTGGCGGAAGCCCTAATTTACCGGCACAAAAGGGATCTTAGGGGGGCAACCTCCTAAATGGGGTGTTGGTGCAACGCCTCTGCGTATTATAGGTTTGTCCTAATTCAAGGCCAGCTTACAGAGGATGCTATTGGGTCCAAAAGACACTTACCCTCCCTATAAATGCTATTGTTGAGACTTGAGAGGGATAATATGTGTTTCTCAACACTAAAATCAAGATGCTGTATTAATTGACCCTAACTTGTAAAAGGAGAACTCCTCGACTTCTTGGTGTGATAGTTGGTTGACATCTATTAGGAGAATAGTGGGGGGACACCTAGCATTTTCGATGTGATACAGTCGTAAGTAGAACTGTGGTTAGTTCATATACCATTTACTCTTTTCTCAGGAAAAATATGGCTCATGGGTTAAAGTCTTCAAATGAGACGACTCAAGGAAGACTTCTTGAGTAAACTGTGTGACAGACTTTCTGCATCTTCACAGTATAACATTAAAAGTACGTACCGACGACCCAAAGGAAAGACAGACTTGGACCCCGAAATTTCTCGCAGGACTCCATTAAAACAAAATGTAACCAAATGAAGAGGAGAAAAATCCAACAGAACTAAACGGCAGTATTAACATTAATTAAGATCGTCTATGATATTCTTATGTTAAACACACCAACTAATTCAAATCAAGCTGAAGATGAGGACTCATGCGTGGTTATGACCGTAAGCGAAAACCTATAAACTAAAGATCTTATCAAGAAAAAACACTACAAGTAATCTTAATCAGAAGTAATATACAGAGACAAAAGAAAGAAATTAAAGAGAAGAATGAAAGGACTTACAGAGAGTTGGTATCGTAGGAGAAGGTTGATAGACATGAACGAGACAAATTTCTCGATTTCTAAATTGCCGAAAAGTCCAATGAAGTAAAGCCACAGTCATATCAATCGAATTCACAACAACTACATAAACTTTATCATCATCACCATAAGTACTACTAGCACCACTCACTTCTACAGTTTCTCGTCGTCGGGGTGGAGGTATAATCGCCATGAAAGCTCTTTGATCGAAGTTGTTAAGACTAAAATACGACGATACCGGAGTTATCAAACCGGCAAAATGACCACCGATCTGTTGGGGAGGTGGAGATGGATTAAGAAGTTCCATTTCGTACCGGAAATCCGACGCTAAGCAAAAAAATTATTAACCAAATTTAAAAAGCTGTAATTTGAACTAGATTTCATTATTTAAGTTGTTAACACACAATAAATGGAATAAAAAATAGTTTGAGAGTAAAGTTATAATTGGCATTTTGGGATCTTAGAGAATGATCCCTTTTGAAGCTCCAGTGGAATTCATGTGACCCTACTGGACTAGGTAGCCAATATATAATCAATTAAATTACTGCAAGTTGGAGACTATTATCACGAGTACGATTCTGACACGTGGAATGGATATCCCCTGATCTCTGCAGTTACCTGATTGGCTATTTCATCTTGATTTTGATGCTCTTTGTCTATCTTCAAAGGTTGGATGGGTTTTGGGTTTGGGGAACAGTTAATTAGATTGGTTTTAGGGTTAAGGGTTCTTAATCTTTTTCGGTTTTTATTTCATACTTAAGCAATCGAACCTGTTAATTAAACAATAATAACAAAAATGACGTACATAATAAGTATCAACATCATATCAAAGTGTGATACGGTAGATATTGCACCTGCGATATCATTCAAATGTTTGTGCTCTTGATGATGGAACATTGGATTGAAATTAAAAACAAGCTTACCACTTCATTAAATCGAAGGAACTCATTTTGTCCCTTTTAATCGGAGTAGTTTTTAAAAACATTACACAGTTTCCTGTTTCCCTAAAGAGAATCAAAGATTATTCTTCTTCCCGAATATTAATTCCTTAATACGTAAATCTAATTCAAATGCTGAACTGTATTTTGATATTTTCCGTTTTTGTTTTACATAGGAATATCGGAGTTGTGGTCCAAACGTTTGCATGGATAAAAGAGGGCCCAATCTTCTTCTTTCTTGTAGGAAATTTTGGGAGCAATTATCCTCATTGTATATGGTTTGAGGGTTTCGGATCTTGTTTATGCAAGCCTGTGTACAATGTATTTTTTATTGTTATCCTTGTACATCTTGGTTTATTGATCTATTTTTTTATTCTCTCTGCAACTTGTCTGGTTGTTATTTGCTTTAAAATCGTGTTAGAAATGTTTTGTTGATCCATTCTGATTAAGACGATGACTAGATCAGAAGTCTTTCAGTTCAAGGTTCACCGTATTGGGCCTATATATCACAATGCAAGGTAAAAATTTCTTGCGAGGCAAATCTCGGATCGCGATGAAACCTCCGACTCAACCGACTCCGAGAATATTGGCACATCACCTGTTGACATTGCCAAAAGCTTTAGTTTAGATATCAATACAATCATAATGCAGATGTGCAACTCGATACTGGTATATTTGCTCCGGCTTTGTTTTCTTTGGTGAATATAGCAGTTCCAGTCTTTTCCACTGAAATTTCATGATTCCTGTGAATTTTATCAAAGTAGACCAACCCCGAGGATGTTTGATCAGAATCAAGTACAACAATGCCGCCATGGGATCTGCCAGCAAAAGCTCAAACCAACGTGGGACTTGCATAAGATAAGAGTCGTGTGCAGAACACAAGACACTTACGGATAACGGCGTGAAAATTATTTTGAGTTTGAAGAAATGCACTTCAGGAGTTGTAAAGAAATAATCTTCAAGAAGGGTCATTCAGGAAAAAAGAAAACGAAGGACAGGAAGTTAAACAAGACCTAGGTATAATGCCATACAGTGATGCTACTGTTGTGCTTGAACGGCAGCAATAAATTCCACTTCTAAGATAGAATGAAAAACAAATGAAAGAATAAGAATTTTATCAGAGATTACTGCATCATGACCCTTTCAAAAGATACATCATCCGAATAAGAGAGGGAAAAGTACACACACTCGCCAACACAACCCAAAAACAAAATGAAACGAAAAATGTAAAATAAAAATAATGCAAACTGCATTTTGATTCCTAGACATAATAACTCAGTAATACTCAGTTTATCTGCAGCTCTTCCTTTCCAGTGCATGATGATTAGAAACATTTCCTGTGAACGATTGAAGGACCAGATTCGTCGTATTCTGCCTTTGCGATCCACATCTGCATTCGTGAAAGAAGAGAAGTTCACAAGTCAATTGTCTACAGTTTCAGTCACTGCCAAAAGCTTTACTCTAGATATGAACACAATTTCTAATCATATACGGGAAAGAAAAACAGACCTGTTGGAAAGTGCTGAGAGAAGCCAAGATAGAACCTCCGATCCAGACACTGTATTTTCGTTCGGGTGGAGCGACCACCTTAATCTTCATGCTGCTTGGTGCAAGAGCTGTGATCTCCTTGCTCATCCTATCAGCAATTCCAGGGAACATGGTAGATCCACCACTGAGAACAATGTTTCCGTACAGATCCTTCCTGATATCGACGTCACACTTCATGATGGAGTTGTATGTAGTCTCATGAATACCAGCAGCTTCCATACCAATCATGGAAGGCTGGAAGAGGACCTCTGGACATCTGAAACGCTCAGCCCCAATGGTGATTACCTGACCATCAGGCAATTCGTAGCTCTTTTCAACTGAGGAGCTTGTCTTGGAAGTCTCGAGTTCCTGTTCATAATCAAGAGCAATGTATGCCAGCTTCTCCTTCATGTCTCTTACAATTTCCCGTTCAGCAGTGGTGGTGAATGAGTAACCACGTTCAGTCAGGATTTTCATCAGCGCATCAGTAAGGTCACGACCTGCCAGGTCAAGACGAAGGATGGCATGTGGGAGTGCATAACCTTCGTAGATGGGTACTGTGTGGCTGACACCATCACCAGAGTCGAGAACAATACCTGCACAAGCCCACTGTTAGAAGATGATAGTAGCAAACAATATCAGATATTTAGAACCACTATAGACGCTTACCAGTTGTTCGACCACTGGCGTAGAGGGAAAGGACAGCCTGGATGGCAACATACATAGCAGGAGTGTTAAAAGTCTCGAACATGATTTGAGTCATCTTCTCACGATTAGCCTTGGGGTTAAGAGGTGCTTCAGTAAGAAGAACAGGGTGCTCTTCTGGAGCCACACGAAGTTCATTGTAAAACGTGTGATGCCAGATCTTCTCCATGTCATCCCAGTTACTCACAATACCATGCTCAATAGGGTATTTTAGAGTCAAGATACCTCTCTTGGACTGAGCCTCATCCCCAACATAGGCATCTTTTTGGCCCATACCAACCATCACACCAGTGTGGCGGGGACGACCGACAATGCTAGGAAACACAGCTCTGGGAGCATCATCTCCAGCGAATCCAGCCTAAAAGACAAATAGCCGTCTCAAATACTTAGAATTAGGAAAAAACAATGACCATAATTCAACTTCACAGGAAGCAATCAGAAAATATCACTGTTCCCATTACAGGAACTAATCATACCTTGACCATTCCTGTACCATTGTCGCACACGAGTGGCTGAATATCCTCTGCATCTGCCATTTTTTATTGCTTGCTGCCGAAAAGCAAGAAATCCAAAACCAAAACAATGATGAGAAGAAACGAAAGAAGATAATTATTTGACAAATCTTTATCTTATATAAAGTAGTGGTAAGCTAAAACTCTATGTATGCCAATTTGTGTACAAATGTTAATAACAAAAAGATCAAAAGTATCATTTGGCTCACACAATCTATCATCAGTATTCCATACACATTGATAAAATCATATTCATCAATTTTCTTTACCAAAAAAAAAGTGAAACTAAGACATCTGACAGATTAAGATCCTAAAAACAAATTCAAGACCTTGACACATATCACATGCAGCAAGAATCTCAACGTATTCCTACTAAAACCATTTTCTCAACAACAAAGACAGGAATCTATGGTCTCTATACTTCTATGAACATTAGTGTCATTTAGCTGTTAGATGGAATCAATTCTAAAGTACGCACACAATTTCAGATAAAAAGATTCCAATGCCTAAGAAAAGAGAAATTTATATCCACAACTCTCCAAATTCTCAACAGCCTATAAATGCAGATCCTCCACAGACAAAATCAACTCGGACAACACATCCTATCAGATAGAGAACAAAATTTATCTCGCGAAAAGTTCTAAATATCCGTATCACTGTTACAACCAAGTATAAAATTAATCCCAAAATTCATCCAACGGAATGAGCTCACACAAGCTTTGGATCAACACTATACAAACGATTAAAAACATACAATTCCATGAATGGAAAACTCGCAATGTCAATCTTAATAAACACCAGATGTTAACCTAGAAACCTAATAAAACGAATGCATAAGTAGAAATCGATTAACGTAATACTCACAATAAGAGATAGAAATAAAACCTTTTGTGGATCTAAAAACGACGAAAGAAACAACAGATCGATCTAAGAAATCGATCTGAATGTCCAAACGTGAAAAGAATAACAATAATAAAGAACAAGAGAAGAAGATGAAACTCTAAAATAATAGAGAAAGATGAGAATGATTATTACCTGAGAAACCCTAGATTAATCGTGAAGAAGAAACAAACTCTATTCCGATCTAAGCTGACAGCCGCACACACAACCCTCGACGTTTGGTATGTGGTTTCAAAATGGAAACCAGAAATGAAAATTTGGACCTCAAATAAAAATGCTAAAAATTTCAAAAGTCCCACTTTTATGGGATCCCGACCGTCAACTCTATTAATCTAGATCTTCGCTTTGTTCGACTCGTCACGTTCATCTGGGGCTACCGTGGATACAGCTGTTCTCTTTTCCCCTTTTTGCCGCAATCACTATACTGCCCTTTTCTTTTTCTTGATATCTTTCAACGCATCCCTTTCTCGCTGGGCTTTTACACATTCCTTCTAGATTGGGAGAGATATTTACGAAGTGAAAATTACAGGGAGATCCATTTTTCAGATTTTTTTCACTGCGAAACCCGCGCCCTGAAATCTGAAGGCGCGCATCCATCTTTTAGGGAAAAATTATTCTCGGACCCTAAATTATTGAAATTAAATTTTATCGCGAGATTTTATATGTTCATCGTATTCTTCTTCTTTCTTCTTCTTCTCTCTTTCTCTTCCATCTTCAGATCCGATCTGATTTCAATCTGATTTCATAAAAATCCGAAATTTCTCCATTGAAAACAAGTTTTAGCTGTAGATCTATGATTATCAAACATTGTTTTACAAACCCATTTAAGGATTTTCTCTGAAAAATAGAAACATGGTGGTTTTAGCCTAATTTGGGTTACCCTCTGTGGTTGAAATTGAAAGAACATCTACGTATCCTTCATATTTCATACGATATGAATTAGCTCGGCTTCGTATTGATTAATCACTTCAACAATTTGTTGTTGCAGATCTACTGCCAGCGATGGTAGGGAAAAATTACATCGGAGAAATCACATCTGAATGATTCACAGTCACGGACTACCATCAACATCTTAGCCATGTTTTTCTGAAAGATGAGGAGAAGATGAAATTTAGAGAGATGGATGCTACTGCCTTCTTATAATGAAGTTTGAAAGCGTTTTTGTGAGTGATGAGGAGAAGATGAAGTTTAGAGAGATGGATGCTACTGCATTTTTATAACGAAGTTGAAGTGTATTTTGTGAGTGATGTGGAGAAGATGAAGTCTAGAGAGATGGGTACTTATAATGCATTTTGTTTATTGGAGTAGGAGGACTGAAATTGATTGATTGTGTGTACATACAGTGAATGAATTCAAATTTCTCATCAATTTTAGTCTGGGAGTTATTATTGATTGTTGAACATCAAAATCACAAGTTCATCTGAAACCCACTACTGCTGTTACTAGTACTATAGTTGTTGGAGTCTTTGAAAAAGGCTACTATCAGTGAATGAATTCATGTTTCTATTTAAGATTCTCGTCTATTTTAGTATGGGAGTGGGTATTATTGATGGTTAAACATCAAAATCATAAGAGTTCTTAAACCCATTATTTTATAGGCGGTGGCATCTTTGAAAAAGTAAGCTGCTGGAACGGGCAATGAAATGAATGTGGATGAAAGAAATCAGAGACACCGTTTGGCTTCACTGTCAAACATTACTTACTGTTGATGGTCCACCACTAGTGGATGCAGTTGTTTTATAATAGTGACTACTAAACCACCACATGTTGCTCTGTAAATTGATGAATGTTTAAATTGTATTAACCCTCCACAACCTTCTTTTCTGTTCTGAAAATGGATGCATAACCTGTTATGCAGCTATGAAAATAGATGCATAACCTGTTATGTATCTTGAAAAGTTATTGCCTAACTTGATATACAATCCAGAAAACGGTTGCATAACACGTTATGCAGCTACTTTTTTCTTAGTATTGAAACCAACAAAAAATAAGGTTGCATAACTTGTCATGCACCTACAATAATATCTACATAACATGTTATGCAGTCGTGAAAATGGATGCATAACCTGTTATGCATCCGAAAATATGACTACATAATGCATTATGCATCGAGAAAATTGTTGCACAATCTTTTATGCATCGAGAAAATAGATGCATAACCTGATATGCATCCGTAAATATGGATGCATACTGCATTATGCATCAATTTTTTTATGTACGCACTAAAATCAACCAAAACAATGGTTACATAACTTGTTATAAATGCGTAACTTTGTTATCCAAATGCATAATTTGTTATGCAGTGGAGAAAATTGTTGCATAATTCGTTATGCGTCTGCAGAATGTGTTATGCATCTTTTTTGGTGGTTGCATAATGGTTATGTATCAAGTTTTCGAAAATTTTGCCTAAAATGATGATTGCCTCCGATTTTTTCGTGAAAAACAAAAATTTGATATTCTTGTTTGTACTCGTTGCGTAGCTCTCTTAAAAATATTTCCAACGATATAAAATTTGTATAATTCCAAGGCGCGGATTTGTAGATATGTTATATCCAAGTTATGTTGCCAATTATACCCCTGATGCATAACCCGTCATGCAGATGCATAATCCGTCATGCAAACATTTTTAATAATTTCATATAATTATGGGTGTCGCGGAACTAAAAATTAATTGTGGGCCTGACAATGAGAATATTATTTTTTTTGGGCCTGCACCTAATTTTCTCATTTACAAAAGTTGGTTGGATAATTTTAACCTGGCTAAATTGGGGCCTATGCCACTTAATTAGGGCATATGGATTTCTTCATCCACCCAATTGAAAATGATAAGGGATGTCTAAAGATTGTAAAATTACTAGATTAACCTTAAAAAAACTTTAATTATTCTAACACAAATACAAATACAAAATCATAACTTAATTAACAAATACAAAAATTATTAATCAAAACTCAACTTCCATCAAAATTACAACTAAATCCTAATCAATCACAAACAACAATTGTAATCTAATTTCCTTTTGGTTTACAAAAAAAAACAAAAAAACAAAACCCAAAACACAGACAATTCAAGTGATTGAGTTAAATCCCTTTAACCCCTTCCTTCTAAGAGATACTCTACAATGATTTACCTCTAAAACTTTGAAATTCGCTCATCAAGGTATCTGAAAATCACCTAGAATCGGTTTACATATAAACCATAGTAATCCGATTTTGTAGCTAATCGGATTTTAGTGTGAACCTACATACCCCGATTCTGAGTTGATGTGATGAACATCAACTATAATCGGATTACGTTAATACACAAATCAACTGATTCTTGATTCATGTTCGGATCATTTTGGACCATATGTAATCCGATTGTTTAGTTAAAAATCTTTGTATCCAATAATCAGATTACATTATACTCCATATAAACCGATTCTGAAAAAGCTACAACAAACTACTTCAAGAATCAGACTTTATAAATAAACTTAAAATCCAATTCTGGAACAAATTTCATGAGTCCAAGTTTCCCAAAAAAACAAAACCGCTTTCATTCATTAAGCTTGGTTCAAGTTTACAAAATACAATATAAGAAAGCGACAAAATATAAGCATCCGATAGATCAAGTTTTTAATATAAGGAAAATACTCATTCCAACAAATGGAGACCCTCGAATTGATCCCACTCGATCAATTCCTCCCATCGCCTCGTGTTGGCATCTTATTTTTTAAGCCAATCCTTCGTGAGCTCTGAGACCTCATTTAACTTATCTACCGGTGGTAATGGACAATCAACAAGAGATTCCGGATCATCATGATTGTGACAACCATTCATCATTGTAGAGAACTTGTATACCTTACTACCATCGGGTCTCTTGGGTCTATTAACTATAATCTTAAACGGGAAACCATACTTCTTTGATTTAGTAATGTATTCCCTTGTCGTCTTCTTCACGTACAATCTTTTCTTTGCCCAGTGACTTTATTGCTTTCCACCTCTCTCACAAACAATTTCCAAACGATCTTGACTTGAATGACGTCCTAAAACTAAGGCGCATTTGAACTCTATTCTCTTGTCTATAAACCATTGCTTTGCATCGTTTCTATCTACCCATTCCAAATCGGTGAAATAGTGGGAAGAGGTATCAACACCTACGGGTTTGGCTGATCTTCGTCGAACGCCGCAACAATCTACAACAAATATCAACAAGTTGATGATTCAAAATCGGTTTATATGTTACAGTCGATTAAGCCGATTTTCCACAATCGGTTTATATGTGCAACTATAAAGACCGATTAAAGATTTGTCTAGAAAATTTCAAAGTCCACAATCGGTTCACGTCTCGTGTCATATAATCCGATTGTTGTTCACATTTCTCCTGGAACTTTAAGAATTGGATTACATATACACGAAAATAAACAGATTGTCCACTTACGTGATTATTCAAGTTAAGGAATCGGAATATGCACATCACCAACATAAACCGATTTTGATCACGTACCCAACTCCCCAAAAATTTACTACAATCGGTTTATATGGTGATGAACAAAAACCGATTATGCTATCCAATTTGGGGATTTTACACAGAATCGGTTTATGTGGCGTTATCGAATAAACCGATTCTGGAAAATTATTTTGAAATTTTCCCCTTTTTGGGCGATCGAGACGTGCAAATGCATGTTTGTAGATCGTTACAACTCATACCTGTTTATTAGAAGCATTATCACCTTCTTCTTCTCGACGAATTTGTTCTTGTGCTTGAATAATATCCTCAAGCATTCTTTGGTTGACATCCTCTTCTTCTTTCAACAAAATATCCAATTCGGTAGGATCGAAATCATGATAATCTGATGCACCCACTTCTTCATCACTACTAGAGTCTTCATCATCACTATAAAGTTTCATTTTGCTAACAAAAATCACAAACCCTAACTTTTTCTTTTCCCCTCTTCTTCTTCATTCCCTCCAAACCTTAAAAGAGGAAATGAATTTCTACTCTAATCCTAACACTATAATAAAACTCAAACACTAATTAATTTAACTAATACTAATTTAATTAATCATCACTAATTTAATAAGGGTATATTAGGTATTAACAAAATAGTGGTTAAGGGGTTTTTAGAAATTACTTGTTAGTGACCCTATTTTGTCATGTATCTATAGGCCCCAATTAAGTGGCATAGGCCCCAATTTAGCTAGGAATTTTAATCCCATTTTTGTTGAATGGTCTCTAGAGCAAAACCGATGACCCAAATCGTCACCTGACCCAATTCTTAGCGGACCGGACGCGAATAGTTTTTTTTTTTTTTGTTTATTGGGAAAATTAGGCGCAGGCCCAGATTTTTTTTTTCTTACCGCCAGGCCCACAATAACTTTTCCCTACAGTCGCACCCAACATTATTTAAAATTATTAAAAACGTGCAGAGTTCCTCAACTACCCTTCAGCGGTTCTGAGAAGTTCTATTAACTCCCGGAAATGATCAGAACATTTATTCCTCTCACCCATTTCTTTTCTCTTCTTCTCATTTATTCTTCATCCGTTTTTCTATTCATATTCCTCCATAAACACTATAACGGATCTGCAAAGATTTTCTTCTACATCATTCAAACAAATCAATCATTTCAAACCGATGATTGAAGTTGATCAAACCCTAAAATCAATTTCAAACTCTAAAAAACCTTAACCCTAGAATTCAGTAGAACCAAAATGGATGAAACACCAACAAAAACACGTCTTCAGAAATCAAAAGAGAAGAAATTAGGTACTAAAACTAGTTTAATCGATCTTATTCTTGCATGTATTCGGTACATTTGATTTTATTTGATTTTCGATTTTAATTTTTGTTCTTGATGCTTCAGATGAAGAAGGGAAAACCGAAGGAAAAATGAAGTCGAAGAAACAAAAAAAACCCGGTGAGATTTATCATTAGCTTCATCTGTTAGTGTTTGATTTTGTTTTTTTTAATTTATTTTTTTTAATCTTAAATTTTGTTACAGTAATTGCCGATGATGAACCAAAAAAAAAGAGTAAACCTAAAAAGAAAACTGTTTCTGGTGAGAGTTTCATCTTGAATACCCATAATTTTTTTTGAGTTATCACTTTATTCTTCTTTGATTTTAACATAATTTTCTCCTCAATGTGATTTTACCTACTGATGTTGAAGATGAACAAGAAGAAATTGATAATGTCAAAACACTAAAGAAGATGCAAATCAAGGAAAAGGGAGATGCTCTGAAGAAGAGTAAGAAAGGCTCTGGTATGCATAACTAGTTCTCATGTGTGATTCTGCATAAAATAAATCTACATTACTTGTTCTGCAGATGCATGACAGGGTATGCAACATCAAATTAATGTGTGTAACTTGTTATGCAGATGCATGACAGGTTATGCTTACAAAAAAAACACTGCATAACACCTATTTTTAAGTGTTGCTTTTTAATTTTCATCTGTTTAAATTTTAACTTTCATCTGCTTACCAAAGTTACTGCATAACTTAAATAGCTTATTTATTTGTGTTTAGAAAAGATCCTGAAGCAACCCCGTCAAGGAAGTCGCAGAGATTAAAAGATCAGGTGTCACCTCAAGTATCACCTAGTTCACCTAGGCCTGAAAAAGCTACTAAGGGAAAAAAGAAAGCAAAGAAAGTTGCACCAAAGGAAGTATTGGGTGATGATACAGATAATGAGGATGATAATACAAATGATGCCGAAGATGGTAAGATTTGCTTGTGGTATCTTCTGTATGATATATTGTTTAATTGGTGTCATTGATTTGTTTCAATATGATTTGTCCTGTTTCAGTGAGGCAAGTTGTTGATCATCAGAAGAAAAGAAAAAGACATGAACCCAAACAATCGAAAGACCTGAAAAGGATGAAGAAGAAGGAAATCGAAAGATCCGAGAGTGAAGAGGAATAAGAAGAAGAATCTAATAAGCAATGTGTTGTCTATAAACAAGGTGCGTTGAATTCCTTCCTGTTCCTGTTATGCATCAGTTAATAAACTTCTCTTATCATTTACCTGCTTGTTTGTATGTAAAACACATTATTCTTGTTAAAAAAACAAATGCATAACATATTGTGCCTTCTTAAAAAATATGCAGAATATGTTATGCAGTCAACTGTTTGTTTATGTAGTATTAACTAGTAGTGCATGATAGATTATGCATGGTAAAAGATGTGCATAATGGTTTATGCAGATGCCTGAGAAAGAGGCATGTGTGGTTAAATGCATAATAAGTTAAGCAAGGTTGTGTTTTTAAATGCATAATAAGTTATGAACCTTAACAAATCAATGCATGACATATTATTCAGTTACAATATTAAATGCATGACTAGTTATACATTGTTTAGACTTGCTGCATCACAGGTTATGCATATAAAAAAATGTTGTTACATTTGTTATGAATTCCTTTGTTGTTCTAAAATAGTAGTTTTAAAATGCATTTTTTTTGTTCTTTTGTTTATGCAGTTAAACCTAAAACCAAATCTGCAGTTCAAGGAGGTACTTATAGAGCAGGTTTCCTTAGGGTAGGTAACTTGTTTAGTAAGATAAAAGATAGAGGTTGTTCGAATCCGTTGCAGGCTAACATGATGAATGTGTGTGTGTTTGGAAAGTTCTATAACTGGTTATATGCTGCAAACATGGAATACTTGGATGGTAAGAGCAACAAGCTGATGGATGAAGTCTTTCTATCATATGACCATGAAGATTTGAATCAACATTCATTCAAGTTGTCTGAAAACAAGTCCATAGCATCAACGTCTAGTGAGCTTGCTGTTACATTTCTGATTCCAAGAATTGAAGGAGACAGAGGAGATGATATTCTGACTTCGAAGGCAGAGATAGAGCTGACTCAGTCACATCCCCTCGTCAAGCAATTCCCATTCAAAAAAAAAGCCAGGATTTATCAGCAAAGATCCCAAAGCACGGGTAACAAAGGTGTGGATAGATGATATTGAAAGGCTGGTGTTGGAAAAACTTGATAAGAAAGGTCATGAAGAGGAAGTTGTCTTCCTTATCTGCCTTTACATGCTAGTCGTCTTGTTCTTTTGTCATTCAAGTGGAGACAATTTAGACGTTTCGTATGTTGGTTTGGTTAAGGATTTGGAAACCATGGACTCTGTCTCTTTTCCTGATCTTATTCATGAACACCTGATTGAGGGAATCAAGACTGTAAAAAGAGACAATCTTCATATCAGGAATTGCAGTGGTTGCACTATATATTCTCTTGTAAGTTAGTTTTTTTTTTTACTTTCATAACATCTGTCAATAAATATTACTTTCTTGGATACAAAATATCTTATTAGTTATTATTTTTTGCAGCTTTGGTTGGCTGAGGATTCTAACATAGATGAGATATCATCTGACATCGTCAAGGTCATTTCCAATGCTACACCGAGAGCTGCGAAGTGGGACTTGGCAGCAATGAAGAAAGCAATGCTCAAGAAGAATATTACATTCTTAAAGGTACCTGTTTGTGAACATTTCATGATTTATAATTGACCTTCATGCATCTATGACAGTATCTCTAAATTCCTTAAAAATGAATGCATAATAAGTTACGTTAGCAAAAAAGGATAACTGCATAATAAGTTATGCACCTTAATAAATCAATGCATAACATGTTATGCAGCCGAATATATGAATGCATGACCGGTTATGCATTTTTCAATATTGAAAAGGAGTTAAGCATGGTTGTGTTTTTAAATGCATGATAAGTTATGCACCTTAACAAATCAATGCATGACATATTATTCAGTTCCAATATTAAATGCATGACTAGTTATGCATTGTTTAGATTAGCTGCATCACAGGTTCTGCATATAAAAAATGTTGTTATATTTGTTATGCATTCCCTTGATGAGTGTCATTAATCATGTTGCAGTATAATGAGAAATTTAGAGATGATTATAGTGCAATGGAGATGGAATTCTGTGAACCAAGAAAACCAAGAAAAAAGAAAGAGATATATGATCTCGTCGCAATGAATCTTGAAGAGAAAAGAGACAAGTATGAAGAAGCATTTCTGGATGCAATTAAGATCATTGAACAAGAAACGTGTCCCCCCGATAGTGCTGAAGCAAGGTTGCAGATCATTGAAGCAAAGCTGAAAGACATGAAGCAGACTCAGGAGAGGAATAGACAGAGTGGAGTAGACTTCAATGAAAATTTGTATAATTACGTGAAGGAATTGCTCGTTGATTGTGGCAACATATAAGTGCAGGAGGAGTCGTCAGGTGGACCTAGTGTCAATGTATCATCAGCTGAGCCAAGCGACCCACTGAGCCAAAACTTGCCAAGGAATGAGACTCTTGTTGAAATGGTATCTTCAACTGAACCACCTACAAAAGAATCAGTGCCAGAAGTTATCAGACTCGATAGCCAAGACCAAACGGCTAGTCAAGGTATCCAGTCTTCACCTTTCAAGTTCATGGACATGGAAAAAGCTGTTAATCTCTCCAGCGACGACAAGGAAACAGAAACTCAAGTGGAATTGGAGACAACACCAAATATAGCAACAACACAAGAAAGACTTGAAACACAGGAAAGAGACTTTTTGGCCGGTGGTGATGATGACATTCTCCCAGAAACTCAGAAGAAAGCAGAAGAATATGTGGTTCCCACATTTAATCTGCATTTATCACAACCTGCTGCTGCAATTAAAGATGATGCTGGTGGACCACAAAAGCAAGCTGAAAATCTGCAACAACCCGCTATTAAGATACCACAACATCAAACTGAAGAACCACAACAACCAGAAGAGCCAGTTGCTGAAAAACCACAACAAGTAGTTGTTGAGATGGTTGTTGATGCAAATAAGGAGATGGTGGTTGAGAATCCTTTAACTCCTGGTGCCACACAAGATGCTGAAAAAGAAAAAGGCTATAATGAAGCTGCTGAGATGGAGATAATTTCACAAAACCTGGTACCTAAAATATAAACAAATTTTGTATTTTAAAACTTTTAAAAAAGCAACATAACATCTTTTATTATGGTATTTTTATTAATGTCAAATCAACTATGTACTACTTATTATTTTTAATCAACTATAAACTGTTTACTATATTGTTGTTTTGCTGTTTAATCAACTATTTACTTAATTTCATAATAAACTGTTTATATCTAACACATTTTGGTTACATGAATCTCTAGGAAGAAGACGTAGGAGGGGAGTTTGTACCAAGAACAGAATTTTTGAAGAGGTCACCATTGAAGAAAAAGTGAGTATTGAATCGAAAAACAAACAAGGCAGAAGAGGACAGGAAACAACCAGGAAGCAAGGTAAGAAGAATCAAGGAAAGGACAACATGGAATCAAGGAAAGGACAACTTTGAAAATCCTTTCTTTAACACTTTGGTTGTAGTAGTTAGCCATCCGTTTCCGATATGCTTCAGGGAATCGTTCTGCTCGCGTTCTTGTTTCCTCTATTGTTTCCAGGTGCGCGAAACGACTTACTTCATCAAGTGTGGTGTGGCTAGCCATTGCTAATCTTGTTGATGGTATTGCTATCTCCGCCGGGAGTATAGCTTCCTCGTCGTAGACCAACGAGTAAGGCGATGCCCCTGTAGCGCTTCAAAATCATGTATGCCCATAATGAGAGTGGTAATTTGTCATGCCATTCTCTGTGATTATCATTGACTGTTCTACTTAGGATCCGGAGGAGGGTTTTGTTAGTAGCCTCTGTCTTCCCGTTTCCTTAGGGATAATAGGGGGTTGACGTGTGCAACCTCGTGTTATACTGTCGGAGTAGGTCTATCACGTCTTTGTTTACAAACGAATTGTCGTTATCTGCCATGATTATCATAGGTGATCCAAACCTGCAAATAATATATTCCCTGATAAACGCGACTATGGTTTCCCTAGAGTAATTCTTTAGAGGTATCGCCTCGACCCACTTGGATGCATACTCGGTGGCGGTGACTATGTATTTATGGCGCTTTGAGGAATATGGATTTATTGGACCTATGAGATCTAACCCCCAACTGTGAAACAACCACGGTGTTACTATGATGTGTAGTTGGGTGTGGGGATCTCCGGTCAGTGCATTTGGCAGCTCAAGCATTTTCTAACATGTTCATCGGTGTCGCTCTCCATAGTCGGCCAGTAGAATCCTCCTTCATAAAGTTATAGGAATAGCTTCTGCGCCCTTGATGTTCAGTATTGTGAGACTTGGTCATGACTTTGGTTGCTTCTTCATCGGATAGGCATCGCAAAATTGCAATGTTGTAACTTCTTCGTTAAAGTACACCTTCATTTATGTAGAATCGCGTTGCCTTCCTTTGAATTTCAGGGCCTCCTGCCTCTCATTGGGTATCTCGTCGTGTTGGAGATAATTGATATACGGTTGTCTCTAATCGACTCCCTGACCCAGACAAACTTTCGCAGGTTGTGGTGGAGCTTGGCAGTCGACACAGTTATATTGGAGAGCCGCCGCTTGTGCTGACATACTTGGCCAGTATACCCCCAATCTCGGGAGTTTCCTATAGAGATGAACTGCACCTGTCTATCCGCAAGTTTCTTCATGCAAGTCATGGAGTACTTTCGCCGCTTCCTTCTTATTTAAACATCTCGCCAAGGACCCTCCTGCGGCCTGGTAGTACATAGCCCCTTGTATTACCATAAACTGTTTTAGGACTTTGGTAGGAATGACTATATCATCGCCCATTTTGGTCAAATCTTCGATGTATACCTTCCTCCAGCCATCTGCTTCATCAAAAGCTAAGTCCTCTTTCCAGGTAATGGGTAATTCTTTTCTTCTCACTGTTACTGTACCTTCGTCTTCGCCATTGATCTGCATTTTACTTGTCAGGGTTGCTAGGGCGTCTGCATGACGGTTTTCACTCCTGCCCGTGTGATCTAGAATCGACCCTGTTTGACGGATCAATCTTTGTGCTTCTGCTCTGTAGGGTGCCAGATGCGCCTCCTTCACATGAAAGTTGTCGTTCACCTGATTCGTCACTAATTTGGAGTCACCTTTTATCTCTACATTCTCCAGGTCGAGCTCTTTTTCCATCCTAAGTCCCAGGATTAGCGCCTTGTATTCAGCAACGTTGTTACTACACGGGAAATCTAGTTTAAACGAGTACGACAACAGATCGCCTTGCTGGGCCTCGAATACCATTCCTGCTCCCCTACATTTCCATAAGATAATCCATCGAAGAACATGGTCCAGAGCTTGATAGCTTCCGCGGTTGCCACCTCCCAGGGTATGCATTCATGTACCTCATCGTCTCTTTCTCCTGGGAACATCGCTATTAGATAAATTATTGCCTGCCCACATACTCCTTTCGGTCGTGTATTGAGATCGAATTCGAATTCGAGTGGGATAATCGAAACACGTCATGTGGCAGAGTTGGACTGAAGTTGGGTCGGGTATAGTGGGTTGAAACGCGCCTACTCCTTTTTTTTTTTGGTTGGATAGGGCGCGACCTTTTTTCGCTTCGTAGATTTATGAGTGTTTTAGTGTCTCATGACCTTATGTAGGTTTATCGACCGTGTGTCTTAGGCATCCTGTAGGCTTTCGTAAATTTGTCAGCCGACCGGGTGTCTTTGCATCTCGTGGCTTTTTGTAAATTCATCGGCAGACCGGGTGCCATTGGCAACCTGTAGCCTTTTTGTGAATTCGTCAGCCGACCGGGTGCCATTGGAAGCCCCTAACCTTTTGTAGATTCATCGGCCGACCGGGTGCCATTAGAAGCTCGTAGCCTTTTGTAAAATTGTCAGTCGACCGGGTGCTATTGGCAGCCCGAAGCCTTTTGTAGATTCATCGGCCGACCGGGTGCCATTACCAACCCGTAGCATTTTGTAAATTCGTCAGCCGACCGGGTGCCATTGGCGGCCCGTAGCCTTTTCTAAAATCGTCAGCCGACCGGGTGCCATTAGCAGCCCATAGCCTTTTGTAAATTCGGCAGTCCGTAGCCTTTAGTAAATTTGTCAGTTGTCCGGGTGCCATTGATAGCCCGTAGCCTTTCGTAGATTCTGTGTGCACGTTATTCATTGTTGATAATTGTTTTTTATTATGCAAAGTAGGCGCTTGTACATCAGATAACTTAAGCATGGAAACTCTTCAGCCATTTTTCGTTTATGGGCGACTTAACCTTGGTACCATCTACCCGTCCTAGTTTGTAGTATCCACTCTCATCCACCTTTCTAATTTTGAACGGGTCGTCCCAGTTTGCCGCGAACTTCCCCACGCTGGCATTTCTTTGTACTTGAGGGGCGATTTTGAGAACTAGGTCGTTGACTTTGATAATTCTTTCTTTAACACTTTGGTTGTAGTAGTTAGCCGTCCGTTTCTGATATGCTTCAGGAAATCGTTCTGCTCGCGTTCTTGTTTCCTTTATTGTGTCCAGGTGCGCGAAACGAATCACTTCATCAGATGTGGTGTGGCTAGCCATTGCTAATCTTGCTGATGGTATTGCTATCTCCACCGGGAGTATAACGTCCTCGTCATAAACCAACGAGTAAGGCGATGCCCTTGTAGCGCTTCGAAATCTTGTATGCCCATAATGAGAGTGGTGGTTGCTCATGCTATTCTGTGTGATTATCATTGACTGTTCTACTTAGGATCCGGAGGAGGGTTTTGTTAGTAGACTCTGCCTTCCCGTTTCCTTGGGGATGATATGGGGTTGACGTGTGCAGCCTCGTGTTATATTGTCGGAGTAGGTCTATCACGTCTTTGTTTATGAACGAATTGGCGTTATCTTTCATGATTATCATAGGTGAGTCGAACCTGTAAATGATATATTACCTAATAAACGCGGCTATGGTTTCTCTAGAGTAATCCTTTAGAGGTATTGCCTCGACCCACTTGGATGCATACTCGGTGGCGGTGATTATGTATTTGTGGCACTTTGAGGAATTTGGATTTATTGGCCCTATGAGATCCAACTCCCAGCTGTGAAACGACCATGGTGTTACTGTGCTGTGTAGTTGGGTGTGGCGCGCTCTGGTCAGTGTCCCGTGCATTTGGCAGCTCAAGCATTTTCTAACATGTTCAGCGGTGTCGCTCTCTATAGTCGGCCAGTAGGATCCTCCTTCGTAAAGTTGTAGGAATAGCTTCCACATCCCTTGATGTTCATCATTGTGAGACTTGGTCATGACTTCGGTTGCTTCTTCATCGGATAGACATCGCAAAATTGCGTTGATGTAACTTCTTCAGTAAAGTACACCTTCATTTATGAAGAATCGTGTTGCCTTTCTTTGAATTTTCAAGGCCACCTGCCTCTCATTAGGCATCTCACCATGCTGGAGATAATTGATATACAGTTGTCTCCAATCGACGCCCTCAGCCGAACAAATTTCCGCAGGTTGCAGTGGATCTTGGCAGTCGACACAACTATATTGGAGAGTCGCCGCTTGTGCTGACATACTTGGCCAGTATACCCCCAATCTATGGAGTTTCCTATAGAGATGGACTGTACATGTCTGTCTGCAAGTTTCTTCATGCAAGTAATGGAGTACTTTCGCCGCTTCCTTCTTATTTAAACATCTCGCCAAGGACCCTCCCGCGGCCCGGTAGTACAGAGCCCCTTGTATTACCATAAACTGTTTTAGGATTTTGGTAGGCATGACTCTATCATCGCCCATTTTGGTCAAATCTTCGATGTGTACCTTCCTCCAGTCATATGCTTCATCAAAAGCTAAGTCTTCTTTCCAGGTACTGGGTAATTCTTTTCTTCTCATTGTTACTGTACCTTCGTCTTCGCCATTGAGCTGCATTTTACTTGCCAAGGTTGCTAGGGCATCTGCATTCCGGTTTTGACTCTTGACCGTGTGATCTTGAGTCGACCTTGCTTGACGGATCAAGCTCTATGCTTCTGCTCTGTAGGGTGCCAGATGCGCCTCCTTCACATGAAAGTCGTCGTTCACCTAATTCGTTACTAATTTGGAGTCGCCTTTTATCTCTACATTATCCAGGTCGAGCTCTTTTTCCATCCTAAGTCCCAGGATTAGCGCCTCGTATTCAGCAACGTTGTTACTACACGGGAAATCTAGTTTAAACGAGTACGACAACAGATCGCCTTCCAGGGCCTCGAATCCCACTCCTGCTCCCCCTACATTTCCATAAGATGATCCATCGAAGAACATGGTCCAGAGCTTGATAGCTTCCGCGGTTGCCACCTCCCCGGGTATGCATTCATGTACCTCATCGTATCCTTCTCCTGGGAACATCGCTATTAGATCAGTTATTGCATGCCCGCATACTCCCTTCGGTCGTTGGTATTTGAGATCGAATTCGGACAATTGCAGCAGCCACCGAGCGGTCCTTCCTGTCAAGACAGGCTTGGAAGCCAAATATGGTATCGGGTTTACCGCTGCTACCACGATCGTCTTGTGCGCTAGTAGGTACGGGCGTAACTTATGTGCAGCGTAGATGAGGGCTAGATACGCTTGCTCTACTCGCGAATATCTTAGTTATACTTCGCGTAGAACTCGGTCGACGTAGTAGAGAGGTGACAACTGATCGCCGCCCTATATCTTGCGCCAGTACAACCTCTATCGCCAGATTGGTGGACTCCGTGTATAGATACAAAGGGACTCATTTCACAGGTGGTCTGAGGACTTGTCGGCTAACGAGCCCCTCCCCCCCCCCCCCCCCCCCCCCCCCCCCAAAAAAAAATGTGAATATGGTGTTTTTCCTCAGTAATAGCAAGAACGCGGATAGTAACTAGGCGATCCCTGGTATGAATCGTCGTATATATGATATCCTTCCGATGAATGCCTGTATCTCCTTGGTATTCGCTGGCGGCATCATGGTCGCGATGGATTCAACTTTATCCGAGTCTACCTGAATCCCTTCGGTGGTCACCACGAAACCTAGGAACTTCCCTGATGTCACTCGAAAGGCGCATTTAAGGGGATTCATCTTGAGTTTGAACCTTCTGAATCTCTCGAAGACTGTCCTTAGATGTGAGATATGATCCTCGGGGTCTTGCGACTTTACTACGATATTATTAACGTATACTTCTACTGTCTGATGCAGCAAGTCATGGAATATGAATATCATGGCACGTTGGTAGATGGCGCCTGCATTTTTCAAGCCAAATGGCATCCCAACACAGTAGAAGTTCCCGTAAGGGGTTTGGAAAGAAGTTTTCATCGCATTCGGCGTAGCCATCCTTATTTGGTTGTACCCACTGAAGCAGTCCATGAAGGAGAATCTTTTCTTACCCCCTGTTGGGTCTACTGTTATGTCGATGTTGGGAAGTGGGAAGTCATCTTTTGGGCATTCCCTGTTCAGGTCTCTGTAATCCATACAACACCTAATTTTCCATTTTTCTTTGTCACCGGTACGATGTTGGCTAGCCAGACTGGGTGTTGAATGAGCTTGATAAATTTGGATTTTAGCAGGCATTCTATTTGTTCTTTTATTGCAAGGTCCGTGGATCTTGGGAACTCGCCACTCCTTTGTTTTATCGGCTTGAACTCGGACGAGACGCTGAGATTATGGGCGAGGCTGTTATCCAGTCCCGACATTTATCATAGTTGAAAGCAAAGATATCACTGTATTCTTGAAGTATCTTGATCAACGCTTTCCCATCATCTTCGCTTAGGTTATTACTGATCATGATAGGGCGCCTGTCTCCTTCGGTCCCTAAGTCGATATCCTCCATGCCATCCATGGTGAGGTCCTTATGTGTTCGCTCTTCTGTTGTTGCTTGTGCTGTTTCCTCGTACTGGCTCCGGAAATCCTCGTCATTGACTTTCTGAAAAGCAACCCGCTCATCTCCTGATTATCACTCTCTAAGGGGACTTCCTCTTCTTCGTTTATTGAAGACATGACGCAATCACGCATATCTGCGGACGCTCCCTTGGTTGATTGCTATAATCGGTACACATGTCCCCTGTCTGGCTTGGAGAAACGCTGGAATCTAGGTTGTTCCTCTTGTTTCCTCTTCTTTTCTATCGGGAATACCATTCTAGAGGGGCTGAACACGGACTTGGTTGACTTCTCCTTCTCTTCCTCTTCCCACTTGGGTAATGGGGTGAGCGTGCTTCGGGTACTTCGTCTGATTCTTTGGGCACGTCATAGAAGACTGCGTCTTCCATGTGTGCTTCATCTGGATCGAAAGGATTTCTCGTCGTGGGTATCCGATATTGCTTTCCCCCTATGTTAGTCTTGACACACTGGTGATATGTTGAGGTTACGACCTTATGATTGAGTAGACATCCCCGCCCGAGCAGCACGTGGAATGTAGTATCATCTTCTAAGACATAGAAGGGTGTGAGGGATCGAATGGGTCCTACCTTCATCACCAAGTTAACGATCCTGATAGCTGCTTGCGTGAGTCCGCCGAATCCTTTCCCTGTAGTGGTTCGCATCCGGATAGCAGATCGTTGCACTCCTAGGATTTCGAGTGTGTGCATAGAGATCAGATTTAAAGACACACCCCAATCTATGAAGGCTATTTTCAGTGACTGACTGTTGATGTAGACGGTTAAGTATAGAGGCCTGAGATGCTCTCATGGGTAAAAAAATATCCTCATCAGTGAATACGATCGCTCCTTTAGGCAGATGGTCGTAAGGTTTTCCCGTTGCAATGGTTGTTATTGCTTTGCACGCCTTCTTGATTTGGTTCTCTCTAAAACCCAGTGAGTCAAAGAATTGTTGGGCTAGTACCGTTTGTGCAAACTTACTAGCTACGCCATCCGTGTTTTCGAATGTGGGGATTTCTGCACCAACTTCAAATGCCTCGTCATTGTCATCCTCCCATGGTCTCCATACATCCCCGCTTGGGTCATGGGAGAGCATCATAACGTGGTGTTGAATTGGCATATCGCCTTCTGGGTTACTCATCTCAATTCCCCCCGCCTCGAGTTTTTTCTGAAAGATCCTTGGTAGGTTGAAACATTCGATCATAGGTTGTTGTATTCTTCGGTGAAAGTGGCGGTACCTAGCGTCATTCTTATCGATGGTATTGAGGTCTATCTTTGTCGGAGGTAATTGAGCTTCCTTGTTTGTTAACCATTATTCTAGTAATCCCATAATCTGTTCGTTACTGCACGGCAGAGGTAGTGGGTATGCTCGTTGATGATCTCTGGCGCCATCTCGATTATAGGATTGGTTCTCCTGCGCGTTCCACCCCTCTTAATTATTGTTTGCGCGAGTATTCTGCGGTGCAGTCAATACAGGGTTGACTGTGTTTTTCCAGGTATAATCCATATTAGATTCATTCACATAATCAAAAATACTTGCCACTGCTTCCTCCATCTCGACAAAGGTTGGGAATCTGAAGTTGACCAGGCTACTCTTAAAAGGGGGTGTCATTTCTCGTACAAAAATTTCAACCAGTGCGTCTTCCTTGATGTCCTCATGACAGTCCAACGCAAAAAGGCGGAATCCAGTTATGTATTTGCATATTTCCTCTCTCACGCGCTGGTCGCATCTACTCAGGTCTATAGTTATGATCTTTCTCTTGGATGAATAAAAATTTCTGAGGAAAAGGGTAGTCATAGCCGACCACGAGTTGATGATTCCTGGCTTCAGGTTGTCGTACTAGGTGAATGTTGTATCAGTCAAAGATTTTGGAAATTCCCTAAGGCATAGTTTGCCGTCGGTCGCGCGGTCATTCATGGCGGACAAGAATTGGCTAAGGTGTTCGCGTGCGTTCCATTGTTCATTGTGTACTACAAATTTTGGTGAAGCATAGTCCTACGAGTATTGGTAATCTGCGACCTCAGAAAAATATGGACTGGTCATGAAATCGTAGTTGTCTTGCTTTACTATTCGGTAGTTTGCCTCTAGGTACTTAGACATCACCTCTTGCGACATGATTACAGGTTCTTCTTCCTCCTCTTCGACGTTCTTTGCCGCTTCTTGGGCGTTTCGCTCGGTTTCAGCTGCTTTAAACAACTTTCTCAGCTCCCGCTCTCTCCGGACGTGGTCATATAGTTCTTTTCTCATTTCTTGCATGGAAGGGCACGTGGGAGGCGCATCCCCTGTTTTTGTCTTCTTGTCTTTCTCCTGGGAAACGTCTGGATTTCTTCCTTGAGTGATTGGGCTTGATATTATTCCCACTCTCTCGCCTTCTGGGTTGGACGGCTGGTTCTCTAGCGCACCCGCGTTGGTTCTTCCTTGGTATGTCATGGTGGGCTAGGCACGAGCCTCCGGGTGTGGTCGCCAAATGTTGAGGGGTGAATCTTATCTTGGTTCTACCCGTCCTAGTCACACCTTAATGACAACACTTTCTAGGAATGGTATGAGAGAGAACTTACTTTCCATTGTACTATGTACCTCCTTTTATGGACTTTCCCAAAAGCCCTTCCTTTTATGACATCATTCCACATGTCCTAAACCTCCATAATTACCACTAATGCCACCCCCTCTCTAATACAACCTCCTTCTTTTCCCTTAAATCCCTCATTATCCTTTTCTCCTTATGGATACTCCTTAGTGGACTTGGGATTTCGTCCCCAAGTACCCTTTGTTTCATGTTGGATTTGGTAGGGGCTCCCTAGTCCTGTTAATGGGTAATAATTTTCATCTATCAAGAAGTGTGATTAAGCAAATTTTGAAAAAGTGGGGGTACAACAACCACACCCAATATTTCGTTTAGCAATCTGTATGGACAAACTCCAATATACTTTCAAGAGAATCAACTAGATTCAATCTTAATAAACTATATCAAAGAGTTATATCTCTCTTTCTTGATTCAATTCTTTCTCAAGCAAATAGAAATTTACGAGTCTAATTGAATACAAGATAAATCACCTGAACGGTGCCAAAGACCAATGTTCAAGGATCAATCAATTTCAATCAACAACCAAAGGTCAGATTTCCAATTGATTGATTCAAACGCACAACCTGTGATATTTTAATTATATAAAAAAATATAATGCGGAATAGAAATAACACAGACACCAGAATTTTGTTAACGAGGATACCGCAAATGCAGAAAAACCCCGGGACCTAGTCCAGATTGAAAACTACACTGTATTAAGCCACTACAGACACTAGCCTACTACAAACTAACTTCTATCTGGACTGTAGTTGAACCTCAATCAATCTCACACTGATTCAAGGTACAGTTGCGCTCCTTATGTAACTACACAAGACACAATTGAACCAAAAACGATTTGATTCACTCGAATCGGTTCATGAACTTTATAGCCACGGTTTGCATTTTGCATTCTTTAGTTAATATAAATAATTAAGTTCACAAACAATCGTCTTTAGATATAACCAACTTAAGTTCGCAGACTTAGTTCGCGGACTTAAGTTCCCGGAAGGAGTTCTCAAACTCCAGCAGTTTTTCTCGGGTCGAGAACTTCCGCCAGTTCGTGGACTGAGTTCACGGCTCTTGTTCCGGTTCTCTTGATCAACAATAGTTCGCAAACTTCGGTTCAAGGAAAACATGACTTATACATATATGTGTTGCCACACAATGCTTATATCCAACATTGATTATATAATCTAAACTCTCATTTCAACCATTGAAACATTCTTAGAGGACGTTATTATATAGTTGTTATTCACAAACTATTTTTTGTCAAAGTAAGCAATTTTCAAAGTGATTGAAACATAACATGACTATCGTCACTAGGTAAAGATGAACTTGGCCAAAGCGAAAGCTTACCAACACATATTTCGAGAAATAGATAGGCGAGATAAACTCGGCTCGAAATAGCAAATGTGTATAATCAAAGTCTATATAGCAAAACGACTTTTGTCTCAAAATAGGAGATAAATTAGATAGACTTTTGAGTGATAGATAAGTTCAAGTCTCCACATACCTTTTAGTCGATGAAGTTCCACCAGTTCCTTGAGTAGTCCTTCGTCTTGTATGATGATTTCCATGGAGTTCTTGAGCTTAACTACATTTTCTATCCTAGTCCGAGACTTAGCTATAGTAGACTAGAAATCAATATTTATAGTTTTGATCACTAACATTGACAAACATGCTTGAGATAGCAAAGCATGCGAGTTCGACCGAGCAATGCTCTAACAATCTCCCCCTTTGTCAGTTTTAGTGACAAAACTATCAATACATATGGAATACAAAAATAAATGAATTAACTTTTGTAGCTCCTATTCCACATGCCTAATCTTCAACATTACTCGAAATCTTCGTCACTTCCAAGTACTCCAATGATCCCAAAGGTTGTAAGTTCAGCATCATCGTTGTTAAAAATCCGTAGCTATAACAATGAGAAAACAAGAGTTCTCAATCATTGTTATACAGTGTCATAGTATTATTATATAGTATCAAAGTTCAATTGCATCACAACTTCGACAACAATACTATGGTGATATGTATCCCTCCCCCTTAGTCAATACTCCATCTCACATGGAAACCACTCCCCCTTACATAATGATCCGAAAACCATATGTATTTGTAGTGTGAACTACATATTAATTCTCCCCCTTTTTGTCAATAAAATTGGCAAAGGTACGAAAAGGGATCCTAATGAAATTTCCAAAAGAGATATTTCATGACCAAAAGAAAGCATATATCATCTTGTTTAGATGCAATCATAAAGCCGAAGCTAAATGCATGTTTGCATAAAATTGGGTTGTCGTTTCTAAGTGGGTTGTTCCCATAGGACGATGGATAATTCCCCATTCATGATTTTCAAAGAACCTAGTCAGGCCATCTACCCTAAGTTCAGAGGAATCATAAATTCTTTCCATAATAGGGTTCTTCTTACTGTATTCTTCATAATAGTCACGAGCCTTAGTGTTGGCAAACCTAATTCGTAAACTTGAATCATAAAAGGACTCATCATGATATTGGGTACCCGAACTTTCTCACGATTAGTTCTCTTCCTAGAAAACATTCTTGATAAAGTATGTGAACGAGAGGTTTGAGAAACTTACTTGGTTTGTGAAATGTTTCTAATGGCAGAGACACAAACAGTTGACAATCATGAAAACCGTACTTTACTCAAGGTACAAGAGCTTCTCCAGAGTTCAAGGTCACAAACCAATTTCAATTTGGTTAAGAAACGGTGAGGCTCAATGGTGTGGGAACTGTTTGGTTTCTTTTGCGTACTCGAACGGGAAGAAGATGAGTTAGAGGGTGAAAGGAATGAAGTACTTCCCTTCCCCCTTTTTGTGTGTCATGGGAACCAATTTAACACGTACTCAATGTGGATTAGTTCGTGAGGCGGTTTCAAGATCAACATGTGCAAGTCACACGTGTGCAAAAGAAGGGCTCGTTTGGTACAACCATAAAGAGCAAATGCTCAACCATTATTTGCATTGAGCAATTTTTGTTGAAACAAAATGAGCCTTTCATGTTGTGACACCAAGAGAGTGTTTATTTCCAACAACTCTTATTCCATATAGCATTGGAGAACCACTAAGGAATTGTTTCTATAGGTTTTTCAACGAACATCCAGAGAGCACAATAAGACTTGTGTTTCTGATTTCTTATTTTAAACCTTATGAGAAACAATTTTGCAGATAATTTTTAGTATTACAATGGGAAACTCTTTTGGTGAAAAGAGATATCCTTGCTTCTTTAATGAAGATAATACCATTATCATGACAGAAGGTGTCAGGATTTGAGCAATGAAACGATTCATACTTTGCGGTGATGTACTCAGATAACTGAGATTTAAACTCCTCTTGTAATACGTTCAGTTTGTTAAAACTGGATGGATTACACAAAGGAGGAGTATTACGCTCACTGATTAGCAAATCAATATCAACCTCAACATGAATATTATTCATCATGACTTGATTTAGCCTGTCAAGAGACACTTGTTCTTTCTGGAGAAATAAATCAACATCAAAAGAAAGGCTTTCAAGTTTCTTTTCAAGTCCTGAAAACACTTCAAGGGATTTTAAACCTGGTGGAGGTTTAGATAGAATTTCTTCTACAGATTTAATTAAATCGTACATGGAAGAGAATTCTGGAATCCCTGGATCTGGTGGTGCGTTTATTGAGATAGCACTTTCGTCCATAGAGTCAGATTGCTACAAACACAGACTTGTAAGGTCTTGAACGTGTTTGCCTGCTCTGATACCAATTGAAAAAGCGGGGGTACAACAACCACACCCAATATTTCGTTTAGCAATCTGTATGGACAAACTCCAATATACTTTCAAGAGAATCAACTAGACTCAATCTTAATAAAGTATATCAAAGAGTTGTATCTCTCTTTCTTGATTCAATTATTTCTCTAGCAAATAGAAATTTGCGAGTCTAATTGAATATAAGAGAAATCACTTGAATGGTACCAAAGACCAATGTTCAAGTATCAATCAATTTCAACCAACAACCAAAGGTCGGATTTCCAATTGATTGATTCAAACGCACAACCTGTGATATTTCATTTATATAATAAAATATAATGCGGAATAGAAATAACACAGAAACCAGAATTTTGTTAAAGAGGAAACCGCAAATGCATAAAAACCCCGGGACCTAGTCCAGATTGAACACCACATTGTATTAAGCCGCTACAGACACTAGCCTGCTACAAACTAACTTCGGTATGGACTGTAGTTGAACCCCAATCAATCTCACACTGATTCAAGGTACAGTTGCGCTCCTTACGTTTCTGATCCCAGTAGGATGCTACGCACTTGATTCCCTTAGCTGATCTCACCCACAACTAAGAGTTGCTACGACCCAAAGTCGAAGACTTTAATAAACAAATCTGTATCACACAGAAAAGTCTACAGGAATAAATAAATATGTCTCCCACAGAAATGCCTACAAGTTTTGTTCCATATTTTGATAAATCAAGGTGAACAGGAACCAATTGATAACCCAGACTTATATTCCCGAAGAACAACCTAGTATTATCAATCACCTCACAATAATCGTAATCGACGCAGCGAAAGAAGATATTGTGGAATCACAAACGATGAGATAAAGATGTTTGTGACTACTTTTTTATCTTGCCTATCGGAGATATAAATCTCAAGCCAATCGTTACGATTGTACTCAAAACGATAGAATCAGCAAGATCAGATCACACAACTACGAGAAAGTAGTATCGGTCTGGCTTCACAATCCCAATGAAGTCTTTAAGTCGTTAACCTGGTTTACAAGAAGAAACCTAAGGTTAGAGGATAATCGACTCTAGCTAATACAACTAGTTTCACACAGGAGGTGTGGGGATTAGGTTTCCCAGTTGCTAGAGTTCTCCCTTATATAGTCTTTCAAATCAAGGTTTGCGATCAATGTTAGCTTGGTAACAAAGCATTCAATATTCACCATTAGATGAAAACCTGATTTAGATTCAAGCTAATATCTTTCAACCGTTGGATCAAAAACTTAGTTTCTTACACACAAATGGAATGCACGATTTTAGGTTTGTGTAACCGTACCCAAACATGTACATTTGTTGGTTCAACAATAGTTAACCAAATGGTTATCCATATGAGCACTTTCATATCAACCATATTCTTCTTCACCATAATTAGTTCAAATGACTGAAATGAACTAGTTAGAGAGTTGTTCAATTTCAAGGAAATCTTATGTAACAACACAAGACACAATTGAAGCAAAAACGATTTGATTCACTCGATTCGGTTCATGAACTTTATAGCCACAATTTGCATTTTGCATTCCCTAGTTAATATAAATAAGTTCACAAACAATCGTCTTTAGATATAACCAAATTAAGTTCGCAGACTTAGTTCGCGGACTTAAGTTCCCGGAAGGAGTTCTCAAACTCCAACAGATTTTCTCGGGTTGAGAACTTTCGCCAGTTCACGACTCTTGTTCCGGTTCTCTTGATCAACAATAGTTCGCAAACTTCGATTCAAGGAAAAAAAGACTTATACATATATGTGTTGCCACACAATGCTTATATCCAAAATTGGTTATATATCCAAAATTGAAACATTCTTATAGTCGTTATTCACAAAATATTTTTCGTCAAAGTAAGCAATTTTCAAAGTGATTGAAACATAACATGACTTTCGTCACTAGGTAAATATGAACTTGGCCAAAGCGAAAGCTTACCAACACATATTTCGAGAAATAGATAGGCGAGATAAACTCGTCTCCAAATAGCAAATGTGTATAATAAAAGTCTATATAGCAAAACGACTTTTGTCCCAAAATAGGAGATAGAGTAGATAGACTTTTGAGTGATAGATAAGTTCAAGTCTCCACATACCTTTTAGTCGATGAAGTTCCACCAGTTCCTTGAGTAGTCCTTCGTCTTGTATGATGATTTCCATGGAGTTCTTGAGCTCAACTATACTTTCTATCCTAGTCCGAGACTTAGCTATAATAGACTAGAAATCAAGACTTACAGTTTTGATCACTAACATTGACAAAAATGCTTGAGATAGCAACGCATGCTAGTTCGACCGAGCAATGCTCTAACAAATTTCAGCTTATGCCAAGTTCATAAACGATCTTTGTACTGTCAAAAGGAAGCATAATGTGCAGAATAAAGTATTCCTCACGGAACATGTAAGTGCTATTCTTAAACACAACACTCCTCCTAAATATAAAGATCCGGGATGCGCTACTATTTCCTGTATAATATGGGATTTCATGATCAAACAAGCACTTATGGATTTGGGAGATAGTGTAAACCTCCTAGATTTCTTGGTTTATGAGCAGTTGGGCTTAGGTGAATTAAAACCCAACTCAGTCACTCTAGAACTTGCGGACAAATCGGTTAAAGTACCGAGATGGGTAGTTGAGGATGTGTTGGTTCAAATCAATAAATTTTATTATCCGGTAGATTTTATTGTTCTGGATACTCAACCTGTGTTTAATGCTAGCAATGAAATACCTATCATCTTAGGTCGTCCTTTCCTTTCAACTGCCAATGCTTTGATTAATTTTCGAAACGGTATAATGAATCTTTCGTTTGGTAATATGACTGTTGAATTAAACATCTTTGATGCATGTAAATACCCGAGTGGTAGTGATGATATCCATGAAGTTAGTATGATTGAAACAATTGTGCAGGAAAAGTTATCTCATCTAGAAGCTAAAGATACATTAGAAGCCAGTCTTCTTAACCTTTGGGATATCGATGAGGATGGATCCATTGAAGAAGTTAATTCATTGCTAGATTCATCCCCATTACTGGATACAGATAAGTGGCGGTCTAGGTTTGAGTCACTTCCAATCAGTGAGACTAAGCCACTACCCTCATCCATAGGATTCCCAAAGCTTGACCTTAAGCCACTTCCTAGTGCCTTGAAATATGTTTTTTTGGGGTCAAAATGAAATATTTCCAATAATCATATCAGCTGAACTTAATCAGGAATAGGAAGCAATGCTTTTGGATGTTCTTAGGAAGCACATAAATGCATCAGGATGGACTATTGCATACCTAAAAGGAATTGACCCTAGTATTTGTACACACAAGATTAATTTGTAAGAGAATGCAAGACCCTGTCGACAAGGTCAGCATAGGTTGAATCCTCATATGAAAGATGTTGTTAAAGCTGAAATTTATAAACTATTAGATGTAGGTATGATTTATCCTATTTCTGATAGTGAATGGGTCAGTCCGACCCAAGTAGTTCCTAAGAAATTTGGTATTACAGTTGTTGAGAATGAAAATAATGAAGTGATTCCAACTAGAAAGATCACTGGTTCGTGTGTTTGCATTGATTATCGCAAGTTGAATTTTGTTAGTAGGAAAAATCATTTTCTTTCGCCTTTTATTGATGAAATTCTTGAGCGACTTGCAGGTCATAAGTTCTATTGCTTTCTTTACGGATACTCGGGCTACAATCAAGTGAAGATTGCTCGAAAAGATCAGGAAAAGACGACTTTTACATGCCCATACGGAAACTTTTCCTACAGACGTATGCCCTTTGGATTATGCAATGCACCAACAACATTTCAACGTCTCATGCTAAGTATCTTTTTCTGATATGGTCGGTAAAAATTTGGAAGTATTCATGGATGATTTTTCAATCTTTGGTGATAGTTTTACTGATTGTTTACATCACTTAGAATTAGCTCTGATTCGTTGCACTGAAACAAATCTTGTCCTCAATTGGGAAAAGTGTAACTTTATGGTTTCTAAAGGAAATATCTTAGGTCATGTTGTTTCATCTCAAGGACTTGGGGTAGATAAAGCTAAAACTGATTTGATTTCACATTTGGAAGACCCGAAGAATGTTAAGGAAATAAGGTATTTTCTTGGACATGAGGGATTTTACCGAAGGTTCATTAAGGACTTTAGTAAAATCTCCAGGCCCCTGTGAAATATTTTATCAAAAGACAAAGACTTTATGTTTGATAAAGAGTGCAAAATAGCTTTTGAAAATCTAAAGACCTTATTGACTACAACTCCGATCATTCAACCCCCTAATTGGTTGTTACCATTTGATAACGTGTGATGCTAGCGACTTTGCGATTGGAGATGTTTTAGGACAGAGAGTTCAGAAGTTACCTTGTGTTATTTATTATGAAAGTCGTACTTTAACTGATGCACAATGTAACTATTCCACTACGGAAAAAGAGTTCTTATCTGTTGTGTTTTCCTTAGATAAGTTTAGGTCATATCTAGTCGTGTCTAAAGTTATCGTATACACCGAATATGCTGCCCTTAAGCATCTTTTGTCAAAGAAAGATGTGAAACCTAGACTGATTAGGTGGGTTCTTCTGTTGCAAGAGTTCAACCTAGAAATCAAAGATAAAAAAGGATTTGAGAATGTGGTGGCTGATCATCTGTCTAGGATAATATTTGACTCGTGTTTTCAAAGTGATGTGGTTGAGACATATCCTGATGAACAATTGTTTAGTGTATCACTAACACCTTGGTATGCAGACATTGCGAACTATCTTGATGTACGTTACATTCCAGTTCATTGGACTCAACAAGACAAGACAAGACAAAGTTCTTTGCTGAAGTGAAAATTTTTCTGTGGGATGATCTGTTTATGTTTAATGTTTGCCCAGATCAGCTGATTCGAAGGTGTGTACCAGAATTTGAACATTAAAGTATCTTGAATTTCAGACATTCTAGTGCATGTGGAGGACACTTCTCAGGTAAGAAAACGGCCCTTAAAATTCTTCAATGTGGATTCTACTGGCCAACACTTTTCAAAGATGCATACTTGTTTTGTAAAGCATGTGAAAGATGCCAAAAGGTAGGAAGAAATTCTCGACGAGATCAGTGTAGTCAATATCGGCCGTATCAGCCGATATATCGGGGATATTTCGGATATCGGCCTTGGAGCGGTAGGATAAGCATTGTATCGGCGATACGATATCTTGGCGATAATACCGTCCGATATTAGCCGTATCGGCCGATATGTCGGGGAATTTCGTGATCTATTTTTCTTGATGAGCATGATGAAAATGATGAATGGTTGGATCCACAGAACTTGGAAGACTTGGCGGTAGAAGGTGATAATGTAACTTTGGATGATTTGCAAGATATTCTTGGTGAAGAAAGTCGGCTAGTTGGTACTAGAGGTGCATGTAGTTCTCGAAGTAAGTCTACTTACCCAACCGACTCTGAGTATGATGGATATGATACTGATCAATTGATGCTAGACACAGATTATGGACTACTTGATGGAGCTAATGGAGTTATTGAAGATGATGATATCAATAGTGGCTCGTATGATTTTGAATAAGACTGTAATATCCTTGTTTAATTACCATTTTAGGTAGTAAACTTTAAAGTTGTTGAAGTTACTCTCCTGTTTTTGGTTTGAACTTTTAACTTGTTTAATTACCATTTTAGGCAGTAAACTTTTAAGTTGTTGAAGTTACTCTCCTGTTTCTAGTTAGAACTTGTTTATTTATCATTTTAGGTAGTGAACTTTAAAGTTATTGAAGTTACTCTTGTGTTTTTTTGATAAAATTGATGATAGCTATAAAATTATAGTCTCTAAATTTGGAACCGATATTATACCGATATTTGAACGATAATATCCCCGATATAAAGTCGTACCAGTGTATCGGTCCTGGCCGAGATAAACCGATATTAACTACATTGGACGAGATATGATGCCATTAAATCCTATTTTGATTGTCGAAATTTTCGATGTATGGGGCATAGACTTTATGATCCCATTTTCTTCTTCTTATGGTTATTAATATATATTGGTTACTGTTGACTAAGTGTCTAAGTGGATTGAAGTTGTTGCTTGCAGTAATGATAGTAAGGTTGATACTAAGTTTCTAAAGTAGAATATTTTGTCTCGATTTGGCACCCCTAGGGATATTATTAGTGATAGAGGTTCTTATTTTTGTAACAAATCCTTTGAAAAGCTAATGAAATCATATGACATTACTCATATAGTAGCTACAACATATCATTCTCAAACGAGTGGTCAAGTAGAAGTTTCCAACAGAGAGATAAAAGCTATATTGCATAAGACTGTAAATCCGAATCGCAAGGATTGGTCACTACGACTTACAGATGCTTTATGGGCTTGTAGAACAGCTTTTAAAACTCCACTAGGAATGTCTTCTTACCGTCTTATATTTGGAAAAGCATGTCATTTACCTATAGAATTAGAACACAAGGCATATTCGGCAATCAAGAAGCTTAATTTTGACCTAGATAAGGCTGGTGAAAATAGAAAATTACAGCTAAATGAGCTTGACGAAATCAGAAACGAGGCTTATACTACTGCCAAGAATTACAAAGCTAAAATGAAAATGTTTCATGATAAGCATATTATTAGGAAAACATTTGAACCTTTGGATAAAATCCTTCTTTATGATTCTCGTTTACATTTATTTCCTGGCAAACTTAAGTCTCGATGGACAAGTCCATTTATTGTTAATAATGTCTTTCCTTATGGTACTGTTGAAATTGAAAATCCAAACAATGGCAATATTTTTAAGGTTTGGGCTGAGGTTGAAGGCATGTTTGGAACTTTTGAACCCAGAAGTCGATACCACGACTCTGGAGGATCCTTCTTATGTTTGATTGGCTGTGTTTTGCAGATGTCTGGCTGAAGACATAAAATTCAGTGCTTTAGGGAGACAACCCTTGTGTTTGTGGGTATCTCAGCTGGAAGCCCTCACGAGACAAAAGCTCGTCCTCTGGTGCGAGCTTGAGGTTCAAAGGCTTATTGCATAGGCTAAATGCAACCGATTTGACCTGCGAAAGTGGTAAAATAATGTAGTTTTATTTTTTTATACTTTGCTTTACCATGAATAACATGTTTGTGCTTGACTGATTACCCTTTCCCGCATTCGAACTGCTTATAACCACTGCCACATTGGGACAATGTAAAAATTAGGTTGCGGGTGGGGTGCATCCATGCTTCACTATTTTTGAAATATCTTTGTAGAAAACATCCATATCCAGCTGTTTAGCAGGCATTTTTAATCCACTATTTAGTGGATCGTCCAGCTGTTTAGCGGACATTTTTAACCCAACAATTTAGCGGATTCGTCTTGCTGTTTAGCGGACATCTTTAATCCAGCTGTTTAGCGGGATCATACAGTTGTTTGGATGACATTTTCTAATCTAGCTGTTTAGCGGATATCAGTTTGTTTTCGATTTTTTTTATTTTTGTTTTCCTTGAGGACTAGCAATTTGTGCTCATTTTATGACACAAACTGCCATGTTTATGTTGGTTCTAAGCCATATTGACGTGCCAATTCCGTGCCTTGGGCTGATACTGTACATATATGGTCTCATCGGTGAAGTGGTCGAACAACTATTACTTTGAGTTGTTTTGGGCTAGTAAAAAGTGCTAACAGTGGACGTAAGGGTAGAGCATGGCTGAGATCATGTTTGCTATGGACCAAGGTTGGACCCGCAACGAACTAGGCAGTTTTGTGCTGTACAGAGAATATTGTTGCTCTTGGAAGGGATTTTTAGTAATTCCAGTTCACCAAGAGAACAACAAAATGGAGAAGAAAACAAGTGAACGAGATCTGGTCGTGAGGAGTTAGGGTTCGTTTTGGGGACAAAAATCCTAGGAGGAAATACACCTCTCAAGGAAGCAAAAATGAACAATCCAGGTGCTGCTAAGGTTCTCATTCAACCCAGGAAGGATGAAGTACAACTGATTTCAGTTTTGTCGACACCGTATTAGAGAGATGAATTCACAAATCAATTGGGGATTGTTTCAAATATTGTTCTCCGACTCTCTTTGCGTAAATCATGACGTGGATGTGGCCTGTTTTCAATGAGTTTCATGCAGAAAAACGAGGAAGAAGATACAACACTTTGGAGTGATTATTTCTCAAATCAACAAGAGATTTTGCGGAGAATAAAAGATAAGGGTTGGTTCAGTACTTTTAGGCATGAAGATAGGACTAAAATTGTGGAGATGGACTAGAAGTCAGAGAACAAGTTGAGCTGGAGCAGTGTATAAATCGATAAGGAGAATCAACCAACGGGGTACGATAGAATACTAAAATCTGATTATTTTTTTTTTCTTTCTAATTAGTTCCAGTTGTTAGTTCTCTTTTGTGTGAGAGTTTTTGATTCAATACTTTAAATGATTTTCTGCACAACTATGAGAAGCTAAACCCCTTCTCTGCCAAGACAAGAGGGAAGCCTAATGTGTTCAATTGTGGAATTTGATCATTAATCGAAGTTATTTTGTCCAAATCATTTCCTTGCTGTATGATTTATATTTGTGATGAGATTGTTGATATACTTCTTTGATCCATTGTGATTTCCGGATACATTGAATGCTTAGGAATCCATGTAGCACATCTTATTTTCTCTTATATTTTCTTTGGAATCAGGCTAGGCAATGATGTCAGTTTAGTTATTACAGGTATATTCGCCACATTTTCCGAGTAGAACAGATTACTATCTGCTTCTACTTGAGTTATCACTTGGTCATCTAATTAATTGAACCCATTAGGTGGAACCTTAAGTTCTTGTTAGATACAACAATAATTTGCTTTTTCTTAAAATTATCTCCTATTTGTTTCCAATTACAACTCAATTATATTATTGCTTTGCTAAACAATTCTTTTGAACACCAACATTCTTTGTGGTTAGAACTCGATTATATTACACTTTTTTTCCCTTTGATACTCCGAAAAGAGAGACCACTGGACGCGGTTAGATTTTTGAAATCCGTCATTTTTGTTGACCGGATGCGGATTGAACATCCAAAACCTCTAGACATCGTTTACTCGCATATTACATACCTATCATAAATATCGGCATATTAAAGCATTGTCTAAGAAAACGGACTCATACTCTACATACAAACTAAGTAAAGCCTTACCCACATAACCAAATCGGTTAACCTTGTTAAGACAAAGAAGTGTTGGTGAGAAGCAAAGAGAAAGCGTTATCATCCGACTTTATCGTCAAGTAGAATATTTGTTTGAATATAATGAGAAACAAAGACAAGGAGGACGAGGAGATTCTGAAGATTTTTTAACACATTTGATAATGAAATCCCATTTATAGACGGTTTGGAGGTAGGGAGCCAACAAATTTTGTTGAGTGCAAGAAATGTATCTTTTAATGGGCGGTATTTGTGGTAATAATCAAAGTAGAATATCGGATGAGGAACATTTTGTAAAAGAAATGAGCAACAATATAATTATTTTTTGGCTAACTCAAATCTGTTAATCCACCCGTATCCAGTCTTGTCATCAGACAACAAGTAGATGTTAAACCCGCTAGGTGATGAATCGAACGCGAATGAAAATATTTAATCTCCTGTCGGATGTACTTGACTCAGTTGGCACTAAATCCCCGTCCAAACATACTCACTCTTATCTAGCCATTTGGCTGCGCCCCATTTTCTCATCGAGCGAAGAGTACGAAATAAATCAGATTTCTTTTCCGATCAAAAGTACTATGTGAAATATTCTTTCCCCTTCCTCTACCTCTATCCTATAACGCTTGAATCAATAGAGAACCTTTTCAAATTACTTAGAAAATATTTGATATTGAGTCTTATCCGTCTATATTTTTGTGCTTGACATGTTTATTACATCATGTTGGTTCATAAACTCACTGAGAGTCTCTTTCGTAAACTTGAACCTCCTATTTTATTTTTCTCCTAGCTTCTTCTGATAATATTGAAATCACCAGCTACACACTAGAGTCCATGAACATGATTGTTAACAAGAGTATTTGTACGATCCCAAAACTCAATATCCAAGATCAATCTAGTCGTATCCAAATAATCCAATCATTTTTCTTCCAAGTATGAAATTTGTTAATCTTTCAAGATACGAATTCTACAAGAAAAAATCTCGTAATCGATCACAATTAATATGAACATATCTACTAAGATTGAATACGTACTACTTGTTTGAATCCTATTATACGGATAAACAATATAATGTAGAAAGGGAAAAACACAAGACACGGGAAGTTTGGTTAACGAGGAAACCGCAACAGTAGAAAAACCCCTGGACCTCGTCCAGATTTGAACACCAAAATGTATTAAGCCGCTACAATACTAGCTTACTATAAGACTTCAGACCGCAATGAAGTTGAGACCGAATCCACCCTCCAAGCAATCGCGCTCGTTAGTCTCTTGATACTCCCAAGGCTCTACGCAATTGATTCCTTTAGATGACATCCTTTATAGCATAATAGTTGCTTCAACCTAAGTGAATACTTTTGATATCAATCTTCCTAAAACATATAAGCCTTAAAATGACGAGGGTACCAAGTACACCACAATCTTTTCGAATCTAATATCTTTCAAGCATACGAGTAGAAAAATGCTTTTACAATAAAAAAACATATAATGCGGAAAAATTAAAAGCATACAAACACAACAGTTTTGTTGATGAGGAAACAACAAATGCATAAAAACCTTGGGACCTAGTCTAGTTTTGAATACTCTCATAATTAAGCCTCTATACAAAGACCACTACTAACTTCGTATAGTTGAGACCAAGTAAACTACCCCTAGTTACCTAGTTTCCTCAGTATTCCTGCGCTTACAACCAATCTTTCCAACGCATATGAATCCTAAGATAGAGTCCACTATATTAAGTTGCTTCAGCTTCTCAGAAGACTTTAAGCAGTCAACCATTTCGATCGTCTTCCAAATAGTAAATGACTAATTTATTTGGTAACCACTCTTATTATCTCAAGAAGTTAACCATAGATATAATAGTTGATCTTGACAAAGGCCTTTATATTTAAATCAATAAACTCCTTTGTCGGGTTAGATCTTCCAAGATCTTGATTAACAAGCTAAATAGATCAAGTCAAACAGAACTAACTACAGATTCGGATATTGAAGACTACCACCAAACGATATCGATCTAAATACGACTAACAATAACAAGTCTATCAAAAGATAAACCAGATCTAGTCGGATACCAATACAAAGCATTCACTACTATTGATATATTCTTCCTTGACAGTTTGGTCATAATAAGATGATCAAGTCTCTAATACTAGAGTTTCATATATATAACTTTGCATGTCATGTTCTCAATCAAAACGACTTGAAAGCAACGATATAGAAATGGAAACAAGTCAAGTC
This sequence comes from Papaver somniferum, assembly GCF_003573695.1. Classification (NCBI taxonomy): domain Eukaryota; kingdom Viridiplantae; phylum Streptophyta; class Magnoliopsida; order Ranunculales; family Papaveraceae; genus Papaver; species Papaver somniferum. The sequence continues at coordinate 149,666,930 of NC_039366.1, read as the reverse complement.
ATGTATTACTAACCTCAAGTGGAAGGATGATGTATTCGTTGATATCGATACGTCTTCGGATTCTTCAGGTCTTCAAAGTAATACTTGTATTCTCAACATTTCTAGACTTCCTAGTCTAACCTAACGAAGTTAACTCTAGTAATATAATTAAGAGACGTATGAGTTTTTATACTAAAATATGAGAACCAACCTTGACATAGGGAAGATTGGTGGGTTCAACCGAGCAATGCTCTAACAAGCCTTTTTGATTTCCCTTTAGATCAAAGATCAAGGCTTGGAAATATGTTTGCAATAGACAAAGCTAGCAAACACTAGCGGAAATCAGCAGTTTCGCGACCGGCAAAGCAAGTCATTTAACTCGTATCTATGACTTGCTTTGTCGGTGGAAGAAAGGGTCGCTGTTTGAGCGTCTTTTTCAACTATTGCGTGTCTCTGGGGGTCGTTGAAAATCTTATATCAACGACCGATTTTAACGGTCAACTTTATGACTGTCTTAAATCAGTCATAGATATAAATCTTAGTATAAAAAAAAATAGATTCAGATAGGCTTTCTGGCCTGACTGAATCTGACCAAAACTGAAATCAAACAGAAATGAAACTCAAATGAGAATCAAATGAAAACCAAATTCAAATGAGAATTAAATGAAACTCAAATTAGAATTCAAATGAGAATCAAATGAAAACCAAATTCAAATCAAATAAAAATGAGAATCAAATTAAACTTGCACACAAATAATCATTCAATTTAACATCCATTGATTCATTGGTTTCAAATTACACAAAGGATTAAAATCTGTAGTTCTGACCAGTGTAATCTGTAGTTCTAGGATTCGATTACAAAACGATGAACTAAAAAACTATTGATTAAACCACAAAATTATAAACTCCGATGATGATGAAGAACTTATTCCTACTTCATAATGGTGTACCTGCACAGAAAAATCCATCAACTGATTAATGTGGGGAGGTCACAATACTCAAGAAAATGCTTATAAAAACAATAACCATTGCCATGCACATGAGATGACAGTGATCTATAAAGGTGGGTATCCTAACCAATATGATGTCAATCTCTTTACCTGCCTCTGTCCAACATCGACACAAACGTAACTAGTTCATTAATTCACTACCTTGACATATCTCGAGCACAAGATACAGAATGGGTTATACATGGAATCCTAATGTAAGAACGGTAACAGGTATTGCAGGTAAGATTGCAGAGAGGCCCCAAGATGAATAACCAAAAGAACTCAACAGTTTTGTTCTTCCTACTGATAAACCAGTTGCTATTAGTGCAGTGATTGAGAAAAGCATGAGGAAACAAAGAAACCTATTTGTTGAATCAATGGATTTAAATGGGAAAAACCCTATTACAATCCCAACCAGAAGACGAAACAAAGCATGAGCTACAACAAAATTCATCCATGGAAACCACTGAATCATTATAGAACCGATACTAGAAACACAAGCAACAATCAGAGAAAAACTCAAGGAGGATAAAAAGTGCAAAGTTGTGAAGATTAGAACAAATTCCTCATAGATCAGTTAAGCATATATTGTTAGCATGTTTGGTTTCATCTTCTAAATAAATACGACAGATGAATAAACTAATATATGAGAGAATGCAAAACAAACATGTGTCATATTAAATGAAGATACAACTGTCATTATTGCATCCTTAAATATGACATAAAAGATAGCAAAACAAAATGACATTGTATATGCAACCCTCAGGAGAACACATATTGCGGCGATCTAGTTCTGGATGAAAGTCAACAGTAAGGAAATAAAACTTGGAGACAACTCATTTTGGATGGAATATTCAATACTTACTTTGTACCCATTGATCATAGATGTTGGATTATTTTACTTCTGACCTACTTATTTGCTCTCTGCAAAAAAACAAAGAGGAAGCTAAGTATTGCAACAACATACAGGCCCCGACAGCAGACTAGTTGAGTGAAGCGTTGTTACCTTGTCAAATTATGCATCAACAATTACAACTTAAGTAGTCCAATCTCCAACTTTTCGATCTTGAAGCTCATCTAACTCTACAAGTATGTAAGAAAAACAAAGATGAAGCTAAGTATCGCAACAACATACAAGCCCGGACAGCAGACTAGTTGAGTGAAGCATTTTTACCTTGTCAAATTATGCATCAACAATTACAATATAAGTAGTCCAATCTCCAACTTCTCGATCTTGAAGCTTATCCAACTCTACAAATACATGTAGGTCAGTCAAAGGAGAGAGTGCTAAGATAGAAAACAGAAACAAACCCAAAATATAAAGAACCAAATGTATGCATCTTACCTTCGAACTTCAAACATCTTTAGTTCGTAGCACCATCATTGTCGTCGATACCATTGACAAGGATACCTACAAGTTTCAACATGATATTGTTCAGTTATTTCTGCAAACAACTTCTGGATTTTCTCTAAAGTATCAAACTACTTTTTGAACAAGCTGATAAAACAAAAATCTAAGAAACCAGCAAAGTAATAGATGCACAAAAACTTTTAACGTTATGGCCCCAAACGTTTAGCATGAACATGCAATCTTTAAGATAATGGTTAACATAGACAAGGTAAGAGCATAGTAAGCAAACCATAAAGACAGTTAGATAAACCTTGAGTCTCTGTTTTCTATCCTAGTCGCAAAATTGAAGGCACCATCTGATCCAGTTGTTGTAAATGTGTGATGAACCTGCAGTGACCACGTAAAGTTATCAGGCAAACTGTGAAAGCTGAAATCCAACCTACTATTACTAGCCTAGTAGCTATCTGTATCTAACAAACAATAATAAACAAGGAAACTTAAGAAACATGACATAATATATCTATTGATAGCTATCACCCAAATGATGTACACCACCTATGCCCTCAATTGAGCCAGCCTATCTACAGAAAAAAAATGTTTTAGTTAGTTAGGAAATGTAATAGAATTTCATCAAAAACGAAATGACTAGAGGATAAGCTAAGTGGAAAATCTTCAACAAGTGAAAAAATCTATGCAACTGCTTTGCAAATCCCATGCCAAAAAGAGAATCAGCTTCAGCAAACACCATATATTCTAAAGTGCGTAAGGACATGTCGTCAATCTCTGAAAAATGATGCAACAGCCTACCAGGAGTTGCAATGATAGTATATGGATTTTGTGCTAATTCTTCGAACTGGCTTTCCATACTATCACCACCATGTTCAGGCATTTAAGGTATTATTGGTATAAACCAGAATTTCCTAGCGTCTCCTTGACTTTTTCACAGAACAAAAACTCTTGGGTGTAAGCACCTGCGATATTTTAAATAGAAAGCAATATGAGCATCTCAGTATGCGCATCTGTATTATATGTCAAACTGAAGTAGGATAATATATATGTTTCATCCTCCACCACGATTAAATAAATAGTAGCTAAAACAAGCAAACTCTGTATCTATAAAATACCATAGTGCATATCCAATGTCTCACTCTTTAAGGCAGTTTAGTCATCATATGGACCTTCCCCATCTTGGAGAAAAGGTCATTGGTGTCTTCACCCCCTCCTAGACTTTCGTTTGTGCTTAAGATCCTTATCAACACGATCACGATCTCCTTTGTGCTCAGTAACTTTCAGGTAAAAAAGGTACTGAAACCCAAAATAAGGTTTCTATGCTCTTTAAAAAAATCCTCCCCCTAGCTATAACCCATGTTGTGTCAATTCTGAAAGCAATAAACAATAATGAAAGGAAAATAGTAAATTTTCGCCCTTTAAACACCCCAAGAATGAATTTTGTGGAATTTAAAACAAGTATACGGAAAGACAATCAGACCTTTGAGCCTTAAAATCTTACATAACTTCCAAGAACTCATCATATTTGTCCTTCCTATCCAGAAACATGTCCTTTACATCTTTGAGATAGGCTAGGGAATCGTTGGTTGTTAGTGTCTGCGTCCCTACTCCTCCTCTAGGTCCCTGAGCTTGTCCAGAGCTGTTGTTAACCAACATAAAAATTGAAAAATCATATTTCAATACAACTTCACAAATCAAAATATAGACTACCAATTTGAGTACATATAACCCTGTAGCTATAACTCCATGGGAAATCCACCACCTTTACTACCCACTCCATACTACAACAAATCACAAGCAGGGGAGCCTTCCATAGCTTGTTGATAAGAGTAAAAACATGAAAGAAGTAAGACTACTATGTGATTAAAAGAAACAATCCTATCGTATCATATCCAATCATATTCTATATGCTCTAAACACAACAACAACAACAACTTACAAAGAAACTAGTAGCATAAACATTAATGTAAAACTTCCTTCAATTCAGGATAACCCCTAAATAAAAAGGAGCAGAAAAGTTGAAAACCAAACATCAGATTTCTTCAACAGAGTTAGTAGACTTGCATCTTATATGAACCCTTTTGTTTATCACACCTTAGTGAACTGGTACAAATTTTCAGGGGATTTGTACCTCCATAACACGAAGGGAAAAAATTCAGTAAACATTTGAAATATGAGCCTTGGGTACATCCATAATAACATATCAACACCAGATGAATAACTTTGACAATAAAGAAAAATAAAATCAGATAAAGATGGTGTAGTAGTTATACCTGAAAATGTTGAGAAGTCCAAGTGAGGATGATAATTGGTCTTATAATAAATCCTACGACAAAAATCAGAAGAAATTTAAAACCCTACAAACCAAATCACAAAGAATAAAAAGAGAAAGGGGCGAAATTAGGTTTCCAAAGAAAATGGTTGAGGTGAGTTTAGATTGAGTAAAATAACATTCAATCAAACATAATACAGACGGATCTGGAGAAATAGAGAAGAAAATGGTTGTTTTTACCTGTTCATATTGAATCTTCAAACCCAGACAACATACTAGAGCTGAAGAACAAATTAGGGTTTTACGAAATTTACTTTTAGTTGAATTTTCTTTTTCAAGTGATCTGATTGAAACAATTTAGAGCTCGGTCGAGAGAACAATTATGTAAACTTGCAGAGAGAAAAAGAAGGAGGTGAGGTATTACTGCGAAGAAAAAAAAATAGACGAGCCAAGGTGAGAGAGAAAATAGAGATGTGAAGATGAAGGGATAAGGATAATGGGCGCCTAAGGAATTGAAACATAGCAAAAGCTAGGTTCAATGGTCACAGTGTGGGTCGGTAAGTGAGGAATTAAATAATAATAAAAAAATTTATACAACGACCAACTTAGGCACTCTGGAATGTACTCCGGATATTTTTTTTATATCAGTGACTGCTTTGACCAGTTCACAGTCTGACTGCCATTGAGGGTCAGGGACGTGAGATATAAAAACCCCCTTTTCGACTAGTGAAACCTCACAATCCGGAAGACTTACACTTAGTTAGCTGCGAAAATCTTGGATCTTTAACCACCTCTCAAGAACAATCTTGAACTGATCAATTAGAGAAGTTTCCATATATTTATCTTGAGGAATCACAAAGTCTGAGACGCAGAGAACTTTGTGATTTTTATTAATCTTGCATGAAATAGATTACAAAAACCTCGATAACCGAAAAAGAAAGACCGGGATTCACGAACTATCAAGGCAAAGATAGTCGTGCCTGGCTTCACGAATCCCCAAGTGAAGTCTTTAAGTCGTAGACCTAATTATGTTTCTCAGAGGAAACCTGGGTGAATAGAGGAAGAATTTAGCTATCAACTAGGACACATAGTATTAGGGATTGATTTTCTCAGTTGAAAGAACATCTCTCTTTATAGATGTTCAAGACTGAGGATTACTTAGAATTCAAGCTAAGATAACCTGAGATTCAAGTTAACATTTTTTCTGTTTAGATGAATCTCTAATTAGTCTTGAAACTTACATATAAGAATATACACAATGGTCTGGTTATGGAACCGTGTATAATGACCGTTCTTTAGCAAATATTCCTGATGAACTTAAGAATTTAATCATGATCCACATACACAAGCGTTTTAGTGATCAATGATATCTTAGAAGTGTTTATGAGAGTCATATCAATGTTAAACGTATTTAAAAAAATAAGTCTTTGAGCATCTGCTAAAGTTTACTAGGACCGTTGGTGAAACGGTTCGTAAACCATAAGGCATAGTTCAAGAGTCAAGGTGCTACGGTTTGTGAACCGGGTTTGCCAATACTAGTCGGCTCGTGAACTCATATGGACACAATTCGTGAAATGGGTTCGCCAACTGTTAGCCTTTTTCACCAATACAGAAAACTCAGATCATCACGGATCGCGAACTGTCCCGTTCTGAACTAAAGGTTTACAAACTGGTTCGCCAACCTTCCTGTATTCCATAAACTTAGACACCCATGGTTTGTGAAGTTGTTCACCAACTTATCCTGAGTCGAAAATAATAAAAGTTCTAAATTTCTCTTTTTTAATGTTTGAAACATTCTCAAACGATAAAATCATTGCTTGGGAAATTTTTAATTGATCCAAAAAATTAATTCTTGAACAATAAATTGTTGCTAACTAATATTGTTAAGGACCTTTGAACATCCAATGCTTGGATCATATTTCGATATGTTTAACAAAACAAGCTTGACTGGAAATTTCTTCTTTTGCAATAAATCTACTAGAAGTCATATGACATAATCTCATAAAGATAGAATGATAAAACTTTTGAGTAAATAGAATGGTTCAATCTTCACATACCTTGTTGATGAAGTTCTCTAAATATCTCCGTCGATCTTCAGTCTTCGAGGGTGATCTCTGACACTCAACTACCAACTTCTATACCTAGTCCGAGACTTGATTTAGTAAACTAGAAATCAAGATATAGTTTTGATCAGCTAACATCGACAACAAGCTTGAGATAGCAAAACTTGTGGGGTCAACCGATCAGTGCTCTAACAATACTTTTTATGACCACACATTAAAACTTAGCCATCTTTTGTTAAACTCCGAAATTATCGATATATTACTATAAATTGTACAAAAAAAAAAAAACTAAACTAGAGACTATGTTGTAACCTGTAAGGAAATTTCGAATGTTTTGATGCCCCTATTCACTTTATGCCATTGTCAACTTTGGCTCAAAGTCGTCCCTGTCATCCCCATACATGATTGATACATCTTTGAGAGAGGAGGAGACTTCTTGTATGATTGCTAAAAATGTTTCTTTTATCCTTCATTTATTAGTCGTTCCTGGGCTAATTAGGTTCTTCTCATGTCTCTGAATGATTTCAACAAATATTTGTTGTAATTGTTGTTATTTGGCATGTGAACTGGCTCCCGAGTTGCAGCTAACTTCCACTAGTAAATCCACTGTGTTCATGGTGTCAATATTCTTATTTGAATCACTGCTTAAATTTTTGATGTGTATGACCACTTTGCCTTATCTGACTTCTAGTAAAGGAATCACACCAGTTTCTTCTTGTTGTTGAGTAATTGCATCTAAATTTTTTAATTTGTTATACGTGGAGAAAGTATATTGTATCAATACAACTTCTCTGACTTGCTGGGATTTCTCCTCACTGATTTCTCCTTCTTCAATATATTAGCCGTCTCATTTGGCTTAATTTAAGCAGTTATTCCCTCTATCCTAGTTTAATTGGAAAAATTAGGTTTTGAAAATTTGAAAGAATTCAAATTACTTCCACATATACCACCAATCTTCCAAATCATGTTTGATACTAGTTTTCACATCTTATTTTTTATTACTTTCTCGATAATTAGAAAATTTTAGTGGAAAATATGGAAATATTTTGGTACACTTTTGTTAGATTTTTTTTTTTTTTGGAACGGATTCAATCTCATTGTGTTTTGATTGTTTGGGCTAGGAACACATGTGAAACTCTTTCTTTTCCACCCATTTCTCAGTACGTTTTTCTTTTGTTTGTTTTTTTGGTGCAAAGTTTTCTATATCTGATCAGGCTAATTTGAATTCAAAATTTGAAATTCATCCGTTGGTGTAGGGTCCAATCTTTTGAGGATCTTCGAATATTCTTTCGCCGACAGTCTCTTGTCGTCCCGGAAGTGCGCATCTCATTCCATAGCTAGATAGTAATTAATCCTTCAATCTCCACTTTAATTGCGATGGGTGTTCTTTTTGCATCAGCATTAACTGCAATCCTGCATATTTCTGGATATTTAGAAGTTTGATGATCAATATCACCTCCAAATTTCTGTCCTACAACGGTGAATATTTTTCTAGTCCATAAATGAAGCGGGAGACCTTTAATTTTGATCCAGGACGGGACTGCATTTATAGAGAGAGATTAGCTTCTCTTAAGATCGGTGCACAGGGCAGGCATAAGCCACACCGGAGGGACTGATCATGCCATATGATTCGCGCTATTTTTATCCCGTTGGGCGATTTCGTGGGCCACATTAGCGTGATGATTTACATTCACAAAGGAGATAAACCTAAATTTAGGAATAAAAATTCCGATGTCTTCAAAACTCGAATGAGTTCTTTTATCTCCCAGAAAAATCTTCTTGTTAATCTGTTCCACAATCCCAGCAGCATCACTCTCCACGATTATCTTCTTCTCCTTTCTCATCAAAGATACCATTAAGGCTTTCTAATTGCCTTCACTTCTGCTTCTTCTGTTGAATAACAAATTAGGTTTGTTGATTCTGCTAGGATGGAAATTTTTTTTGAGTCTCTGAAGATGATACCTATTCCACCTTCACTAGAGTTTGGATTCGACGCTCCATCTGTATTAATTTTGATCCAATTCTCCGGTGGAGACATCCAAGACGCGATTCCCTGATTAGTTGTGTTCATTACAGCAATTCGATTGAGGGGATTAACTGTATTAGGGATCAACATCATCGATTTATCCCTAGTATTGATGGTGGATTTTCGACAAAGGTCAAAATCGTAAAGTCATGATACTGCATTTTTCTGATCCGACTTCAGGAACGCATGTGACAATTCATATTTTACGATCCGTGAACCGTTTCACGATATCTGACTGAGTGAGCATTCCTCTTAGAGCCATGATGAATATGTTTCTCGAAAGGCCTCCCAGCTGAGCGTTCGATGCTGCACATTTCGTCATGACCTCTATGTAGAATCAAATGATTGGGCAATTCTCTAGACAGAATTGTTTATTAGAGGGCTTAACACCTTCAGGATGTCATGTTGCTCGTTGTTCCCTGACTACATAGAGAGACTCACCTCTACATAGAATAATAATTGTGCGTTTCTCTAGGCATAATTGTTTGTTAAAGGGATTAACGCCTTCAGGACGTCGACGTTGCACGTTGTTCCCTGACTATGTAGAGAGACCGTGTGTAGATTGAGGCGGCTCTCTAGATATAATTGTTTGTTAGAGGGATTAACGCCTTCAGGACGTCGACGCTGCACGTTGTTTCCTGACTATGCACCCTTAAGAACGAGTATGATGCTTCAACTATCTCATATATCGATTCTGCAAATAGATTAATTCTATCGCGACATTCATCCACTGAATTCCTAAAAAATAATCTATTATATCTCATTAACCCGTTCCCTGAATTACCCGGCTGGATTCATGGACTAGTAATAGATAACTATTTTATCTCATTACTCCGTTCCTTGAATTCCCCGACTGGATTTCATGGATTAGTAATAGATAATCAATTCATTTTTATCACTATGTTTCATGAATCATGCATTCTCCGCTGAATTTCATGAATTAACAATAATTACTCAACAATCGTGCGTCAGGACTATCACCGAGTAAGCCCCATGAAAATGGTACAAGTGTACTCAATGATGATGCATGGGCAAGAATTCAAAAATATGGACAAACAAGGAAACCTATGCAAAATAGGAGAGAAAAAATAATAATAAAATAATAAAAAGAGGCGCCTAGGGACCGGGCCCACCCGCCGGCCGCCCCCCATGCCTCTTCCTTTATTTTTCTTATTTTATTATTTTCATGATCTCATGAAAACTCCTTCATTCAAGCAACTTTCCTTGTTTGAGCAAAACTCACGGTTTCTCCATATTTTCTCTCAAACGATGAAAAATAATAAAATAGGGGAATGTGTCGCGGGACCGAGCTACCTAGCCAGCCGGCCATGCCCTAGCCGTGGCCGATCCCACACTTTGCAATCCCTTGTTTTCATAATTATTATTTCCCCCAGCTCATGAAACTCCTCTGTTTGAGCAAAAACCTTGATTTCTTCATATTTTCTCAAATATTGCTTAAACCATGAAAAAGCCAAAAAGTCAAATGGTCACATACCCGACTAGGCTATTCACGAAAAATATTAAAATATTATTATTTTAATATTCTCAAAATGTTGATCAAATGAGCAAAGTTCTACTTGCTCATTCGATCAAAATCAAGAATTTCAGTCAAAGATCAAACTCTTCTGAAAATCCAAAATATTGCTCAAACGCACATCGAAAAATACCAAAACTCTTAGGACTGAGACACGGACATTATAGGGACACGTGCATGCTCCCTTGACCAACCAAGGCCGCTCCCGAGGCTTGCAAGGAGCCGGTCCCACACATCTTTATAATTTTGACCTAATTTGCTCAATTGCTCATATTGGGTCCAAACTCTTTCCAACCAACTTGGAATTTTCTCAAACGACCATCAGCTGGTCCCACGACCACCAGGGCCGGTCTCATGACCTATTGGTCGGTCCCTCGCTTCTCCATAATTAGGTTTCATCACCTAATGCTCAGACGAGCACTATTCTAACAAATGATTAAACCAACATTTAATCATCCTTTCACCAACTGGTCAATAAAGGACTTTGGTGCATGCTCACACGAGCTCCTGGGCACTACATGGTCATCCATCATCCCATGTACCCGGTACCTCCTTCACTCAGTGATTGATTTTCAATAAATCATCAACTAACCAATCGATCAAATTAGGGTTTCAAACTGACTGCTCTGCAAATCATAATTTTGAGCAGGTATAAACACTATAATTTTATGTTGATCCAGCGATCAACATCTTAATTAATTATATAATATTCGGTCCAGCTACCAATATTTTAATTAATATTTTGTTTGGTCATGCTACCAATAATTCATCAAACGAGCAATATTCGCTCAGACGAGCAATATTTGCCCAAACGAGGAATATTGACCTAACTATCAATATTCAGTAATTTTACTCAGACGAGTAATATTTTCTCAATCCATCAATATTGATTCAACTATCAATATCCAGCAATCCATCATACAAGCAATATTTGCTCAGTTCATCAATATTTATCATGTTGATCCAGTTATCAACATTTATTCAAGAACTATACGTCTCAATAGACATGTTCAAACTGTTCAATCCATGAAATGCTGAGCATTTTTCAATCATGCTCGATTCAACAAAACTTAGACTCACTGTCAAATCAATTCAACGACTGACTAATCAAATACACGTTTACTTTGAAGACTTCACGTTCGTGAGACATCAATCACGTCACATGGGGGATATTAACTAGGGTTTTGGTCTGGCGGCCTACATCACGTGTGCTCATCCACGATGAGAAATGTGAGTAAGTCGTGCAAGCAGTTAAAGGAGTTAGCAAAGTAGTTGGTAGACAATCAACCAAGTCTCCGCACAACCTGGAACTGGTTAACACACGATTTACCACTTTCCCACTCTTTTACTCGAGTAACCATCACACTTACTGGAGATCAATGTGTCTACTATTCTGGCAATATAAATAAGTCTCTGAATTCACGATTGAAGGACACACAATTTTCGAGTAATCACTATCAAGAATTCCATCAATCGACCAAGAACTTATTTGAACTCAACAGTTCACAGAAAACTTGCAGAAACCCACAACACATCCACAATCCATGATCATCATTGATCTCACACACTTCTCAGCTCCCCTCCTACAGATCAACCCATCTCCCTCTTTATGACCGAATTGATTCTGGAACGGCCATTGACTTAGTTTAGGCCGGAGTCCTGCGGATTGATCTCTCGAATTCAAAGCACTCCCGTGGAGTGTATCTGTTTGAGGTTAAGCAGTTTGCTCGGTTGAGGAGTCTCGTGCTCACGGTCATCTCTTCACTTTCCTAAAAAACCAGCAAATCGTTTTTCCCCATCTATAGATTGGCGACCACAGTGGGAGATCAATCTCTCGGTTCCAATCTCACGTTTTCACAACGATGGTTGGTCTTAGATCTAACTCAACTACTTCAAATTCTAGTCAGAATCTTTCAAATGGTAACGTTCCTCCTTCCAACGCTCTATCTAATGGCACGGTCGACAGAGAAATCCCAACCTTGATCGAGTTGGCACAGGTACAGGAGATTCACACGAGGAACATGGACCTGATGAAGGAGACGATAAACAACATACTTAATTTCCTCGTCAGGTTGACGTCACATTTGAGTGGCGCTCCTTCTCAAGGAATTCCGACATTAAGGGCTAACCCCTCAACCGATGATCATCCTCAAGCCAACAGTTTTACTACTTATGAGAAGCCGGTGAACCAGGAAGTCACACATTTATTCGAGAATCTATGTGAACTCCTGTACTTCTCCATAGATCAACGAACGAACACATTTGCTGCACTCAACCAAATATCATCTGATGCGCGAATAGTTCTATAATCTCTAGTAGTCGAGGAAGTGTCTATGGCATATGAACATTCGATCAACAACACCACCTTCACTGAAAAAGATCGAATGGCAGAAGAGGGACATAACCGGGCTTTGTACGTAACTGCTTTCATCAAAGGCTCTGAATTCAAGAGAGCTCTTGTCGATACAGGCACTTCTACAAATCTCATCACTACGAAGACTATCAAGGAAGCCAAAGTTCCAAAAAGCAAAATTGTTCATCATCCCATATTAATGACGGGCTTTGAAGGAAGCCATAATCACACATACAGGTACGTCTATGTGGATCTGAAAATAGGGACAATTCAATCCACTGTCAAGTTTCATGTGATCGAGAAAGATCCTGATTATCACATGATACTCGGATGACCATGTCTCCATGACAATAAGGTTGTTCCTTCGACATACCATCAATGTGTGAAAGCTTTGCTCAACAACAAGATTGTCCGCATTGTAGCTTCAGTGTCTCCTTATGCTCCGGTCTATGATGCTGAGTTCCTGGAACCACCAAAGAGCATCCCTGAGCCTCCAAGTAAGATCTACAGTACTCCACTCCCAGGTTAGAAATCTATTGAAAAAGTTGTCGACAAACCATCATCTTCAGATGCCAAATCGATCAAACCATCTGCCGTACCGCTCAAGCGTCGCCACGGTCAAGGTACGACTCATAAGAAATACAACTTTATTACTAGTTATGATACAAAAGGGAGATTCATCTATGTCCGACGAAAAGATTAGCAATTAGCAGGGGAGGTCGATGAAAACTCTCCCCGCCCTGAAGAATCATGTCAGAACGAGAAATCGCCTGATGAAGAAATTCAAGATGCACCATGACAGCTGCAAGATGGCACAGATTCCGCCACTGATGATCTTGAGACTATCAACATTGGAACATATGAGAAACCACGACCAATCTTAATCAGTTCTGCTCTATCATTAGAGGAACGAGAAGGATTAATTGGTCTGTTGAAAGAGTATCAAAATATCTTTGCTTGGACGTATGAAGATATACCCGGTCTAGATGAAAAATTAGTCACTCATCATCTGCACATTACTCTCGGCTCCAAACCTGTCAAGCAACCGCCAAGGAAGTTCATACACGAGGTTGAGGAACAAATCAAAGTCGAGATCCAGAAACTACTAACAACGGGATTCATCAGACCCACTCAACATCCAACATGGTTGGCGAACATCGTCACAGTCAAAAAGAAAAATGGTCAAATCCGATTTTGTGTGGATTTCAGGAACCTGAACAAATGTTGCTCGGAGGACGACTTTTTCTTACCCAACATTGATATGTTCGTCGATGCAACCAGTGGTCATGACATGTTCTCATTCATGGATGATTACAGTGGATACAATCAAATCAAGATGTACGAACATGATGCTAACAAGACCGCGTTAGAAACTCCCATTGGAAACTTTCACTACAAAGTGATACCTTTCGGCCTGAAGAATGCAGGAGCCACTTATCAGCGAGCCATGACTGCAATATTCCATGACATGATGCACAAGCAAGTAGAAGACTATGTTGATGATGTGGTGGTGAAATCGAAGACTCGAGCATCCCACCTATACATTCTGAGACAAGTCTTCGAAAGATGCAGAGAATACAAGTTAAAGATGAATCCTCTAAAGTGAGCTTTTGGTGTTTCCTCTGGAAAATTTCTGGGGTTCCTAGTCACCGCATAAGGAATCAAGGTTGACGCATACAAGACGAAAGCCATCACTACATTCCTCCTTCACGCACTGTGAAAGATCTCCAGAGCTTTATGGGCAAGGTAAATTACATTCGGTGTTTTATTCCTGGGTTGGCTCAACCCATTACTTCGTTCACTCCTCTACTGAAGAAATGAGCGAATTTTACATGGACGACCATCCAACAAGAAGCATTCCAGAAGATACAACATATACTACCATCACCTGCTGTCATGAAATCTCCAGTGCAAGGACGTCCATTGATACTTTACACGGCTTCCAGTGATGTTGCTACCGGGGCACTTCTCGCTCAAGAAGACGAAGAAGGCATCGAACGTCCAATCTCTTACTTCAGTCGTACGATGAGGGATGCTCAACTCCGATACCCAAAAGCGTGTCTAGCATTGGTTCACACAATCCAGAAATTCAGGCATTATCTACTATTAAACAGAGTTGTGCTGGTAGCCAAAGCTGATCCCATAAAATTCTTACTGTCGAAACCGGCTCTGATCGGAAGACCGAAAAAATGGCTACTTCAGATGTCAGAGTTTGACATAGCATGTGTCCCGCCTAAAGCAATCCAAGGGCAAGCAGTTGCATACTTACTCGCTGCTTTTCCTGGAAAAGACATCACAATGCTGCATGAAGAAGTATCCAGTGAGTTTTCAGAGATCGCAATCATTCAAGAAGAAACATGGATATTGTACTTTGATGGGTCCGCCACTCCGAGCAATGATACTGGTGGAGCAGGCGTTTGATAAGCACGTAAGTACTACATTTTATACCCATATTTATATTAGCTAGGACTCGATACTTTGGCTAATAACACTTTTTAGTACTTTTGTAGAAAGTACAAACGAATTCGATCATTGGAAGGATAAACTGCTAAACAGAGATTAATGTGCATTTTACGATGAAAATAGCTGAATGTGGCCGGCCTGGTATTTTTATATATCAACAGCACCTACTGGCGGCAGTAAAAGAGTATGTAGCTTTGCGCTGCCTCGGCTATATGGTCTGCATGCACTCAGGCTTCTCACGGTTAAAAGAACAGCAGATGTTTCCTTTCTAAAGCTTCACTAGAAATTCTGTTGGTTGCCAAATGAGAGGGAGTATCTTTATCTCTTCAAGCAGCCGCGGTGAAACAAGGAGATGTTTGGAGTCGTGGAGTTTTGGTGCTGGTTCAAAGACAACTGAGAATCTCGCAATTGCAGGTGATGTTTAGATGCCTTTTGTGTTGTGCAGTCGGTGATTGATCAGAGCAACAAGGAGAAGATGGTACTGGCTGGTCAAGGAATCTGGACAGAAAGATTCAGTTGAACTGATGCTAACTGTTTGGAGTCGGACAAAGATTGAAGATTAGTTGTTGCTGTGGTCGTAGCTGGTAGATGCAAAGAAGAGAATCCGAAGTACAGAAAATGGTCGATTTGCATGGCCGTTTTGGTGGTGATTCAATTGTTATCGCAGTGACAGCTTCGCAGCGAGACAGGGAGCTTGGTGATACTACTGATGGTGCACCTCGTGTTGAAGATGCAGTTGAGAAAGAATACGAGTTGTTGGTTGATCGAGATGTTAACGAGTTTGGAGCAGTGGTATATTTCCGGTGATGGTCTACATCAACAATGGAGTTGGGGTTTAACTGAATTACGGGTTCTGTCAGCGAGAGCAGATGTTGGGTGATGGGTTAACGATATCAATTGATTTGGGTTTGCTGTGGAGCTCGATAAATCAGTAAGAGTGAGTTGGTTTTGCCGTTAAAGGGAAGTGATGCATAGATAGATGGAAAATAAGGAGTTTGGCTGTGCACGGTTCGAATTCAAGTCAGGCAAGGATGATAACGGCAACAACTCTTGGCAGTGAGTGCTAAATGGTGTCTGTATGGACTGTTCTGGAAGGGTTCGCCGTTTAATCGAGTTTAAGAAGATCAGTGAAGTGATGCCGTGGCCGGATTTGGCAAGAAGGGTCTGTGTGTTTTGTCTCGATGGTGATCTCGAACTGAAATTCAGGGAGGAGAGACGAGAGGTGCTGTGGCCCTCGCTGATGCATGCTCGATCGGATAAAGAATTTGGCTGACTGCATTTAAAGGGTTATACAACGAAAATGGAGCTGGGTCCGGTTCTGGACATGGGTGTTGAAGTCGGACCGGGCCTTGGAGGTAATCTTCTAGGTATCGATGGAAGTTCTCGTAGGACCTGGGATATAAAACTTCTGGTAGACAAACTGATAGGGGGGAGTCGGCTGCTAGGTGATAGACGCATTTATGTGTCTAATTTGTCCTCAATGTTTCGTATTGTTGGTACTCGTTTTTGTCCTTATTATAGTGCTTTGTGTATTTTTAGGTATTTTTGAAAAATAGATATTGTTGGAAAAATCGGCTCGAAAATCACTCGGAACACCCGGAGGACACTTGCTATACGGAGCCCAGATTTTGTTAAGGGGCACCCCAAGTCACCCAAAAACAGGCAGCTGCTATTCGCACCCCACATCTGGTTAGGGGGTACCACCTTCTTCGTTTGAACTTAAAAATTGGCGGGAAAAAAGAGCAGCTCTCTGGTGAATTTTTCGATCGAAATTTGAAGGATTTCTGGGTAGACTAAAGGGCTGAAACTTAATGGGTAGTTGTGATATGTCCTAACAAAGCTGGTATGGGTGTTTGTTTCGATCAAAATTGGCTGGAAAAATCGTGACAAGAAAACAGGGAAGCCCGTGCATGAGAAGAATAATTCACGAGTTTTTGAAGATTTATGCGTGTTCTGCTCGTGTATGATGACTCTAGCAACACTCTAGACCGTGTATAAGGAAAATAAGGAAGGTTGGACAGCTGCAGATGCTCGGATGAAGAAAAAAATATCCGGAAAATATTTTCTTTAACTGCCGAGTTTAATGAAGAATATTGAGAATTTTGGCGTAATTAAATGGGGCTAGGGAGTATAAATATGTTGAGGGGATCATAGAGAATTGAGGGGGAGAGACTGGGAGAAGTTTAGAGCACCACAGAGTTAAAAAATTCGAATTTGCAGAGAGACCACCTGCTGCTGCTACTGCCATTGAAGAACACTGAAGAACACGAAGAACGGACCTGCACCAGCAGTCGTTTTCCTACAATAATAACGACTCACACATGTGGGTCGTACATCAGACAGACTTATTTGCTACAACGTTTGCGACACAGCTGAAGCAGTCTTATTTTGTCACTGAGGGTCGTAGTTCTCTGGTTTTATTATATTTCTCATATTCTCATCATTTGTGAACCATTTTTGAGCATCAATGAAATTCTTTGAGAGGTTTTCCAACATGATGAGCAGCTAATTCTCTCGTAACCAAGGCAATGGATGAAGCTATTCACACATGAACAACGGGTAACTATTTCATTTTCTCTAATATTTAATTATAATTCACTCAATCACTGCTTTTGCAGAGTTCTTAAAAGTTTACATAATTTTATTCATTAGTTGTGATTCAATTAGATAGGTTATGCTTTGGTTAGATAATCTATGCTTAAGGGATACAATTAATTTTTGAGAATATGTTTGATTATTTGTGGATTAAGAAATAAAGGATTAAAAGGATAATTCGAGTTATGAAATATTTGACATCATTCATGTGTAATAGTGGATTCTAGTGTCTTGGTTACCTCTCGCCCACTTTGTTAATATTTTTGTATATAATTTTATTAAATCTTTAAATTTAATCTTCACAAGTCCGAGAGTTTGAACCTCATTACTACAACATCCTTGAAAATATCATCAATTTTTGGCGCCGCCGACGCGGATTTGTGCTTAGGTAGAATTTTTAGGTTTTTTTTTATTTCATTTGTTCTTTTTACGTTTCTTTGGGTGTGTCTTTGTATTACAGGTTTGAAGTTGGATACTAAAGACTTGGAATCAAAGCTTAAAGCTAAAAGAGAAGGAAAAAGACAAAGCAAAAAAAAAAAAAGAGCGAAAGAAAAAATTAAAAAAAAAAGA
The DNA here is from genome assembly GCF_003573695.1 of Papaver somniferum. NCBI lineage: Eukaryota > Viridiplantae > Streptophyta > Magnoliopsida > Ranunculales > Papaveraceae > Papaver > Papaver somniferum. The sequence continues at coordinate 149,648,726 of NC_039366.1, read as the reverse complement.
GAGAGAGAATTTTTTTTTTTTATTTTTGAGACCTTCCATTTTTTGTAATTATTTTTTTTATTTCTTTTCTTTTGCACTTTATTTGGACTTTGGACTTGGACAATTATTTTATTTTTTTAAACCCTAAGGAAGGGTACATTAAATATAAATGTTTGCAGGGAAGGACGACGATTACAATATCGTCTCGGCCCCTCGGGTTCGCACATGACATAGGAGTCGTGGCCCGAGTCGACTTCAGCGGTTCTGCGCCCGTCTGGTACGGGAGGTAAGCTTTCGAAACACCGCGAATCCCCTGTCAGCGGGTTTATTGTATGCCTTAAGGTGAATATATGCTGAGGATTTGAATACGGTTTTTTAATTTCCTAGTAAAGGGCAAGGCCTGGCCAAATTAAGATAAGGACTCGGATTTCATCACCGTTTCCTTCTTGCCCGCTTTAGGAAAACGAAACCAAACGCGAACCTAAGCTTAAAATTTTGACTAGAACGAGACCTATAGGGTAACGAGCTTAGTAGGAAAGTCGTTCGAAAAATATTGGTTACTCTTTTAGCATACTTCGAAGTTCATGATGGTTTCTGTGAGTTGAATGCGTGACTGCGCCGCCTTGTGATAGCGGTGAGGCCTTGGGTATCAAAGCTCCACTGAGCTTCCCTCGCCTCAATTCAACTTACTTTGACTCGGATTGATTCCAGAGGGGTTTGCTTAAATTGTAACGAATTCCCTTTCGAAGGATTAGAAGCTGGTCTAGAAACAATCTAAGTGGAGCCATCATGCTTGTTGTTTGCTAGATTTTATAGGTTTGATTTGGTCGAGTCAGCCTTGTTTGTGATTGTGTAGAATTCCCTTGCAATTAAGAATGTCGAACTGGTATGATAGAAGCCAATACAATGATTATCGACCTGAATTTGAATATGGACATCATCCTTTTATGACCATGTTGGGAATAGTGGTTGGGAACGCCATCCTTTGGAAGGATATGGGTCATACCCTGGTGAGCCCAATTACTATCCACACATGCATCAGTCTTACGAGCAAGAAGATTATAGTACTAGTTCTTCGTCTCTAGAGGATACAATCAAACTATTGAAAAGTAGTCCTTTTTATGATCCCTCTGTTCCTATTCCTCCTTTAGAAGAGTCCCTCAGGAGTTAGCTGAGTCGACGCGTAAGTTAGCTGAGATGAATAGTGTAATTATAGACGAAAGAACTACAATAATGAGTGAACTTCTATAGAGGAATCCTCAAGCTGATGGCTGAGACGAACGAAAGACTTGCTCGAAATAATCTTACTTTCCAATATAGTGTTCCAATAATACCCTTGAAATGAGATAGTTATTTACATAATCAAGATACAAGGTTAGAATTGGTAGCACTACTTGTTTTGATGAGGTTCGATCTTTTTCATGTTATTATGATGAGGATAGTGTTGATGGAGAATCATACTTATGTAGGAATAGTGATCAGGAAATGGTTACTCCAATTGAGCTTTACAATGATAATATTTTCTAGTTCAAATCCAAATAATTTTAATAATTATTCACCTATTCAAAAGGACGAGGATTTGACTAGAGATACCCTCGTTTTAGACGATGTAGTATTTCCTGTTTACAAAGCCGATAATGATTTAGAGGAACGAGTTTATTCTGAGAATAATGTTTTAGAGTCTAGCGATTTAGAAACAATAGTCTTAGACGAAGAAGATGAACTCGTAGAGATGAGTGAGGATGAACCTGACTTAGAAGAATCAATTGACCATTTCCAGGAATCTGATGACCTAGAAATTAGGGAAGTTGTGACTAGTCTTTCTAGAGACACAGAAAACTCTAAGTTTGGGGGTGATTATCATTCTCCATGTGCTTTAACTCTTAGAAAGTTCCCTCGTGTAGGACTTGACATTTATGCCTCAACCATATTACAAGATTATCTTCATACATGTTTTCCCGAACCTAATGATGTCCATAGAGAAGCTCAGTTGTTAGAAACCCATCCTCTGGTTGATGTGGTTAACCCAGGCTATGATACCAAGATTGACTTTGTTTTCCCACCAAAAACTTTTCTTCCAATTGTGGGAACATATGATTTTCAGATGTGTCGGATATTAAGTTTTGAGACTAAACCTAATTACTTTAGGATATTAGGGTCGACACATTTTCTTAAGAATGACCATTATTATGGTCAACTTTGTGAGTCAAATCTAATTGACTTAGAGGATCCCCAATTATTCAGGTTGTTGTTATGTGCTTCTAAGTTCTTAGTTGAGTTTTTCCAGACTCTAATACCTGAACCGGATCTTAGCTTTGAGGAAATCCAACCGATGAAAACCTTTTATTTAGACCCTTTTATAGAGCCTGAACCTGAACCACAACTAGATGTAGTTGTCTTAAGCAAGGGTATGTTCGGTATCTTCTTGGTCTGTTGCAGTTTCCTCTTCTTGTGGGTAACACTTTTTGATCCAGATGACCCACAGTTATTCCGGCTACTACTATATGATTCTACGTGGTGACTAATCCTTGCTTAGTCTGGCTGAAGACTTTAAACTTAGCACTTCTTGGGAGGTAACCCAATATTCATGCGACACGGTAATATCTTCCTTATCTCTTTTGCTTCATTGGTAACAGTTTCTCCTTGTTCATGCTTTTAATTTCATCTTTAGAACATTGAGGACAATGTTAGATTTAAGTTTGGGGGTATGGGATAAAGTTCTTAGTTGCAATAAATAAGCTCCAGAGACTAGAAATTTATGCTTATTAAGGTTGGAACTAACTAATCTAAGTGGATGGAAGCATTTTGGTTGTAGGATTTGAGGAACCAATCTGATTAGATGGAAACATCTAAAGAGTCTATTCATAAAAGTACAGAGCTCAGGTGTTAGAAAAAGAAAACATGGTAGTTTCGCCATATCCTCGTGATGGAAACATCGAAAGAATCCTGATCACTTTTTTTTTTCTTTCTTTTTTTTTTTCTTTTTACCATTACTAGGGTGAAATAGAGTGACTGAGATGAAAAAAAATTGAGACCAGACCACGAGACCAACCGGAATAAATACAATAAAGTCGACCACTGGTACCCTTGTATATGCCAGTTGAGTTGACCTAGAGTTAGGATTATCGACCACTGGTTCCTTGTATTTGCCAGTGTGTTGATATTAGTCCAGACCAGTATCTCAGTCCATTAGGATAGGTTCAGCTTAGTCAACATCATCCACATTTTTCTCTACATCCATCTTCTTAATCTATCCATGTGATTGGTTGACTCCGGTTTATGATGTCCAGAAACTATCTGAGTAGAGCTCTGTCACTTTATATGAATTTTAGTATGCTTGAGTGCAAACTCGTGTACAATAATTGGAATTTCTCATCAGGGTACTTCCTCCTGTAGTCAATAAGTATGCCACCCAAGGAGATTCTTTAGTGCCTTCCAAGGTTCTGCATAGATAGCTAGGGTCTGGAGTAATGGTTTTGTGGGCACACCTCTGGTAAACCCTCCCGAGATTAACTCGGTTTTATTTATTTTTTATTAGTTTTTCTCGAGGACTAGCAAATAATAAGTTTGGGGGTATTTGATAGACGCATTTATGTGTCTAATTTGTCCTCAATGTTTCGTATTGTTGGTACTCGTTTTCGTCCTTATTATGGTGTTTTGTGTATTTTTAGGTATTTTTGGAAAATAAATATTGTTGGAAAAATCGGCTCGAAAAATCACTCGGAACACCCCCGGAGGACACTTGTTATACAGAGACCATATTTGATTAAGGAGCACCCCAAGTCACCCCCAAAACAGGCAGGTGCTATTCGCACCCCACATCTGGTTAGGGGGACACCACCTTCTTCGTTTGAACTTAAAAATTGGCGGGAAAAAAGAGCAGCTCTCTAGTGAATTTTTCAATCGAAATTTGAAGGATTTCTGGGTAGGCGAAAGGGCTGAAACTTGATGGGTAGTTGTGATATGTCCTAACAAAGCTGGTATGGGTGTTTGTTTCGATCAAAATTGGCTGGAAAATTCGTGACAAGAAAACAGGGCAGCCCGTGCATGAGAAGAATAATTCACGAGTTTTTGAAGATTTATGCGTGTTCTGCTCGTGTATGATGACTCTAGCAACACTCTGGACCATGTATAAGGAAAATAAGGAAGGTTGGACAGCTGCAGATGCTCGGATGAAGAAAAAAATATCCAGAAAATATTTTCTTTAACTGCCGAGTTTAATGAAGAATATTGAGAATTTTGGCGTAATTAAATGGGGCTAGGGAGTATAAATATGTTGAGGGGATCATAGAGAATTGAGGGGGAGAGATTGGGAGAAGTTTAGAGCACCACAGAGTCAAAAAAATCGAATTTGCAGAGAGACCACCTGCTGCTGCTACTGCCATTGAAGAACACTGAAGAACACGAAGAACGGACCTGCACCAGCAGTCGTTTTCCTACAGTAATAACGACTCACACATGTGGGTCGTACATCAGGCAGAATTATTTGCTACAGCGTTTGCGACACAGCTGAAGCAGTCTTATTTTGTCACTGAGGGTCGTAGTTCTCTGGTTTGTAACAAATATAATTGTTACAAACCCGGTTTTATTATTTTTCTCATATTCTCATCATTTGTAAACCATTTTTGAGCATCAATGAAATTCTTTGAGAGGTTTTCCAACAGGATGAGCGGCTAATTCCCTCGTAACCAAGGCAATGGATGAAGCTATTCACACATGAACAATGGGTAACTATTTCATTTTCTCTAATATTTAATTATAATTCACTCAATCACTGGTTTTGCAGAGTTCTTAAAAGTTTACATAATTTTCTTCATTAGTTGTGATTCAATTAGATAGGTTATGCTTTGGTTAGATAATCTATGCTTAATGGATACAATTAATTTTTGAGAATATGTTTGATTATTTGTGGATTAAGAAATAAAGGATAATTAGAGTTATGAAATATTTGACATCATTCATGTGTAATAGTGGATTCTAGTGTCTTGGTTACCTCTCGCCCACTTTGTTAATATTTTTGTATATAATTTTATTAAATCTTTAAATTTAATCTTCACAAGTCCGAGAGTTTGAACCTCATTACTACAACATCCTTGAAAATATCATCACTAAGCCAAAAACGAGAGAAGAAAAAGAGGCGCGTCTAGAAGCTATCAACAGGGAAAGACAAGGGCTTGCGATTCTTGTATTTTTATTTCCATGTTTGGCTAAACATTTTTGTAACTTGGGTTTATGGTTGAATAAACTATTTGAGTTGATGAATTTAGCAAAAGACCATTATGATATGAATAAACTAATCTTGAATATTGTTTGTTGATTTATTGAAAACTAGTTGTTGCTTCGCCGGTTTTAATACAAACCTACGTGCATAATGAATTAGTTTTACAAATATTTTTCTTCTTATTATTTGATAATCTATGCTTCGATTAATTCCTTGATGGGTTATGCTTAGAAAAGCCGAAGAATATTTGTGAACTAAATTAGTTTCGTATAACTTTCTCGCTGATGCAATTTGATGGTGCATGCTTGGGTTTTGTCTTTTGATATGCTATGGTTAGGGTATACCAGTGATATTTGCGACGCTAATACATATAATAGGTGATGTCGATAGAACGGACAATAAACATATAATCATGAGTTATGTTTCATTTCAGTAATTGATTAGAAACAATAGTTGAAACTATAAACCCTGGTTACCGGCTCTCTCATCGCGAGTTCACTTTGTTAGTTTACTTTAATTTTATTATTATTTCATTTTCAATTCTAAAAATCCAAAAATATCATTGCTGGTTAATCGATTAAAGATACTGATTGTTGATATTTCCACCGCTCGTTGTGGGAACGACCCGTACTTGCCTCTGTCTACTAGTTAGACACCGTGCGATTGTGGTTATTACAAATAGGTATCTCCAGATCCTATCAGCGTTGTACTAGTATTTCCATCCGATGAAGTCTTCTCACATTCATTCAAGCTGGATTTCCACTGCACCAACAATTCAGCAGAATATGAAGCTTTCCTTCTAGGGTTATCCTTGGCCAAGCAAGCAGGAGCAATGCACCTGGAGATAAGAGGAGACTCAAAGTTGTTGGTCAATAAAATTAATGGTGTATATTCTCGCAAAGAAGTAACACTTGCTCCATTCAGGGCTGAAGCGCAACGACTATTAGCTCATTTTTCTGATGCAATAATTGTTCATACTGGCCGTACCAACAACAGACACGCTGACTGTCTAGCGACTCTTGCATCCAAACTGCAGTTTGAATGGTTAGAGAAATCCATCACTGGGAAAAGACGTTCTGTATCATCTACATGGATCACTCAAGTTGAAGATGCTCAAGCGAGCGACTGGCGGGCACCATCATTCATGAATTGAGCAGTTCTCTTACAGAAGGGAAAATCAACCTCAAGGAGTTGAAAAACTTTTTTTCTGTTACATGGAGCATTATATTATCGTAATCCTGATGGATCCTTGTGACGATGCCTTGGAGACGAGGAACCGAGTGAGCAACTCAAACACATATATGAGGAAATATGCTGACAAACCCTAGTGGTCACACTTTACATAAGGCTTCAAAGGATCGAGTACTACTGGCCCTCCATGGAGGCTCGGTCAAAGATGTTACAAGGGTCCTATCCCAATTATCAGACACCGCCTCATCATTTGGAAGTTCTAATAATCCACCACACTGGGGACTGGAGAGAACCTTACATAAAATATTTTCGCGACAACGATTTACCATCAGAGAAGAAAGAGGCAATCAAACTCACCCAGAGGGCCAAACGGTTTGTCTACCTGAAAGGAATTTTGTATCGCAAAATCTTTGGTGGGAAACTTCTGAGATGCTTGGACAGGCATGAAATTCCCACAATCTTGAAAGAGATGCATGAAGGGAAAGAAGAAATTATTTCTCCAGATCCATGAGAAATATTATTGGCCGACCATGGAAGACGATGGAGTTGCCTATGTTCAGAGATGTCATCAATGCCAAGTTCATGGTAACGTCATTCACACTCCTTGTCTCCCATTACATTCCGTGAGCAGTCCATGGCCCTTCTACAACTGGGGACTGGATATCATCGGAAAAATCAATCCAGCGTCTTCGAAACAGCATGAATACATCATCACAACAACTGAGTACTTCACCAAATGGGTTGAAGCTATTCCTCTTCAAAGCACCACTGGAGTCACGATTGCAGCATTCATCAGGGAATATATCATACGTAGATTCGGTGTTCCTAGACATATCATCACAGATAATGGAACTCCTTTCGCCAACAAACATGTTGAAGAATTGCTCGAGGAATATGGTATCAAATAGGTTTTCTCCACACCATACTATCCCCAAGGAAACAGAAAAGCAGAAAGCACCAACAAAACCTTGATCCGGATTCTTAGTCGAACAGTTCATGACAATCCACGAACATGGCATGAAGAACTACCCATGGTTTTATGGGCCTACCACACTGCACCAAGAAGATCAATTTGGAATTCACCATATTATCTCTTCTATGGCGCCGATGCTATTCTCCCAGCTGAGATCAAGATTCCCTCCGCAAGAATTGCAGCAGCCAGTAGAGTGCAGTGGGATGAAGCTGAAGTGTCTAATTCAAGGATCGCTGAATTAGACATGCTCGAGTCAAGAAGGGCCAAAGTAGAAAAATATGTGGAGACTTACAAACAAAGGATTTCCAAGGCATATAACAAAATGGTAATACCTAGAACATTTCAAGTAGGAGATTTGGTTTTGAAAACAACAAAGCATATTTAACAAGACATGTCCGCTCCCAAGTTCTCTCTGAAATGGGAAGGGCCTTATGTAATCATCAAGGCAATATCCAGCGTATATTACAAAATCTTAGCTGTCAATGGAGGGGTGGAAGGAAACATTATCAATGGCAAGTGGCTCAAGTCATATTATGCTTGAACGATCAGTAAACAATTATATGTTAAATTTCAAAATTTAATTTCTATTCCTCCAAAGAGTATGCAGTATGCTCATTCGTTCGAAATTCAAAATATATTTCATGAATCTCACAAAATTCTTCCAATCATCCTACTTTATTCAAAAACAAGTCTCAATCCTACACAAAAAAAAATCTCCCTTAAACGCTCACTCAGAACAAACTATCCAACAACAAATAGTTCTTACTGAAGGCCATGTCAAGCCTCTTTTGAAAGTTTTCATTCTTCACTCTCAAATTCTAGAAAACTTTCTCAACCCTTGCCGACTCTAGAGAAAGTTCCTTTTCCTCTTCTATGATGGCAGTTGTAGTAGAAATCATATTTGCAGCAGTAGCCGCTCTATCAATCTTGATAATCTCGAGTGGACGACGAAACCAGTTTATATTAAACCGCAAGGTCTCATAGTTTGAGATCATATCATCACATATGTGCAACTCTTCGTTTTTTACATCTCGCATGTTTATCTTGTTCATTTCATAAATGATGGGCAGTAATCCAACAACTATGGTCAATAAAGTTGGCAGAAAACCCCTTCATACTTCAGTAGTAGCAATGTGCTCGTACCTCTTCCAGATCTTGGTGTAAAGGGATGCATAACACTTGGGGACGATGAAACCACCGACTAGTTGATTGTCTGGGCAAGCGTTGACCATGGGAGTATCGAATGGGAGTCCAGCCGCTGGGTACTCACAAACATAAACCCTAGAATCAGCATCTACAGAGTTGGTTGAGTCTTCGTCAGCACGGTTTGAAAAGGCGAGGGTACCCAAATATACCTCAAGATAAAACTTTTCTTACATATAAGTCTGTTCTCCGAAAGTGATTGTCTATGGACTGAGTCGAGACAATATAACTAATCGGTTCACACTTCGTGTGATCGTCTATAGATACGAGATCGAGACAATACAACAACGAAGTATGTTACTTGATAAAAAGGTTCAGACTTAACCAAACACAACAGGATTCACTAATGAAGTAAATATGAATTAACGTTTGTGTAGTTTACTTTAATTATAATAAAACAATTATAATGCGGAAATATAAAGTAAATGACACAGCAAGATTTTGTTAATGAGGAAACCGCAAATGCAAAAAAACCCCGGGACCTTGTCCAGAATTGAATACTCTCAGGATTAAGCCCCTACACAAAATTTCACCTAACTTCGTATAGTTGAAACCAAGAAACTAAACCTATAGTTCACCTAGTTCCGTCTGTATTCCCACGCCTCCGACCTTAGTCACGTACTTGGAACAATTCCTTTGGTTCGTATTCCAAACAGTAAAGGAACAACAAATCTGTTTGGTATCAACTCTATTCAACCAAGTGATATGAGTCGGACAAAGGATCTTCCGTTTATCTTAACATAAACTCATTCGTTAGGTTCTTGGATCTATCTTATGTTCAATTACCGAAGTAATCGTTTAAGATTAATCCAACAACACTATTAATCCAAAGAATTGTGTTGATGTCGATCTACTCAATTAATTAATCCAATCTATTACAAAGATAAATCAATTATTAATTGGATCCTCTTTTACCGAAACAAGTATTGTGCACGCCAAAGATTATGAACCCACAAATCAGAAATCTTCAATATCTTCTTCGTCTTCAAATCTTCTTATATCTTCAATAAAAACCTGCACACAATCACTTGAATCTCTTGTGATCAATCACGCACAGAACGGAGTCTGTTAACAATGGATTATCACAAGATCGTCTTTAGAACTAAGAACATTCTAAAGATCCTGTCGAAACTCTGAACTTGTTTGAGTGAATCTTATTTCAGAAGAGAAGATTCTCAAGCATAAAAACAAACTAGGTGCAATCAAAGTTCAACAACCGTTAGTCAATCAAATCAAAGAAAACAAAAGATAAACCGCAATTATCTAGTTTCCCACCAACGGTACACGCTAGAGTTTCTCAATCCCAAAGAAGACGTTAAACTGAGCGGACGTAAGAGATTTCGCCTAATTAGGTTACTCTCCTCTCTGAATAGGCGGCTACACCAGTAACAACACAACAAAGAAGAAGTCTGTTGTTACGAAGGATTAGTTTGCAAGAAAGGAAAACTTCAAGTATTTATAGACAAGGAAGTTTGGACACCAAGGAATTTCCAAAACCGAAAATATTCTCAAGATATTCATTAAAGCACAAATTCGGTTTCCATAATTCCTGGAAATGCTCTGTCCAAAAATAATGATCGAAATCTCTCGGAAAATCTCTAATTATTAAATGCACATTACTAATTCTTATTTCCCTACAAAATGAAGTTAAATACCTTAATTAAAAGATTCTTAACTTATTTATGTTTCGATCCTGGGATTCTCTTCCGTTAGCTATTAAGGAATAACTTTGAACAATTAAAGAAATAAACATTCATAACACGTGTTCAAAGTATGTCGACATCTAAACTTTGTAAGTTTTCTTTCACACTTACAATCTTGAAACCGATTTGCCACACTTCCAAAAAAGTTTAGAATTGGTTCATCTGAATTTCAAGAACTATGCGATTGATCAAATAACATTCAATCACAATCATGGGTTTATCGGTTCTACCAAAACAAGTTTCGGTTTTACCTTCCATGTGAGTACTGTGCATAGTCACACTAACTTTCCAAAATTCGATTGACTAGGTACTAGGATCGGTTCCCCACATATATACGGTATCTAACTTATATGTGTTGCACATGTCCATATGATCGGTTCCCCTTTGCCTAAAAACGTGTTGCACATGTCCATAGGATCGGTTTTCTGCTATAAACCTTGTTGCACCTCATACAAGGATCGATTCCCCTTTGTGATGTATTGCACCTCTTACTAGGATCGGTTCCCCTTTCCCATATTTGGTCAGACAAAAATTCACAAACCCGATCATGCCATCTCAGGTGATTACTTAAGATCGATTTCACTAATAAAAGTCATACCAATACATAAGTCAGGCCTTTGTGAATAGTTCTACCAAGAACACAAAAAGTCGTGAACGGTTATACTCAATCATACATATTGGTTTTTCATAATATATGCAATGCATAACAAAACCAATAACGCCTGGCGATTTCCTTTTCGATTCACAAACAAGTTTTTGAACTTACTTCCGTAGAACACATGTAAAACATTGTTCCCTAGGATGAAATCCTCACCTCATACCCATACATAATCACAATAACATTCAAATGATTATGGCGACGTCTTATCTACAAAGTTTAATGGTTAAGCAATAAACCTCGTATTGTATTCCTTAATACTATGTCTATCTAGAGTTCAAATATGCTTCGCAGTTTTGTTTTCAATATGCACGACTTGAAAGATAAGTTAGGGAATGAAACATTTCAAGTCAAATATCACTAACCTCAAGTTGAAGGATGATTGTTGTCGTTGTAGCTCATTGCTTCTTCACATATTCAAGTCTTCGAAATACTTGTAAAGTCTCAAATCCTAATACTTTCAAGCTAACCTACACGAAGTTGACTCTAGTACATAATCAAGCGACTCTTAACATGAGTTTTGATTCACTAAAATATGACAACCAAACTTGACATACCAACGCTTGGTGGGTTCAACCGAGCTATGCTCTAACACGGTTGTTACCATCACCATCAGCTACAACCACAGACTTTCCATTCTTTCCCTTCCTAGCCTCGAGAACAATATGAACATCAACCTGCGATGACAAAATATTCAATTTCAGTAAAATAGGATAAACGCTTGATCGAAGGAAATTTTCAGTCAGAAACTCACGGATGTTCCAGTTTCGACACGAGCATACCTATAACGAGCAGAAGCATTAACAGTCCGCTTGGGCCTTAAACTATAAGAGGAAGAAGAAAGTAGATTCCCCTGATTTCCCTGCAACAAATCACTTTCTTTGGTTAGTCATTCTTATTACATGAAAATAAAAGAAAAGCGTGCAACCTACCGCGATGGACGCCCCAACCTCATGCTTTGCCAAGGATCCATTTTGAGAAGAAGCACTGCTACCAGACATGATAATGAGAGGTATGATCTTGATCATAATTTCTTCCGATGATATATAGTAGCAGAAGAAGACATGTCGTATAAATAGAAAACCCTAAGTTTTGAAGGTCAAAACACAAAACGGTGAATACTTATCTTCAACGAATGGTCAAATCAGTTGCGATTTTTACTGAGACTCTAGATCTCAAACTATATTGTATTGGTGATGTGGAAGAAGAGCGACAATACTGGGGACTGACAGTTCAGCTAGGCGCGGTCAACACTTTGACTATAAATTGATCATCTGTGCAAATCACGTGTTTCCTCAGTTTGCTTGTGCAATCATACTTCCGTGATTAACTTTCACACATGGACATTGGTCTATCTCATTCAATTGGGGCATGAGAGTGATTAAGCAGAATATATAATAAGGGATTATTATTCGAAAAGTAATTCCTAATGCAATGTCTCTAGTCAGTTACTCAAATAATCAAAATAGAATCTACTTCAACAGAAAATAAATGGTCTCAGGAGAATTTGAAACTTAATCATCAGATTCATCATTGTCTCTGCAACTGTCATCTTCTGCGGAGTCTTCATCGGACTTCTCTTCGAAGCTATTTTCCTCAAAGTGATCTTCAGGTCGCCGTACATTGCATCAAAGTAGTCGTCTTCTTCATTCGGCTCGGAAATCGGCTCTAGCCGATTGCTCATCCCTCATACTAGGCGGGTGTGGCTTAGCTTTGCGTTCGACAAGCTCCCAAGCAGATTCAACTTCCTCCGCATCTGAATCCGAGGCTACACCATCAACACGAGATCGAATTTCATCCTCATCTGCTGAAGTCGACGCCTTTTTTGTTGATAAGTGGCTAACTTCTCATCCTCGACTTCTCTCTTCAGAAATCCATCGTAAACAACTTTCATACGATCGAGAGGCATACCATTTATTATCTCCTTAGCATCCTTCAGTGACCGGTCCATTTTGGCATGTTCCTCTGCTGCAGAAATCTTCATCTCTGGCCTAGGAATCTTGGAATCCTCCACAGAAGAGCTAGAAGAATGGTCACTGCTGGAAATCACCATTATCTGAAGCCAGAAACATAGAGTCATGGATATGCCAATCTAAAATTCGCAACAAAAAAATGGTAATCCTCAACTCTTACCTATTTACAGTTTCACGAACTTAGTCATAATAACGTAAAACTTCGAAAAATCCTGCTCGCTCCTTCAGACCTGCAAAGACGAGAAACATCCATTATTTAAAGTCAACACTTGGCTTTTCACAAAATTGTGAATAATTCTCATAACTTTCATCGCGTTAGCAATTTATATAATCTCACTGTTTGAACAATCACTGGTTTTCTACCGTGTGTACACACACTATAAAGTCACGAATTCATGGAAACATTGTTTTCTTTCAACAATTACTCAAACTCAAAATTTGAATATTACGAAATTCTAACTCACGTAAATTTGCAAAAAAAAATAATTTCTACGTGAGATGTAAAAAAAAAAAGAGGTTTCTTTTTGCTCGTATGATTATCTTTTTTTTACGTGAGTTGTAAAAAAAAAGAGGTTTCTTTTTGCTCGTATGAGCATTTATCTACGTAGCGAGGGCCTTTTCTACTTTTGTGAAAATCATCGTATTCGAAATAAAATTTTGTTTTCATGAAGCTTCATAGACAAAATTTTCTCTACTGAAACTAGACCATGTCTATTCAAGAATTTATATATCTCTTTCATATTACAAATTATTGCTCGTTTCTTAAACTAACGAACCTATTTTCCTAAAGAAAGTTTTCACAAAACTCATGCATGTATAAACACGCATGGGTTTTGAACAACTCATGGATAATTTATGAACAAAAAAAAAAAATCGCTTACCTGAACTGGCCGGAGTTGGCTGGAACTTCGCCGGACGGTGACGACGACGGTCGGCTCCCGCGAAAATTTTCTTCCTCTCCTGTTGCTCGAGCGTGAGAAGGTGAGGGAGATAGGATCTGGTTGGTCAATCAATGAGAAATAAAAAAAATTTAGGGCTTCTTCCCTTTTATATCAATTTTATTTCCAAAAACCTAATAAAACAAGGATTTACTTTTACGGACCGGGGCCGTAAATGCTAAAACGGCCAAAAATAGACCTCTGATCGTCCAAATCAGCAGTGCTTCATCTCTCCGTGCCCACGAGATGACACTCTACCATACTGTCAGAGTCCTTACCTGGGCATTTGCTCGTACATGACACCTTGGAGGAAATCCGGAATTCTGAGAATACCTTTGTACGACTGAGTTCAACTGCTTGTCTCGTCAACTGGAAAATCACCATCTATTGCTTACTACGGAACATGACTGTCCCTCACTAAGCAGGGGACTTAATGTTGATGGTGGATTTTCGACAAAGGTCAAAATCGTAAAGTCATGATACTACATGTTTCTGACCCGGATTTAGGAACGCATGTGACGATTCATATTTTACGATCCGTGAACTGTTTCACGATCTCTGACTGAGTAAGCGTTCCTCTCAGAGCCATGATGAATATGTTTCTCGAAAGGCCTCCCAGCTGAGCGTTCGATGCTGCACATTTCATCATGACCTCTATGCAGAATCAAATGATTGGGCGGTTCTCTAGACATAATTGTTTGTTAGAGGGCTTAACGCCTTCAGGACGTCACGTCGCTCGTTGTTCCCTGACTACATAGAGAGACCCACCTCTACGTAGAATAATGATTGGGCGGTTCTCTAGACATAATTGTTTGTTAGAGGTATTAACGCCTTCAGCACGTCGATGTGACACGGGAATACTCCCTTGACCGACCAAGGCCGCCCCTAAGGCTTGCAAGGAGCCGACCCCACACATCTTTATAATTTTGACCTAATTTGCTCAACTGCTCATATTGGGTCCAAACTCTTTCCAACCAACTCGGAATTTGCTCAAACGACCATCAGCTTGTCCCACGACCACCAGGGCCGGTCCCATGACCTCTTGGTCGGTCTCTCACTTCTCCATAATTAGGTTTCATCACCTAATACTCAGACGAGCACTATCCTAACAAATGATTAAACCAGCATTTAATCATCCTTTCACCAACTGGTCAACAAAGGACTTTGATGCATGCTCACACGAGCACCTGGGCACTACATGGTCATCCATCATCCCATGTATCCGGTTCCTCCTTCACTCAGTAATTGATTTTCAATAAATCAACTGATCAATCAATCAAAATTAGAGTTTCAAACTGAATGCTCTGCAAATCATAATTTTGAGCAGGTTTAAATACTAATAATTTTATGTTGATCCAGCAATCAACATCTTAATTAATTACATAATATTCGGTCCAGCTACCAATATTTTTATTAATATTTTATTTGGTCATGCTACCAATAATTCATCAAACGAGCAATATTCGCTCAGACGAGCAATATTTTCCCAAACGAGGAATATTGATCTAACTATCAATATTCAGTAATTTTACTCAGATGAGTAATATTTGCTCAATCCATCAATATTGATTCAACTATCAATATCCAACAATCCATCATACAAGCAATATTTGTTTAGTTCATCAATATTTATCATGTTGATCCAGTTATCAACATTTATTCAAGAACTATACGTCTCAAAAGACATGTTCAATCCATGAATTACTGAGCATTCGTAAATCATGCTCGATTCAACAAAACTTAGACTCAATGTCTAATCAAGTCAACGACTGACTAATCAAATACACGTCTGCTTTACAGATTCCACGTTCGTGAGACATCAATCACGTCACATGGGGGATATTAACTAGGGTTTTGGTCTGGCGTCATACATCACGTGTGCTCATCCACGATGAGAAATGTAAGTAAGTCGTGCAAGCAGTTGAATGAGTTAGCAAAGTAGTCGATGGACAATCAATCAAGTCTCTGCACGACCTGGAACTGGTTAACACACGATTTCCACTTTCCCACTCTTTCACTCAATCAACCGTCACACTTACTGGATATCAATGTGTCTACTATTCTGGCAATATAAATAAGTCTATGAATTCACGATTGAAGGACAAACAATTTTTCGAGTAATCACTCTCAAGAATTCCATCAATTGACCAAAAACTTATTTGAACTCAATAGTTCACAGAAAACTTGCAGAAACCCACAACACATCCACAATCCTTGATCATCATCGATCTCACACACTTCTCAGCTTCCCTTCTACAGGTCAACCCATCTCCCTCTTTGTGACCGAATTGACTTTGGAACGACCATTGATTTGGTTTAGGCTGGAGTCCTACGGATTGATCTCTCGAACTCAAAGCACTCCTGTGCAGTGCATCTATTTGAGGCTAAACAGTTTTCTCGGTAGAGGAGCCTCGTCCTCACGGTTGTCTCTTCACTTTCCTAAAAAACCAACAAATCGTTTTTCCCCATATACAGCTAACTATAATGGTTGCTGGTTCTTCTGTGTTGTTGTTGTGGACAATCTCGTTTCCACTAGTCCATATAGACCATAGAAGGCAAGCAATCATGGGGAAGCTTTGACATCTGTTTGAAGAATCTTTGTAAGGACTTAACTGGAGCCAAAATCTAATCCATTGTTGAAAGGTATGGTTTTGAAACTGTTGATTATACACATTCATTATGAACCACACTATGGTTAGTTTTCTGCAAGTTACCAGGGCATGTATAATTGATTATGTCTTGAGCTTCCATTTACGGCAACTGAATTCAGAGATGTGAATGCGAGAGTTCCCAATTTCATTCACTGGTAAAGCACCCTTTAGAGATTTCCAAACGAAAAGTTGCACTCTTACTGGGATTTTCAATTTCCATGTTGTCTTCCATAAATCTGCATTAGTGTTATCACCCCTTACACTTAGGGCATGGTAAGCAGTTTTTGTTGAGAAATTACCATCTTTTGATGGTATCCAGATTCTTCTGTCAATAATTTTTTTTTTTGATAATGGTATTTGTTCAATCAATTCTTTGGAATGTTGATCAAACACAACACTCAGTTTTGCTGTATCCAGGTTCTTGAATCCTGATTTATCAGGTCTTTTACTTTTAAATATTTATCAGGTATTGTGTTAGCCTTAGAAGTGGTGTTCCCTTTTACAAGAATCCAATTATCACACCATGGGTTAATGAAGTTTCTTTCCCCTACCACCGAAGCTATAAATGGTTTTATCTTGCTCATGGTTTGGTAAAGGCATTTCCATACCCAGGATGAAGTACCAGAACAAATCGAGTTGACCATTTCAGTATTCTCATAGTATTTTGCTTTTAGCACTGATGCTAGGAGTGAATATGGATTCTCAATTATTCTCCATACACTCCTTGACAGCATAGCCAAATTGTTTATTGCGCTTTTCCTAAAACCTAATCCTCCTTCTTCCTTTGTTTTACAGAGACTTTCTATAGCTACCAGGTGCAACTTTCTTTTTTTTTTTGTCTGATCTTCTCCCCACCAGCATTTATTCAGGTGAGAGTCAATCTTATGAAATAAACTTTTCATAATTAGAAAGGTGGCCATTTGATATAAGGACATTTCCTGACCAACATATTTCATCAATGTGGTCTTCCCAGCCTGTGCTATGAATTGGGTTAGCCAGCCATTTACTCTTTTCTCCACAGAGCTTAAGAGAAAAATATGGTTTGAGTCTTTGATCTTAGGATTGTTAATGGAGCACCCAAATATTTTTTTCCTATACTCAAGTTAGAAATATTCAATATTCTTGATAGCATTTTTCTGTGTTTAGGTTGTACTTTCCTAATAAAAAGCACAACCGATTTTTTATAGTTGATTTCCTGACCACTTGCCTTACAATAAACCCGCAGGCAAGATTTGAAATCTACAAAGTCTGGGATAGAGGCATAGGTGAAAAGGATGTTGTCGTAAGCGAATAGCAGATGACTAACACTAGTACAAACCTTCACATAGGCCACGTTTTTTAGTTTACAGTCCAGCCACGTTTCAGGTTATTTGTGTGGCTATTGTTCATCAGTATAATTATAGCCACATTTTGTGTTACCATGTAGCCATAGTGCACCATTTAGTCATGGGTTTATTCCTAAACCCATCAATTGTATCCATAGGGTATCGTTTGGTCATCGTTTTCAGTTTAATCCAATCACATGTAGCCATAGATGCGTATATGGCCACATTAAATAATTTTGTATGTGTCAAAAGTGTCGGATGGCAATAGACACACCTTTTAGACTGTGACGGAAAGAATATTTATTTAGCCACATTGGTTTGTTTATGTGTCCATAATATCTGGTTTATTAGACACGCATATACTAAGGAATTGACACATTATATCAAACATGACAAAAGATTGACATATGGTTACTCCATATTTTTTTTGGGAGGATTATGATATGGCTACTCGAAAAACAAATTGTGAACATAGCGTCGGATCCATTAGACACATGAGATTGAATTTTAACTTTTAAAGTACTAGCCATGGTTGTTACCGAGTCTTTTCTAGGCCAAATGCTCCTACTATGCTTAATTTTCAAGCAACATATGCTAGGGTAATGTTTATGCATGTTCACTGTAATAAAGAAACCTCAAGCTCTGGTGTATAGAAGGATACATTACAAGTGATTGTGGCTTCCAAGGTAATTGCAATACAGCGGGTGCAGCCGGGTGTTTTGTGAAAATAAAACACGTATAGTGGAGTTATGTTGTGTTACTTTCTCCCAGAATTCCCGATATATAACCATGCCAAAATCCAAAATAGTAAACCATATCTTAAACTTTTCATACAAATCTAGAAGGGACTGCAAACGACAGGAGCCATCTGTGAGACCAACCAAACCTATTTAACTTATCAATTCACAAAAGCTTGTATATTTTTAGCCAATATATTTAATGAAAAAATTTAGATCTACAACCAATATTTTTTATTTACCTCTTTCCAAAAGAAAAAAACAAAAATATTACATCAAATTGATTTTGGAGCCAGCCACTCCAAAACTACGATTGCAGTAGGAATGCATTTCTTTTGCTCTTTATATAACAAGACAAAACAATCCCATAATCAAATTCTTGATGTTTTAGATGCAGAGTTCGTGTCCTACAATTCGAGTGTCAAACTTATAGAGGCATCTGATGGCATAAAAATGACTTCGTCAAAGCTCAGAGACAATGTAGAGTGTTGAATAGCCACAACGAACCTGCAACAGAAAATAGGGTTCTGAGTTCAAAAAAACAAGGAAGAAAGAACGAGGGCACAACAATTAATACAAGGTGTCAGCCAACTTAACATAAATTGTGGTCAAGACTTCTTATAAAGAGGACTTTCACGAGATATGGGAAAAACCCTGTCAAGTATGGTATTCAAAACGGTTGAGGGTTAATTGGAACAAGGAAAATGAGATTAAAATTCACTATTCTTCACAGGCTACACAATAAAAACTCCTCACACAAGCAAGTGAACCGCTCCATGCAATTCACTTAGGAAAAAGCATCAGTCCGCCCCAAATGCTTTCACCATAAAATTGAGAACCATAAAACCTTTAGCACCATCATTTTAAATGTTTTTTTTGTGGTTAATGAACTGGAGTTTCCATCATATATCTACAGGGTTACGAATCTAATTTGGGTACTTGGAATTCAATTTCACCATATGCTTTGAGTAATGTTATGAAGTGTATAAAAGATTTCTGAAATACAAGTACAACATGTAGTTATAGTGCATGTGCCCATAAATATATTCAAGCAATAGGACAAAAACATACCAACTCTCATTCTCTTGGATATCTATTTAAAAGTGACCAGAGTAGCAAGTTGTAAAGTACAGTAGTAGCAATTTCAATTGAAGTTCCATATGAGACACGGATAAAATGATGTTATTCATTTTACAAAGAATAAAGCACGCAAACATACAGAAAGCATGCTAAGGAACAGTATTAAACATAAGTTCCATCGTTATCGTTCTTTCAATATCATGTCACTAACCGAATAACCACAGATTAAAGGAAATAAAGCGACGTACCTGCGGGAGTGTGTCATTTGGCTTGCTTATAAGTAAACCTCGGCAGTCAGTTCGGAAGTAATCATTTCGGGATTCTTTACCCAAGTCTTGTGGATCTACAGACGGCAAGATATTATCATTCCCAGAAAAGAATACTGTACTGAATTCCTCATCGTTGCCATCGTCATCTCTATAATTTTTGGGAGGTGCCACAAAAACAATAGACTTTTTCTTATCTAACTGGTGTTTGACATAAAATACCTGCTTATCTTGTGAGGCTAAAATAAAAGGATCATTTTTGTATCCCAACATAGTAAGGTCAACAATCTTGTAGCCAATAGCATCTCTTTTGACCCCACGTTTATTATCAACCCAATTGCACTTGAACAGATGAACTTTTCTTTCACAGTAATCTAACTCCCATATCTCTTGCAAGACACCATAATAAGAGGCTTTACCATATGTAACGTCATCATCTCTAGATATGTGCATGTCATTTTCTGCAACGCTAACCCCACTATTCTGGTGAATTCTACCATCACGGGATCTTGTGCGGAATAGATATCCATTGATGCGATATACAGTGTATTTCGTTACCTCGTAGTGCGGGACGTGTGATATCCATCTTAAGTTCTCTGAGATACTTTCTCTGTCGTCTGCCAACTCTTTTTCAACCTGAAATTCATTATTAGGATGAACCTTGACTTTAAAGGAATATAACACATCAAACAAGACACTTTTTCTATGACCTATTACCTCATTTTTTAACCAAGCGCCAAAAGTGTTAGAGTGCTCTTTCTCCAGCCATACTCGCTTTTTAGTAGAATAGTTAGTTTCCAAATATAGCTTGTGTCGGCTGGTATGTACAATAACCAAATGTTATTATACTTTGTACCAAAAAAAAAACAGGAAAAAAAACAGGAAAAAAAACAAATTAATACTTACTCTATGTAAGGCTCAATTTCAGGCGTGTTCTGCATTACATAGAAATGTGCTTGTCTCAACTGTTCAGGGGTAACTATACACGGCTCTTCAGTTGATAACGGTTCTCCCTCCTGAGATGTATTATGCCTATCTAGTGGAATACCAATTGTCCTGATGCTTTTATGGTACTCACAATATATCTCAATCGTCTCTTCTGCAACATTCTCTTCGGCAATGCATCCACAAGGTTGATTCTTGTTTCGCACATGCCCCTTTATAACCTTCATACACCTTTCTAAAGGATACATCCATCGAAAGCAAACCGGACCGCATAACTTCACTTCCCTGGTAAGATGTACAGTTAAATGAATCATGATGTCAAAGAAGGATGGAAAAAATACTTCTCTAGTAAGCATAACGTCACACAGAGATCCTCTTGCAATTTATCTAGCTCTTCCACCATGATTTCTTTGGCAGATATTGATCTGAAAAAGAAACAAAACCTGATAATAGCATATCTCACAGGTGTAGGCATAATTGATCGAATAACGACGGGAAAAAATTGTTGCATAAGCATATGGTAATCATGTGATTTGAGTCCGATCATCTTACGCTCTTTTAGGTTCACAAGGGTGGAAAAATCCGAACAATACCCTTCTGGAACTCTTAACTCGGATAGTGTCTCCAAGAATATGTCTTTTTCTTCCGTAGTTAATGTATAACATGCTGCGGGAAGTATCGTTCCTTTGTCATCTGTCTTAGGGTGTAACTCCGATTTTAACCCCAAACGCACCAAATCCTTTCTGGCGTTTAATCCATCTTTTGTATTCCCGTTGTGCAGCAACGTTCCAACAAGACTTTGTCCCAAATTCTTTTCGACATGCATGAAATCAATACAATGTTGGACATCATTATAGCGCCAATATCTAAGTAGTCTATGCCATATGTTGTACTTGCTCCAGTAAGTGGTTTCCCTGCCTTCCTCTTCCTCACCTGACCTATCGACTTCTTTTGATATTTTTCTGATGCGCTCAATTTTCGTTTTTCTGATGCGCTTCATCTTTCCACCTTTTCCAGGTGTAGCCTGCACGTCTTCCCCTTGAGTATTCGTCCCCTTCTTTCCCCATGAATTCTTTATACATTTTACCTCCTCATATATTTCTTCCCCGGTCATTGGTTCTGGAGCAGTCTCCCACTCTTGTTTTCCGCAAAATGCCCCCTTCTGCCTTCTGAACGGATGCTCATAGGGTAAAAATATTCTATAACCAACATAAACATTCTTGTTTGAGTCATGAAGCCTAATACTGTGCGTTTTTTTCCGACACACCACACAACCATGATATCCAGCGTAGCGACAACCACATAGTGTACCAAGAGCAGGATAATCGTTTATCGTCCACAAAACAACTGCACGTAGAGTAAACATTTCTTGGGCATATGCATCCCATGTTCTCTTTCCCTTCTCAAATAAGAATTGAAAATATTTAACAAGAGGTTCTAAAAAGACATCGATGTTGTTTCCTGGCGCACCATCTATAAGTAACGACAACATGATGAACTTTATCTTCATACACAACCCCGGTGGAAGGTTGTAAATCACAACCAAAACTGGCCATACACTGTGATGTTTGGTACCTGTGTTTACATCAACTCCATCAGCCGAAACATCTAACCGCAGATTTCTTGGATCACCTTTAATTTCTGGGAAATTGTTATCTATCTCTCTCCAAGCATGTGAGTCTGCCGGATGACGTAAAACACCGTCTTTGTTTCTAGTGATATCGTGCCATATCAAATCTTCTGTTGTGTGCTTCGATTGAAACAGCCGCTGAAATCTTGGGATGATGTCGAAGTACCACAATACCTTTGCTGGAACATTCTCGTAAACTTTACCATCCCTGTCAACTTTCCATCTGGGTGCTTTACAAGTAGGACACACTTTTTCATCCTTGTACTCATTCCAAAAAAGAATGCAGTTGTTGATACATGCATGTATCTTTGTGTACCCTGAACCCATTGCTTTCAATATTTTCTTTGCCTGATATGTACTCCTCGCCATTAAATTACCTTCTTTGGGAAGCATGTCCTTTAACAAGGGTAACAATTCATTAAAAATATGTCTGATGCACCGTCCTTACTCTTCAACTTAAACAACTGCACAATTGCAGAAACTTTGTGAAGTTGGGACATCCTTCGTATAAGGGCTTTTCAGCATTTTCAAGTAACTTTTTAAACTTTATAGGGTCATCTGCGAACTCTTCTGCATCCTGCATCATATCTATAGTGTCTGGAGCATCAGTGGGAGTTCCCATTCCAAAATCTTCGTCTGGAGCATCAGTGGGAGTTCCCATTTCAAATTCAGCGTGCATACCATTGTTGACGTTAACTGGCCTACTAATAGTTATTGCCTCATCCTTTTCCCCATGCTTATTCCAAATAGTATACGTTTGATCGATTCCATTTATGAATAAATGATCTTCTACGTCGCCAACGGAGCATGCACAGAGATTTAAACAATCTGTACACGGACACAACATAAGAAATTCATCATATGTCTCACCCTCTTCCTTGAGATGGTTGACAGCATACCGCAGAAACACCGCAACTCCTTCTCTATAACGTTTCTTCGTTCTATCAGTACTCATCCAGGATTTATCCATTCTGAAACGCAAAGAGACCAGTAGATCCATCAGTTGCACTCCAATGAAAGCAAAAACTGATAAATCAATTCAGAAATACAAGCTTAGCATTAACTAATAAATATGTTTCATTTCAAAATAGTAGTTATCCCCTGACTTGACAATTTAGACATACAAGTCTTGAAATTACCAATAAATTCAGCACCATTTGAAACATAAAAAATTTATATGGACAAACATGGTAATAACAGATGAAACAGGCAATATGAAATTTCCCTCATAGAAACCCATAATCATGCCACACAAACCCATAATCAGACATCCAGTATTAACTCAGGAAAATTGGTCTAGTACTTTCAGTATATTGAGTCATTTCAAGTTTTGGAATAACACATACTGAATCTGGAAAACTCAATCTGGAGAAGATGGGAGCAAATGAATCTGGATGATAATAAGACAAATTCTAAGTGGTACTATTTATAATGCAAAGAGTCTGAACTGTGGCCAATTCATAGTGCAGCAGCGAAGATGAAGGGTCTGTATGTCAGCCGCAGTTGGGAGATTTCGCGAGAATGAATTGCAGCAGCTCTAGGGTCAGTGTGTTTGTTAAATTAGAGTAAACACTGATCTGTGCAGTCGGCAGTTAGAGTCAACAATGTCATTTCACAAACCCATAATCACACATCCACACAAACCCATAATCAAAATGTCATTTCAAATAAGTACTCTAATTGATTAACTTAGCAATATCAGATAATAAGTAGTATGTCCCTAGTTCTATAATTGACATAGTTGGCAACTTTTATATCTCTGGGAGCTCAAATCTTCTTCTTTAGACAGATGTGAAGTCACATCTATCGAGAAAGAGCTCTAATGTTCATGAAGAATGATTGCACAATGACAATGAGAAAAAAATACGAAGTACTTAACATTGGTGCATAGTACATCAAGGCTTGAAAAACATACCTATAAGTAACTTTGAGTCAGTTTTAGTGATTCTTTAAAAAAATGCCTTCCTTTTCTGGCTTTTCTCTCCTCGTCTCAAAGTGCTGATTTAGTAGAAATTAGATCCAGAAACAGCAAATCTCAGGCAACTGTTGCAAAAAGTTAAGAATTTTATCATTGCAAACTTTCAAATTCTTCCAAAGGTCTTAACTGAAAATGCTCGAAACTGCACGATGGTATTATACATAAAGCAAAACACTAAATCTGTCTCTCCTGGAACTGGAAACTCAATGCTTTCACTGAAGAATAATGACACCCCTGAAACGGATTGAAAACAAATACATATACCTACAATACATCACCCATTTAGATACAGATTCAAAAACAAATATGATAACATCACCCATTTAGTTCTATGAAACATCACCAGATTGAATGAAACATCATCCATTCAGCTACAATACATCACCCATTTAGCTACCCATTTTACTAGTCCCTCAAATAGGATAACATCACCAGATAAGTTCTATGAAACATGCTCACAGATTCAACATGATGTACTGAACAACAAAGCAGTAGTGAGCACAGATTCTATATATTGCAGGAAAAAGAATAGACATAAACTTTAGTGCAGCGAAAAAGAATTTTAGTGCACAAACTTCATACACAAACTTTACTCAACAGATTCTATATGTTGCAGGAGTTAACAACATTTCAGGCAAACATGGGGTATATCATTCAAGACAGAGCATGAAAAGTTCAGAGGTTTAACTAAATTACAATGGGGTTACAGTTCAACAAGCTATCATGATAATTATCAGAGATAGTAACTTTAAGGTTTGAGAATGATACCTCCATTATAAACTGGGTTTAGGCACTACGACAGATTGTGATTCTCCTTCTTACCCCCTCCTTGGTTTGTATTTCAGCCTCACAAGTACCTGGTTGCTCAAAAGAGATTGTCAGGACTAACAAATTCAGAGAGCATCAATGCTGACTAACATCAAGGGAACCAGATGAAGCTAACACATAGTGCAATGGGTTACAGAAAAATTCAAAAAGCTAACATAGTAACACTTATTACTACGCAAAAATCATCTAGTATAATGAGAATTTCAGCAATCTAAGAATGAATGCTACAACATACCTAAGATGGGAGTAAATCAGACTGATTTTAGGGTTGAATCTATAGATATTCTAAAACATCAAGGGGCAATAATCCCGCCCAAAAGTTATTTCTTTTGATTTCAACCCCAAAATAAAAAGGTTAGGGTTCAAATCAAAAAATAATTGACTGGGATTATTACCGCTAGATGTTCTCAATATTCTTGATTTCATCATATTTTCATCCTATGGAGGTGCAGAAATATTTCCAAAATTGAAGACTAAATCTTCCCTGAAAATACCCTTATTTTCTGCCAGAATATCAGTTGGAGAATTTTTTTCCTTAAGATAGAGAGATATGGATGAAGTGATTTATAGATTTTAGGGACGAACTGATAGGCGTACATGCCTGTTTGAGAAGAATACCCATTTTACATTGTTAACATCAAAACCGAGCATGTGTTTGTTTTTTTTTTAATAGGGTTGACCGACACAAGTAAAGAAAATGCAAAAAAAATTTTGTTAAATTAGTTTGTGAATATAGTTAATTTATCAAAAAAAAAAGTAAAGTTAAATTATTTCCCCACACAAATTTAATTAAAATTAAATTATAGTTAATTATAAATTATTCAATTAAAATTAAATTAAAATTAAATTATAAATTATTCGATTAAAATTAAATTATTACTCGAACTCGTTCCGAATCGATCAATATTTCAGGTGAAGTGTCGAGTCTTGATTATGTAATAACTAAATTATGATTATGTAATAACTAAATTTTTCCGTGTCTCGATTCCAAAGGACGAAGTTCCATTTTCATCAGTTTTACTCGAACTCGTTCCGAATCGATCAATATTTCAGGTGAAGTGTCCAGTCTTGATTATGTAACTAAATTTTGATTATGTAATAACTAAATTATGATTATGTAATAACTAAATTTTGCCGTGTCTCGATTCCAAAGGACGAAGTTCCGTTTTCATCAGTTTTACTCGAACTCGTTCCGAATCGATCAATATTTCAGGTGAAGTGTCGAGTCTTGATTATGTAACTAAATTTTGATCATGTAATAACTAAATTTTGATTATTTAATAACTAAATTATGATTATGTAATAACTAAATTTTTCCGTGTCTCGATTCCAAAGGACGAAGTTCCATTTTCATCAGTTTTACTCGAACTCGTTCCGAATCGATCAATATTTCAGGTGAAGTGTCGAGTCTTGATTATGTAACTAAATTTTGATCATGTAATAACTAAATTTTGATTATGTAATAACTAAATTTTTATTATGTAATAACTAAATTTTGCCGTGTCTCGATTCCAAAGGACGAAGTTCCGTTTTCATCAGTTTTACTCGAACTCGTTCCGAATCGATCAATATTTCAGGTGAAGTGTCGAGTCTTGATTATGTAACTAAATTTTGATTATGTAATAACTAAATTTTGATTATGTAATAACTAAATTATGATTTTGTAATAACTAAATTTTTCCGTGTCTCGATTCCAAAGGACGAAGTTCCATTTTCATCAGTTTTACTCGAACTCGTTCCGAATCGATCAATATTTCAGGTGAAGTTTCGAGTCTTGATTATGTAACTAAATTTTGATCATATAATAACTAAATTTTGATTATGTAATAACTAAATTATGATTATGTAATAACTAAATTTTTTCGTGTCTCGATTCCAAAGGACGAAGTTCCATTTTCATCAGTTTTACTCGAACTCGTTCCGAATCGATCAATATTTCAGGTGAAGTGTCGAGTCTTTATTATGTAACTAAATTTTGATCATGTAATAACTAAATTTTAATTATGTAATAACTAAATTATGATTATGTAATAAATAAATTTTTCCGTGTCTCGATTCCAAAGGACGAAGTTCCATTTTCATCAGTTTTACTCGAACTCGTTCCGAATCGATCAATATTTCAGGTGAAGTGTCGAGTCTTTATTATGTAACTAAATTTTGATCATGTAATAAATAAATTTTGATTATGTAATAACTATATTATGATTATGTAATAACTAAATTTTTCCGTGTCTCGATTCCAAAGGACGAAGTTCCATTTTCATCAGTTTTACTCGAACTCGTTCCGAATCGATCAATATTTCAGGTGTCTTGATTATGTAACTAAATTTTGATCATGTAATAACTAAATTTTGATTATGTAATAACTAAATTACGACTATGTAATAACTAAATTTTTCCATGTCTCGATTCCAAAGGACGAAGTTCCATTTTCATCAGTTTTACTCGAACTCGTTCCGAATCGATCAATATTTCAGGTGAAGTGTCGAGTCTTGATTATGTAACTAAATTTTGATCATGTAATAAATAAAGTTTGATTATGTAATAACTAAATTATGATTATGTAATAACTAAATTTTTCTGTGTCTCGATTCCAAAAGACGAAGTTCCGTTTTCATCAATTTTACTCGAACTCGTTCCGAATCGATCAATATTTCAGGTGAAGTGTCGAGTCTTGATTATGTAAATAAATTTTGATCATGTAATAACTAAATTTTGATTATGTAATAACTAAATTTTGATTATGTAATAACTAAATTTTTCCGTGTCTCGATTCCAAAGGACGAAGTTCCATTTTCATCAGTTTTACTCGAACTCGTTCCGAATCAATCAATATTTCAGGTGAAGTGTCGAGTCTTGATTATGTAACTAAATTTTGATCATGTAATAAAAAAAAAGTAAAAAGAAAAAAAAAGAAAAAAATGAAAAAAAAATTAAGTAAAAAATGAAAATTTTTATGCCACATTTATGTCCAGGCCAGTCAATTACATGGTTTAAGCTAACACTCCAGCCCAGTCCATTACATGGTTTAAGCTAACACTCCAGCCCAGTCCATTACGATTTTACTTATGTTATTTCAAAATGCATCGAATAGGATGTCCATAGTAAATCTAACGGTGAATATATTTATCACAAGCCCAACCAATAGTTAGATTAATAGGGAAGAACCTCTTATCTTACGCTCTGTAACACCTCAAAATTCTGTTCGTTTTATCTTTCCTCCTAAACCAGAGTTACAGAGCGGAGAGAACTAGAGAAACCTAAGCAGAGTAAAAAGGGGATAAAGTTCTAGGCTTAAAATCAGGGAAACATTGAGATTTGTTAGAGTAAAAAGGGAAATCGGATTTCTAAAGTTTGGAAATATTTTTAGGTCTACCGTAGGATCAAAATCAAATGGTATTTTCTTAGGAGATTTTTCCTGAAAAAGGAAATCGTAGACCAAACTCAATCGATTTTTCAGTTCACCCTAAATAATTTTGAGCGGGATGAAAATGAAACGAAAAATCTTTTCGGTGGGATTATTCAATTTGTGCGACTTTATAAAGGGTCGTATGATGTTGAGGAATTGCATGGCTAAATCTTATAAAGGTATATCATGTTCTCAATCTTTCTTTCGTCTAAAAAGCTTAGTTATTCAAACCCTAATTGATTCAAACCTTAATTTTTGAATCAGACCCAATTGATTCAAAGGTTAAGTTTTGACTCAAACCCTAATTCTTAATTTTTGATTCATTGAAAGCAGGGTTTATGCACCTGTTTATTTCTTATTAAGAAGAACAATGGTGTGCATGCATGTTTAAGCTTTTCCTCTGTTATGCTTAGGATCTTTATGCAGATTGTATTCTAAGTTGCATAGTGGCTGGATAACAACTCAGTCTTCTATGGTTATGGAAATGCTATTCTTTTATGTTTTTTTCTTTCTTTTCCGATGAATCTGATTAATGTTTTTCACACTGCAAACAATAGTTTAAGCTTCTGTGGTTCTCCCTGAAACCACTCGACATCACATTCTTATCTCATTTAGCTGGACACATTCTCTGTCGTGTATACTCCCGTGTCATTGACGTTTTGTATAATGGGATTATAATTATGTCAGAGCTAGGTCAATTGAATGTTATTCCTTGGTTTTTTTATCTGTCTATTCTGATGAATGTTTTTCACACTGCAAACCAATAGTTTAAACTTCTGTGGTTCTCCCTGAAACCACTAGAAATCACATTTTTATCTCATTTTCATCAACTTTAGATGGTCAGTAAGCTTCCATCTGTCGTGTCATTGACATTTTGTATAATGGGATTATAATTATGTCGGAGATTGGCATCCGTCGTTTGTTTTTAGGGAACTTGGTAGGTTTACATAATTGTGTATGTTTGAACTGAAGTTTTGCTTGAGTTCTTTCAATGCTCTAGTAAAAACCTCAGCGATTAATAATTTTTTAATTGTTATATCTTTTAACAATTCTGAGACGGCATCCTGCTCTTGCATCTAATCATACTAATCAAGACCATGTTAGTACTGACATAATCAAGACCATGTTAATTGACTGTTATTTAATTTTTGCTTGTGTCTAGCTTAATAACTTTTGACTTTTGATTGAAAAGAATTCAGACCTTATTTGATTGAATCATATACATGTATATGCAATTTCCTATATGACTACACAAGAGAATTCGAGTTGGGAGCCAGAGTATGATGATGATGAGTATGCTGAAAATGAGACTGCATCCCTGGAGGCTCAAGCCTTGCAGAATTTAGGAGAGTCAGAGGATGAAGACGAAGATTCCGATGGTAGTCGCACCGGTTCCGATGGTGATAGCTCCAGTTCTGATGATGAATCGACTGAAAGTCCTGAACAGCCTGGTAATGCTATACTAGCTTGTCTGCTTTTGTTTGCTTTGGACTTAAAAAATATGAGTACACTCTTACACCATGTTTACTCTTATTTTGGGTTTTTGAACTATAAAAAGACACAGGAGCTCCAAACAATACAGTAGAGTCTAAGGAGAATAATGTTTGAGGTTTAACAAGATTAAAGAAGCTAAAGAAAAATTTTGACGGCGAGAAGCACCTGATAGAATTTGATAATTTTGGTCGATTTAAGGGGAAATATAAAGCTGAAATTGCTAGTTACATGGGTGTATTGGTACGTCGAGACGTTGGTCTAAGGCACTTGAAGTGGAAGGAAGTGAATTCAGTGATGAGGGATAAGTTATGGCGCAAACTATTGGTATGTATATGCTGATCTATATTGAGTTTTAATACTATATTTGTTATTAATTTGTTACCTGCCGTTAACATCTCCATATTTTGGCAGCGGTTTTATGAAATTGAGGAGACTATGAGAAGACAGATTATGAAATATTTTGGTGAACATTTGCGCAACTTCAGAAGAAAGTTGTATGTAAAGTTCATAGTGCCCAATTTGGGTAAACCTGCTAAACTAAATACTGTTCCTAAACAATATCGTGTCATTGTGAACCAAGAACAATGGGACAAGTTCGTAAATTGGAGGTTGTCTGATAAATGCAAGGTTGTATATTGCACGTTTTAGTTTGGAAATATTGATATTAATTTCATTAATTAGTATAACTTTTTTATGAATGAAATTCTTTAAATCTGTATGCTCAGGAGTTGTCCATTAGGGAGCTAAGGCGCGTAAGAACCACAAATATAACCACAGGACGGGAAGAGCAGGGTATGCAGGGCTGTTGGAAAAATTAGTAAGTCCAGTTTGTTATAAAAAATTATTATTATTTCCAGTTTAAATTATAGTATTATCTATCTAATTTTTCTTCTTGTGTATTTTATAATTACTAGATTAATGAGAAAGAGATCCTTGAAGATGAAAATCCTTCACGGTCTTTACTATGGAGGAAGGCACATCAAAACAAAAATGGAGAATACGATGACGATGATGTTAGGGAAAAAGCAGCTCAGCTTGTAAGACGACTGAAACTATCTAGCTATTTGTTTTGTGCTTGAGTAAATGTGAAAATAATTTTGATTTAATTGATTATCACTTCTAATCCCTTAATTCTTTTTTTGTGCAGGAGGATTTTGATAAGCAGCTGGAAGATGGAACTTTGAAAAACAACCAGGCAATGATTCTATCACCCTTGTGTTTGGGGAAGAACATGCTGGGCGTGTAAGATGTATAGGCAAGGGAGTGACTCCAACAACGTACTGGCACCTGCCACGGAAAGGAGCATCCAAGGAGCACATTGAACTGAAGAAACAACTGGAAGATGAAAGACGCGCGAACCAAATGGAGAGAGATAGGAAGGATGCAGAAATGAAGGAAATGAAGGCAGCAATGAAGGCACAAGAAGAAATGATGAGCAGCTTAATGTCTCAGCTAAAATCTCAAGGCATATTGAAAAAGAAAATCAAAAGCAAAAAGGCACGGGTATGTTTAACATCATCCAAGTAATTTTGATTAAGTATGTATTTCCTAATAATTCTGCAGTATCTAATATGTCAACTGCACTATATAGAAATCTCCTATTAGAGAGAAGTCTCTTATGCTTGAATTCCCTGTTACAAGCATTTCTCCGACTGAAAGGAATGAATCTAATACAAATAGAAATGACCCTGAATCTGAAAATGTATCTCAGTCTACGGGATCGAAAGATAGTTCTGAACTCCAAATGGTATGTTTCTTTTGCAGGTATTTAAAATATATAGTGCTTTGAGAGTTCCATTTTTTGTTGATGTTAATATAGCGTATATTTTTGTAGTCTGGAAAATACAAACAAAAGTCTCCTGCATCTGAGCATCTACCCCTTAGTTCACCAGACAATTCTCAATCGAAAGACAAAACTGAACTTTCAACGGTATGTCCTTTTCACAGGCATTTAAGCATTTTGAGATTTGAATCTGTTGATGTCAATATAACATTTCTGTTTTGCAGATTGGTAAATGCAAACTGGCTCATGCTTCACTGAGAAATATCATTGCATGGGGTTCGGTTCTTCCATCAGTGCCAGGTCAGAAGGTTCATGGAGATCCACTCCGGGATGATTGTGTCAGAGTGACGGTTGAAAAGTCGATATTAAAGAATCATTGTTTGCCAGTCCCATCTACTCATCTCAAAACAGTAGAGGATGCTGAAAAATCTATAGTAGCTTGGCCTAAAGAGTTTGTGATCTCTTGCTCTAGTGTAAGTTGCTTTATTATACATGTTTATTACCTTCTGCATCCTGACCATATAACTGTTAACATGGTTTTTTCCCTTAATTATACATCCACTGGCTTGCTGCAGGGCCATCCACTTTCAGACCCCGGTGAACATGATTCTGACCCAAACGATGAATATGATTCTGACCCAAACACTAAGAAGACAAAGAAGAAGAAACCTTCATATATGAAGAGCGGGGAACTAAAGTCTCGGAGATCCAGCAAGAGACTCAAGACTGCAGCCTAATTATTAATAGAAATAGTCGTGGACTATAGGATTTGGATGTTTAAACTTTTAAGTCTCTCTTTGAAAGTTTGTTTTCTCAAGGTTACTGCACAATTATCAGATTGAGATGTTTATTATATTGTGAAATGAAATTATTTTGGTACAATTCTAATTGTAGTCTTCATTAATTTTTTATGGATGGTTATTTAGGTGATTTTTGAATAGCTACATTGAAAACACTTGATGTGTCCAAAAGGTGAACAATAGCTACATTCAAAACACTTGATGTGTCCAAAAGGTGAACAAAGCTACATTCAAAAAACTTGATGTGTCCAAAAGGTGAACATATCTATATTGAAAACACTTGAGATGTGTCTAAAAGTTGAACAATAGCTACATTCAAAAAACTTGATGTGTCCAAAAGGTGAACAATAGCTACATTGAAACACTTGATGTGTCCAAAAGGTGAACAATAGCTACATTCAACACACTTGATGTGTCTTTCAAAATTTATTTAGCCACGGTGCCTACAAATTTTTAGTAGCCATAACTTATTAATTGGCCATGTAAAATGTTTATCATGTGTCCAAAAATATGGATGGCCATGGTACCATAGATTAAACGTGACTACAAATCATGTATTAGCCATGTTAAATTATTTTCCGTGTGTCCAAATGATAGAGATGGCCATGGTTGAGAAAAATTAGTGTGACCGCAACTCATGAATTGGCCATGATAAAATGAATTTTGCGTGTCCAATTGATGACAAAGGCCACGGCTATAATAAAATTTACGTGACTTTAAGGTAAACTTTAGCCACATATAATTAAATTGTGTGTCTATAAGGATTCTATGGCCACGGTGATAGTGAAAATGCTTAACTACCAAAAAAATATTGAGTACCATATAGACACGGTTTTAGAGTTATGGCCATGGTTAATCATATTTTATAGCCACTCAAAGTTTATGCAGCCATAGGGATACCTTTTTGTCTCGGCACCTGATGCCACATTTTTGGAGTGAAAAAAATCCATGACCAAAAGCCTATGGACACGGTGATTAAGTGTGTCCAATGTGAAAATTTGTACTAGTGTAATAGTTGGTGTTGATTTTGCACTGTTAATTCCTTTCACCAGGTTAGTATCTACCAAGTGTTTCAAGTATGCTGAGAAGACCTCTGCGCATATTATATATATATATAGGTATGGGGAGATGGGATCCCCCCGCTTCAGTCCTCTCTCAGGCTTAAAGAGAACCATAATGTTCTTATTAAGAAGGATAGAGAAGGAGACTGTACTTATACAGTTCATTATGAGCTTAACCTAGTTATTATGGAATCCAAACTTTTTCATGGATTTCGCAAGAAAGACCATTTCACTCTATCGTATGCCTTAGACATATCCAATTTGATTGCTACATAATCATTTTTCCTTTTATTGTTCTTGATTGTGTGAATGAGCTCGTGTGCCAAGATCACGTTATCTGCTATTTGTCTCTTAGGGATAAAAGCATTTTGATTCGGAGAGATCACTCTATCCATCAAGGATTTCATCCGGTTTTCCCACGTCTTAGAGATTACTTTGTACACAAAGTTACATAACCCAATAAGGAGAAATTGGTCAACCGAGTTAGCCATAGGATTTTTAGGAATACGAGTAATATTTGTATTACTAAATTGGGTTAGAAGGAAGCCTTTTTCAAATAAGTTTTGCACAATTTGTACTACACTTGCCTTCACCACATCCCAATATGTTTGGTAGAAAATACTTGTAAACCCATCCGGGCCCGGGGCTTTATTGAACCCCATTTGGAAAGCAGTTACCTTAATCTCTTCCTCTGTAACCTGAGCTAGGAGAGCTTCATTATCACTTTCCGATAACTTTGGTTTTATTTTATCAATTATAGTATCTTGGTCATCAGACCCTCATGTGCTATTGGAAATAAGAGATAAATTCATCTGCTATTGCTTCTCTAGTTGTTAGCCAGGTACCGTCACGAGACTTATAATCCAGGAGATATGATTTCTCTTTCTCCTGAACGATGTCGATTTATGAAAATACTAAGTATTATTGTCTCCATCATTTAGCCAGAGCTCTCTTGATTTATCTTTCCACAGTATCTCTTCATAGAGATAGGTTAGTTTATCACTTAGAACATCAATTTTCCTAGTGTCTTCGGGAGTGCTTGTTTGCATATCATTGATAAGAGATTTTGTCTCAACATAGAATGATTGATATTTCCAAAGGAATGTCTATTCCATTTGTTTAGACTCTTCTTGACATGAAACAGTTTTTGTTTCAGTTGATAAGCTTTGGAACCACTTACTTGAATTGACCATGCTTTCTCTATCATGGTTTTGCAGGAATCGTCCTTGATCCACATTGACATAAAATGGCACTGCTTGTGCAAATTTTCCATACCAGAGCTTAAAGATATCAGAATGGGTGCATGATCAGAACTTAAACGAGGAAAATGCAGGGTATGTGTTTGTGGAAAAGCTTCCTCCCAGACCTCATTTACCAATGAACGATCAAGTATTTCAAGCACCAAGTTGTCGCTTTCTTGTTTGTTTGACCAGGTGAAGTCGAGGCCCAAAGATGGCATATCTTTAATATTTCATTCTTCCATCAGGTACTCCAAAACCCAAAACCAATTGGTAGTTCTATATTTTTGCAACACACGAGGCTGGGTGCATAATAAATTTGGCCAGGGCATTTTGGTCACTACAACCTAAAGTGTTCAATTTATTTTCAACCATATACCACACAAAATAAAAGAGGAAAAATATTATTCAAAAAAGATTTGGTTTGGGAGGGCACGTATTGTGGGAAATAAAAATAAATTAGGAAAGGAATGACGATGTAGACTAAACACATGATCGAAGATTCTGAAACTAAATCCTTAACCGGGATAATTGCATGTGCACTGCATGTTCCACCTCTGCAAGATTATACCTATAAACATTCACTAATAAAATACTCAAAAGGAAAACAAGATATTTTAAGTACAATAATTCTTTACAGACCGTGTAAATAGACTACTCCAAAACCGTTTCCTAGGTGGAGCGCACGTGGAGATGCCAGTTCAGTACATATGATAGGAGACGTGTCTTATGTTTTTATTTTCTGAATCAAATCTGAAAACGTATCTGTGGTTTATTAGCCGATGATATTAATATATTATATTTAATGAAATCTAGTCCGTTCAAATTTGACCTTGTATGTCTTTAATAATTTTCCTCTCTCTAAAATTAACTTCATCTTTATCCTTCATTTCTTCATACAGAGCAGGAAGAAAAAACTGTGATTTACCTAAATATAACTATCACCACGGTGAACAGTGAAGAATTAGAACTTGTTGTCTTATTTACTTGACGAAAGAAAAAAACCTTTATCGTTCGGGAGTTCCTCAAAATGATATGGATAATTTTTTTGTTGGAAAATATGCTTCGGTTTCGGTTTCTCGAAAATCATCGATATGCGTTAAATATAAAACAAATATATAGAGAGTTAGAAAACTTATAGGATTAGTTGATCGAGGCGGGGTAATCATCTTTCCTTAAAGACTAGTACGTCCCCGTATACGGTGCTTATGGTTCTTCGGGCGCAGCCTTCCAAGATACAACGATCTCGCCTTGTAGAAGATAACACTTCAATTCTACTAGGCCGGCGAATATTGATAATTACTGTGCTATTAGACACTACTCAAACTCTATGAAAGATTTTGTTTAAACTCTTCTAAATTCTTAAGAAAAACTCGTAGAAAACAACTCTAAGAGATGGGCTCTTCACCAATAGGTGACTCACCATAGTCAAAGATGACTCTCCATAACACCTATTCATGACTAGGTGCCTTATAGATGAAAAGACATATCTTTTGGTATTTTAATACTGAAAATAATTTTTTTACTCAAACACAATTTTGATTCAAAATTCTAACACTTTCTACATACAATCATACCGATACAAAAGAAGCTTAACATATCATGTTCTTAGTTTCTAGATGAAATCAAGAAAGAAACTCAAATACCAGGCAGGATTACATCCATCTCTAATAGGAGGTTTTTTATTTTGGAGCAATCAACCGTTATAGAAAAATCCCCTATATTATAAAGAGTTCATGACAAATTGATAGTACAGATTTTATTACTACAGATTGACTTATGTTATACAATTTTCAGATCATTCATATAAGAGCCCTTAAATGTTGTCAGCCACATGATGGGTTGTTGCTTCATCATGCATACAAAATTTTACAAATTCAAGCTGGCCTGAATCCACTAGCTTCCTCACTACTTCCTGTGTTAGCCCACTTTGCTCTACTCACCATTGTTGGAGAAAGGGACTGTTAAACAAACCAACAAATTTAATCGGATGAAATCCGAAACCGGTACAATGCTAATGTTGCTAATAGAACGATTGATTACCTTCCCACTACTATCAATTTGACTAGGGATTTTTTTTCGTATGAGAAATAATTGATTTTCGTTTTTCTTTGCTTCAACTCGAGATACAGGGAAAGGGAAAGAGGCAAAAATGAAATTTAGTCTCTAGGGATTCAAAATAGCTGCGAAACAAGATCTAGTTCCTGTTGGGAATATATGTTTTAAAACCATTATTAATTTCCAATAAATTAGTGTCTCATTTAAATGGTTTTATTGTGACATTTATTCTTCCTTTAAAGAATAAATTAATTTCGTTTTTAATGTCAAAACCGTTTTTTTGTTGAATTGGTTAATGATGCTAATTACCAACTCATTAATGCATTTCATTTAATCTTATTTAATTCTTTGACTATTATAAATAAGATATTGATGAAAAGAATTTATAGAGTCGTTGAAACCTTTTTTCCATAGAGAGAGTTTTTCATTTTTATGTCGCTTGAGTTTTAAGGGAAAATGTTTTTTGGCTAGAAAGAAAAACAAGTCTGTGAGCATCCTTGATTTTTCTAAAGAGTTTCTGAGCAAGAATGAAGTGTGGAAGTTTCACATCCTCTCACCGTGGTTTTTATCTGATTAAGTTTGAATATAATAATGAAATGTTCAATGTTCTTAGGAAAGGAACTAGGGTGCTTTGTGGAGATACCTTTTTAATTCGGATCCGTAACTTTTCAGTTCTTCTTGAAAATTTTGGCATCACTATGAGGTTTTTGAGATAAACCTTCAAAAACTCTACCCTGAGCAAACTAGACTCAATGTTATAGAAAACACTCATGAATTAGGAGAACTCATATAATTTGATGATCCTATTCACCACTTCAATGGTTACCGCTCCATGAAAATTATGCTCAGAATAGACATTTCTCGACCTCTTCAATTTGGCACTACAACTCCCAATGACAGGCAGATTGTCAACTGGATTGATTTTGTGTATCAAGAACTCCGTAAGTTGTTCTGCAGCTACAGTCACAGACTAGGGGATTTGAGAGAAGTTTGTATTGGTTTATATCTGCTTAACCACCAAGAGATGTTGATTCAAGATCCATCTCAAGTTCCTGCTCAACCTAATCAACAAATAATTGGGCCTTTTATTGAACCTGAGTATGATGATAATTACTATGAAGAGATGTATCACAATGTTGATATAGAAGATCCTGATTCAGATTGGAGCGACTGGGGATTAAACCCTTTTGATTCTTCTGCTACTTCTGGCCAAGACATTTCTGCTTTATCTTTCACTGGTGGTGAAGGGTACAATCAAGTTGGGTTCCATTCTCACAGCTCTTCAGACTTAGAAAAAATCATTTCAATAGAATGGCTTGTTGAAGAAAACAACATCTTCATTGAAGACCATGCCTCTGAGCAAGATCTTTTGCCACCCCAGCAATCATTTACGTCTTCTAAAATGCAGCAATCTTTCAGTCCTTCAAGATTTCTCGTCTCAAACATTGAATAAAATGATCTCATTTCGGATGCTAACATGCCAAGCCCAGTTCTGAAGAGACTCAACCCTGAAAAACAAGCTTTCATCCTCAACGCTGGAATTGGCTCATCTCCAGGACCCAATTCTTCTCGATAAGTCACTATTGAGGAATCAGAACATTGGACTGCTCTTTATCAACCTGTGAAAAGACTCAAGCTAGACAACATACCAACCAAACTATGCATCCTCTTCTAGCTCTTTCAGCTACACTGTCAACAATGCACCATATGGCGAAACTTATTCGCACGCAGCACCTGCAATCTCTAAGTAATGAAAACACCAGAATCCAATTATG
Organism: Papaver somniferum; assembly: GCF_003573695.1. Classification (NCBI taxonomy): domain Eukaryota; kingdom Viridiplantae; phylum Streptophyta; class Magnoliopsida; order Ranunculales; family Papaveraceae; genus Papaver; species Papaver somniferum. Next base: position 149,609,829 of record NC_039366.1, on the reverse strand, counting down.
AACAACCACACCCAATGCTTCATTGACACACTCAATGGGCCGGTGGATATATCTATCTCCTTTGGTTACTTTCCCTGCTAATAGTTGCTACTATATGTATAATACTCTACTTTAGATTTATCAGCATTGGTATCTAGGTTGAGCTAGTGGCCACACCTTTTTTTCTTGTTCGCTTTGTATATTAATAGTATATATCTTGGGTATTGTATGCATCTACAAAAAGGTTCTTAGTTCTTATAGATAGTTCTATCATGATCCTTGTACTAGTCCTTTTACTTTTATCTGAAACTATAGTTTTTGGTGTTTCTTCCTTCTTTTGCTACTCTTGTATGGAAACTAGTATCATATAAGTCTGCTCAAATATGTTTTATTCAAGTTGCTAATCTTAGAAGGTTTTAATGTTGACAGCATCTTCGCTAACTGTTTTATTTCTTTGAAATCATCAAAATTCTATATTGCTTGTTTCTATTTCTTTTGTGCCTTTTCTCACCTTCAGGGCATACGCAGAATCTTGATCTTTGATGATTTTTAGTTCTGGTATTTGCTAGGATTCATCATATATGTGATATGTTGATTCTAACAGTTTTGAAGCTTTAACTAATCCTAGAAATTGCATATCTATATCTAACTAGTTTGTTCTTCTATATAATTTCAGTTTATCTCTTGAAGGTTATTTAATTAATTAGATTGAATGGTTTTATGTATTGGTACTTAATCTAAGTCTTACTTTAGAACTATTTTCTCCTCAATTTTCTGCTACAATAGGTCCTCTGTGTCTGTAGCTAATTGTGCCTGAACAATGTCTTTTATATAATAGTTGCATGTACTATACTAAATAGTTATCAGATTTCGGGGCCTTTTTTAATCTTTTGAATCATCTTTACTAATCCTATTATTTTCCTGTGTTAGCACCCAATCTAAATTCTTGTGTAATACAATCCGTTTAATGCCTCAACAATCCCGGTAACAACTCTCTCAAAACCGCTAAACCTACAGGTCCTACACGCCAATTTTCTCAATATCTTCATCTAAATACCAAACCTAAATCTCAATGGTTTGATCCATCGAACAAACTCTTCTGGAACTGAACAAGGAAACTTTCGGGCACCTTCCAACTATGATCAAAAAATCGACGGCAAAGATCAAAATGGCGCAACATCGATGTGCTATCCAATCGGGTAATGAACTATAATTCTGGTTGGATCAAGAAAAGCAATTAAGGACAAATTAGATTGAGTTGTTACAATGTCATGCAACTTACTGCAACGTTAACAAAGATCCATGACTACGATCAGGAGATCTCAACACAACCTTCTTTCACATTAAAGCAACCATTCATCGAGCCTACAACAATATAATACAACTTCAAGATTCACAAAATAATTTGATTAATTAAAAGAAGATGTGGTTCAACTCATTCTTAACCATTACTCTGAACAATATACAGCTCAATCTACGGTCATAGCTGAACAGCTTTTCAAAGATATCAATCCCAGATTATCTCCCAGACAAATGGACGTGCTAACTAAGGAAGTTACTACGGCGGAATTCAAACAAGCCTTTCTCCATAAACTTTGAGAGTGCTCTGGATGCAGATGGTTATACCAGTAAGTTTTTCAAAGTTTTTTTCTGGAAACAAATCATTCCAAATTGATAGCTGTGGTTCAAAGTTTTTTCAAAGATCTTAATATTCATCCACTCATGAATCACACAAACTTGACGATGATACCTAAAGTGGATCATCAATCAAAACCTTCTCAATTCATACCCATAGGGCTATGCAACGTCACCTACAAAATTATTGTAAAAATCCTAGTTAACCGAATTAGACCTTTACTCCCCTTTCTAATAAGCCCTTATATATCAAAGTTCCTTCGTACCGCAAAGATCAATTTATGTTAATATCGCTGGAGAGTTGTTTCATCATATAAAAACCTCAAGCCTCACCAAAAATCCTAAAATAATACTCAAATTGGATACCATTAGGCCTATGACAACTTAGATTGGGGATTCATCAAGACCGCTTTCACCAAGCTGGGATTTCCAACAATCTTTATAGATTACATTATGTTATATGTGTCACAACTATTACATACTCAATCAACAGAAATGGCACACCACACAGATATATCAGTCTAACTAGAGGGATTAGACAAGGGGACCCACTATCTTCATACATATTCATAATATGTGCGGAGATATTGTCTACGAATTTGGGAAACCTTCAAAATCAGAAGATGGTTCAAGGTATTAATATATCAAGATAAGCACCACTCATTGTTCATTTAATGTATGTTGATGATATTCTAATCACTTATAAAGCCTCGGCTCAGAGTAATCTCCATCTCAAGAATCTGTTTTACTCTTATGGCACTTCGGGGGGCCAGGAAATTAATACATACAGATCAATAATCATTCATCACCCAAGACTGGATCCGATCAAAGTTAGTAATCTTCAGCAATTCTTCGATATGCCGGCAACATCAAAACCTCCAATTTATCTAGGAGTTCAGTTCAATCAAGGAAGAGCATCTAACCACACCTTTGTGCCACTCCTACAAAGATTAGCTCGAAAAGCTAAAGGATGGATGACAAAATACCTAACGCAAGCTGGAAGAGTCATACTCATTAAAACCTCCTTAATTGGTACCTCAAACCATCTTATGAAAACACAAAACCTCCCCATCAATGTCCACAAACAAATAGATCGTATCACCAGAAATTTCTTCTGGGGACATGATTCATCAGTTAAAAAGCTTCATCCTATAGGTTGGGACAAGGTAATAAAACCGATATCTGAAGGAGAGGATTACGCATAAGGAAAAGCAGTGATCATAACAAGGCTCTTCTCATGAAAAGAATTTGGAGTTTGCATGATCAACCTAACTCAATTTGTGGAAGTCTCTTCAGCGCAAAATATATTAATCAACAACCAATTCTACAAGGCATTGATACCATACTATCTGCCTCCAACCCCCAATGGAGACAATTGGCAGCAATCGTCTCTACCATGCAACAACTGATATTTCATCGTATTGGAAATGGAGTATCAATACTAATATAAGCCAACTGGATTCAACACTCACCAAACCTAGACCCATATCAATTCTACCCGATTCGAAATGTAGCTGATATCATTGATCTAATCTTTCAAAACTGGAACCAGGAAAAATTAAACACTCTCCCCAATCATGTAACCCAAAAAAGCATAAACATCCACCTTCCCCAAGATAGCCCCGCCATGACAAAATTATCTGGCCACATTCAAAATCCGGAAAATACACTACTTCATCAGGATACAAATGTCTAACCCATAATCAGCCTAACCATACTCCACTCCCACCCCACCAAATTCCTTTGGACCTTACCGTGTCCACCAAAAATTCAGCTTTTCTTGTGGAAAGCAATTAATGAAGGGTTACCAACCTTCTCTCTACTTTATCATATCCATTTAACCAACTCAGACGTTTTCCATAGATGTAATATTCATCCAGAATCAACAACTCACCTGCTAATTTACTGTCCAACAACGACTATATCTTGGAACACTTTACTTTTTCAACCCTCAACCACACCAAACTCCAACAATGCCCTCGCATTTTCTTTAACACCTTATACATCCAGCTATCAAACCCTACAACAACCAGCTCCAACATCTGTCATCTCCACTTTCTATTTTGTTTTCTGGACCTTATGGCTAGCTAGGAATGAACTAGTATACCATCAAAAACAAACAACAACAGCAGAAATCTTAGCTTGGGCTCAAAAACAACAACAAGAATATTGGGCAGTGTTACAATCCTTACCTCCGGCCCTACTGGGAGATTCACCGATACTGAACCACTCAAGAAGAACCAAAAGGATCTCAACAATATCGGTAGGATGGTCCACTCCGACCATGAACTGGATTAAGATTAACACTGATGGAGCGTCCAAAGGTCATCCGCATTTTGCGGGTGCAAGTTTCATTTGCAGGGACTCCGATGCACGAACGGTAATGGCTCTAACTCAACCTTTGGGAATTACGACTTCCTTAACAACAGAAACTAGGGCTCTTCTTCTGGCATCGAGAACAACAACTGAAAGGCAATGGCCAAAAGTTATCTTCGAGACAGACTCAGAGAACCTTCTTCGTTTTATCACATTCCCTACTTCCCCTCCCCCAGGGATGATTGGGAAAATAAATAATAGGATACAACAGATTCCGCAGGATGCTATACGACACAATTACAGAGAAGGAAATCAAGCAGCAGATGGTTTGTGTAATCATGCGGCAGATGGAAGCGAAATGAGAAATTTGTCAACCAAATTTTGCGACCAGACAATCCCAATTTATTATTCAAATTATTTATCATGACTACGTGGGTATCATATACCCGCGCCAAATTGGAACCTAATCTTCGTTTAATATAATGCATGCTTCAAAAAAAAAAAAACACTCTGTTTCTGAAAATCACCAAAAAGTTCTCAACATTCATCTCCTTACGTAGATGGACAGATTTTACTTCTTTTATATGCTAAAAAGACGTTGTTGACGTTGTTCCTGCAATAGTTGCATAGTGTGGGATTTACTACTAAAAATACTTTCAACTTATGATATAAATCTTCCTTTTCCTATATATTCCTTGTTTTGCTTTAGTTGTTTTCGTAGTACAATTCTCTCATAGACCTTATGAATTGTTATTGATATGCAATAATTATAGGTTCACCATGAATTATATGTTTATTTATGAAACAATCATGTCTTTGTGTACCTCATCTACATCTTCACTATAAACGCATAGTTCACTGATAAAACTCTCAAGAACAAGTGTATGCAGCATCCTGTCCAAATTAAACAGGCACACAGGTGTCAAAGGGTCAACGTAGTCGTTCTAAGATCATTCTCTCTTAGCAGTGTACTAGTTTATGGGAAACTCTTTAAACCTATCAAAAACTACTTTAATTTGATGGGACAGCCAGCTGACTATAGAAACTCTGTAATCGGGGAAAGAAAGACTGATCGGGAAAAGGCTGATGATACCCACGTACGGTACAGGGTTAAAACCAACATGGTGACTGTGTACAGCCGGATAAGTTCTGTCCCATAGAAGAATGCAATGTGTAAAAGAATTCCCTAAAATTAATAAAGCTGTTGGTTGAAGATGATGATGATCATTTTACACAGAAAGCCAAGTGACCAAGTACTAAATGTTTCAGCTGATACATATATATGTATATAGTGGAGAACGTGTCCTTGTCCTTGTGTTGTTGTATTAAGCGAAATAAAGGAAAGCTTAATATGTCAGATGAAAACAACAACAAGAGTTCAAAGCCAAGAGATCTACAGGGAGAAAGTGAGGTGCGATACCAAAAGTTGAGATTTGTGGGGTTGCAACAGAGAGATGATTATGCATGATGGTTAGAGATGGGATGTATAAAAGAAAAAAAACCTAAATCACGATTTAGTGATATTTGTTAGGATATTGAATATATGAGCATGAGACGCAATGATAATAAATGGCCCATAAGAATGTTTTTGTTTGTCAAAAATAGTAAAAGAAAATAAAAAGAATGTCTTTGTGTGAGCTCTCTCTTTGTGTACATGTAAAAGTATAATTTCGTGCTCTTAATCAAGTACATTACTGTAAGTATTACTTAATAAACTAAAACGAGAAAGTATGGATTTGCATAGATAAAAAGGATTCATCAGGTTATTGGCAGATAAAGGAGATCACTCTTTTCTTTTGTGCTGTAGTATTTGACATTGATAATGAAGACCCACGCACTCCTTAACATGGTCCCCTTCTTTGGACTCAATACACTTAATTATAATAAACTAATTCACGATTAGTGTATCCTAATTAAGCTCTGATTCTTGTACACTCACTATATAATCTCTTACTCTCCATGTTCTTCGATTCCACCTTAGAGGTTTGCAAGTACGGAGTAATCATGATCATGGTTCGAACTTCGATTCATCGATCCATGATCAGATACCCAATGGAAGTTAAGTAATCTCAGATTTATGCTTATATCCCACTCAAGAATATTCACTCGACATTAGACTGACAGAGGGATAGACGGACGGTTACATGAATGCGCCTTTGAGAGAGAAAAGTTTTCTTCTAAATATAAAGAGAAGTAAGGTATGTTTCTGTTGCGTACCCGCTGGCTAGCTTAAGCGATGTTGTGTACTGATTTTTGTTCCTGGATCTATAATAATTATATACAGATGTTTGATGTTGTAGTACTACTACTACCCGAATAATGATGACCGTGCCGCAGTATTTCCTTGGACTGAAGCATACCTTTGATCAAAATTTGGTTAAAACCGACTAACAAAAGAATTGGAATAAGTTTAATTCAAGATGAAGAACGCTAGTGGAGGCAAAATCCAAGAACTTCACACAAGTCATAAGTGATTTATGTGAAAAGTGTTGGCACTTTGCATATTCAAAATGTGATGGATAGTGTTTGTAATTATGCTATAAGCAGTAGGCTATACGGACGAGAATAAAATCTTACAATAAAAATGATGATGCATGAGATCGAATTAAGCCAATCAGCATTATGTTGGATCTAATCTAATTATCCATAGACTTTCCCGCCTTCCTAAAACAAGTACAAATCTGATATGAATTTTGAATTGGATAGTTTCTGAATCGATATATACCATCATAAACTCACACATAAAAATCGGAGCAGCGAGAAATCTCTGCTTAAAATCTCGTGAGAATGTGATTTTCTTTTTTCTTTGAAGTTCAGTTTAGTAAGAGGATGGTCCCTACTGTAGCACCCCACGTGCATAAGATGCATCAAAGTTCGTAGCTAGAGAAAAGAGAGAGATCTGAGAAGAATAAAAAAGTGATAGGACGCCGAAACATGACTTTTTAGTTGCATGCCCTTCAAAAACATACTAACACTGAAATAGTAGTAGTGGAAAAAGATTGAGTTGAGGTTTTCAATTCAAATCACCACCTAGTCTACTTGCTGCACAACATACTCGGCCATACCCTAATTCTAGCTTCTTTCAGTTCAAACCGTTTTTGCCATATTAGCTCCTCCTCCTCCTCCTCCTCCTCCTCCTCCTCCTCCTCCTCCTCACTCGCTCACTCACTCATCTGTCTTCTCATCTCTTGCGCACACACTCTCTGAAAAGAAGAAGTCAGAATTAAAGCTGATCAAAAGAAACCTGTTTACTATGATCAGTGAAAGAAATCAGTAAAAGTAATTATACAAACAAAATGGTGCTGATGTTTTATACTATATTTGTGAATTATTGAGTATATAGAATAATAATAGTTGTGTTCTTCTCTATTGCTTCCAAGCTCCTTCTTTTCCTTGTTCGTGTAACTGTGCATTTCTGGATATTGAAAACAACTTTTCTTCTTACTTATTCTTAGCTTGGCTTCATGCACTGGGAATTTGACAAGATCTACTTGGTGGATATGTCGAATTCTCAACATCATGATCTGCTCATAGAATGTGAAATAATTAAAGATATGTCAAATACTAGGGATACTGATGATCACTTCGAGCTTTTGTCAAGACCCACAACTAAAACTGTAGAACTGTCATCATCCGATGATCAATCTCAAACTCCAACTTCTGCAAATGGTACTCATGATCAGAGTGATCAGATCCATCAACATAATGAAGAAAACAAATTATCGTGTGTAAACAAAGAAGAGATTAGCAAATGTGAGATGCTTCATTTCGAAATTAAATCAAGGGTTGAAGAAATAAATAGAGTTGAACGTAACAGCGCCATCGATGAAGATGGCGATGTATTTCGAACTCCAACATCATTGGATAAGAAAATACCAGTGATCCCAGCGCATTGTCCACCTCCACCAAAGAAGCCAACATCACGTCGGCTTCTCACAAAAAGGAAATTGTTTGCTTCTTTGGATCACCACCGTCATTGTTTCCGAATACTCGATAAGGATATATCAGAAGATTTAGAATCAATATTGTCTCCGGCTCTCCTTGTTGATCATGAGCGTAAGATCAAGAAAGTAGAGTAAGCGCATGAATGGCAAATTAATCTATATGTATGTTATTTTATCTCGTGGCTGACCAGATTTCTGAAATGGGACTAGAGTTGGTATCATCTACATAATATGTAACTCCATTAATCTATCATTTGTATGTCGCATATGGGATGTTCTTCTTCGATTATGAAAATGTGTCTGACCAGATATCGGAATTGTACTGATATTTCTTTCTTTTGAGCTTGTTATAATTTTTCATGCACTCATGGGTATAGACTTTCAGTTTGATAACGAGCTAGCTCCAAAAATTTAGATCCCATGCCATGATCACTTCTAAAGTTAAAAAAGTTCCATTATAACTTCTAAAGATGTATAACTGCGAGCACAATGTTTCAACGGGAAAAGGTGTAAAGCTTTAATCATGAACAGTTCAACACTGTAGTTATTCATCATCATCAACCTATAAATTTTATGTTCAGATGTCCAATCTACTGTTTGCTACTACAAATAGAGGCTTTTGATTGCTATCAAATTAAGGTTGAGGAGCGGATATATGAATCTACTTAAGTAACAAGGTTCCGCAACAAATTACTACTGGTTTGCAAATCTTAAAAGTTAGGAAAATTGGTTAGCGCTCTCCGCTTGATCATACATGGCGAGCCATCAACTCTTAGATTATTAGCATTTTCACCATAAAGTTAACTCTCCGGGGGATTTAGTAATGGCAACTACAAGATGAAACTTAGCTTATATAAAGACAACTCTCTTTATTGATGTTTAGAAAATCTCTCAAAACTAAACACAAGCTCTAATCTTGCTCATATAATCGACCACAACTTTGGTGATCATATATATATAGAATTATGAATTCCTTTTCCTAGTCCTATTACCTTATTACATGTCTTTCCTTTTCTTAGAACTAGATGACTTCTAATTCCCTTAGGATTACATCAATTTCCTAATCTTGTCCTAACCAGCTTGTTAGTGACTTCTATGTTGAAGTTTAACCAACATTCTCCCCATTAAGCTTCAACCTTACCCGTGGCATATCTTGTACTCCAATCAGTTGTCTCATTTCTTCAAACTTGATCCGAGCTAATGCCTTTGTCAATATATCTGCTTTCTGCTCAGTTCCTGGTATGTGTTCAACGTTGATGATCTCCTTCTCGATATATTCCTTTATAAAATGATATCTCTTGAGAATGTGTTTAATCTTACCATGAAACACAGGATTCTTTGTGAGTGCTATTGCAGATTTATTATCAATTCTGATGAGAATTTGTTCTGTATCTCTTCCTTTGATTTCACCCAAAAGATCTTGAAGCCAGATTGATTGTTTAGCTGCTTCTGTTGCGGCCATGAACTCAGCTTCGCAGGATGAGAGGGCTACAGTGTCTTGCTTCTATGAACACCATGTAATAGGTGCTTCTCCTAGATAAAATATATGACCACTTGTACTTTTTCCATCATCTTGGTCAATATTATGACTGCTGTCACTATACCCAACAATTCCTTTTGATCCTCATCGACCATACTTCAATCCATAGCTGATTGTTCCTCTTAGATATCTCAATATCTGCTTTATTACATCACCATGAGACTTGCGTGGACTCTGCATATAACGGCTTGCTACTCCCACAGAGAAAGCCAAGTCTGGTCTTGTGTGTAATAATTATCTAAGGCATTCAACATTTCTTCTATAAGTCGTTGGATCAATCTCATCTTCTTCTTGTGCCTTTGAAACTTTAAGTCCAAACTCCATTAGTATCTTAGTTGGATTACAAGTTTCAAGTCTTGCTTCTTTCAGAATTCTCCTTGCATAAGCTTCTTGTTTAATCTGAATCCTATCTACTCCTTGATGGACTTCTATGCCAAGGTAATAAGTGAGTTTTCCGAGGTCTGACATCTCAAACTTTGATGACATTTCTCTCTTGAACTCATTGATCACCTTAAGGGAGTTGCCAGTCAAAAATAGATCATCTACATAGACTGCAATCACAAGAAGCGTTCCCTTTTCTTCTCTTCTGTATACTGATGTTTCTTTAGAGCACTTAACAAATCTGATTTCTCTTAAGATTTGATCTAACTTTGTATTCCAGGCTCGAGGAGCTTGTCTTAGACCATATAGAGCTTTTGATAACTTATAAACCTTATGCTCTTGTCCTTTTACTTCAAAACCTTCTGGTTGTTCAACATACACATCTTATCGCAATTCACCATGTAAGAATGCTGTCTTAACATCTAAGTGGTGAATTTCCCATGAGTTTGATGTTGCCTCTGCAATTAATAAGCGTATTGTTTCAATTCTAGCAACTGGTGCGAAAACTTCATCAAAGTCTATGCCTGATTCTTGAACGTATCCCTTAGCTACAAGTCTTGCCTTATATTTGTTAATAGTTCCATCAGCATTTCTTTTAACCTTGAAGATCCACTTGAGGTCAATCACTTTTACCCCACCTGTCTTATCAACTAGAAACCAAGTCTTGTTTCTGTTGATTGAAATAATTTCTTCTCTACATGCTTGTGTCCATTTAGTCGAGACCTTTGCTTCCTGAAAATTCCTTGGTTCATCATTAACAGAAAGTAGCATAATCTCACATTCTTCTGCAGCTTGAAGAACATAATCCTCCAGATATTGTGGCTTTTTTATCTGTCTTGTTGATTTTCGCAGTGGAATGGGTTGAGTTATTTCATCGATCTCCTCCTCTTCGATCTTCTTCTTCTTCTACTTCTTCGTTATTTTCAGTGTTTTCATTATTCTCTTCTTCTTCTTGATTAACATCATTGTTTCCATTGGTATTGATGATTATGGGTCCTTCGCCTTCATCAATTACTTGACCCCATCTCATGTGAAACATTCATGGATCCCTACTTGGTCCATCATTAGTTTCTTTCCAGTTCCAGTTTGCTTTTTCATCGAATGCCACATCTCGACTCACTATCACTCTTTTCGTTGTTGGATTGAATAATCTGTAAGCTTTGGATCCAGGTTCAATTCCTAGATTCACAAGAGTCTGAGATCGATCATCCAGTTTCTTAAGAGTTGCAGAATCAACTTTTGCGTATGCTTTGTAACCAAACACTCTTAAATGATCTATGTTTGGTTTTCTCTTTCGCAAGCTTTCATATGGAGTCATGTCTTTCAGAGCTTTCGTAGGTATCCTGTTTATTAGGTATGTGGAGTGTCGTACAGCTTCTCCCTATAGATAATTAGGTACCTGCATAGCCTTTAAAGAACTTCTTGTCATCTCCATTAGAGTCATGTTTCTCCTCTCCACCACTCCGTTTTGTTGTGGTGTATATGGTGCTGTCATTTGCCTTTGATTCCATTTGACTCACAGAACTTGTTGAACTCTACGGAAGTGAACTCTCCTCCTCTATCAGTTCTAAGCATTTTGACCTCCTCTTTTAGCTCTTTTTCTATCAGATTTCTGAAATCTTTCTTTCATAAGAATAGACCACATATATCTTGAGAAGTCATCTATAATAACAAATATGTATTTGTTATTTGCAAGGTTTTGTGGTGTAATAGGACCACATAAATCAGCATGAAGAAGCTCTAATGGCTTTAGGCTCTGAATGTTGTTGCTTTTGGGAAACCTTGACGAGTTTGTTTCCCAACTAAACATGATTCACAGATTTTTGCTTCATCATTTATCTGTGGTAGTCCTCGAACCATCTTGTTTTGAGACATTGCCTTTAAAGTTCTAAAGCTTATGTGTCCTAACCTTGCGTGCCACTTCCATGTCTGATCTTCCAGTCTCATATTCAGACACAATGGCGTTCCAATCATGAGACTTATCTTGTAGAGTCTATTCTGTGAGCGTGAGACTCTAACTAAAAGTCTTCCACTTGGGTCATGAACTGTTAGATAATCTTGTCGCATTCTAACATCACATCCAACTTCTGTAGCTTGTCCTGAACTTAGAATGTTGCTTCGTAAGTTTGGGATGAAGTAGATGTTTGTGACAAGCTTTTGTTCTCCGGTCTTGCTCTGAAATAGAATTGATCCTTTCCCTTCAATTTCTACAGAAGATCCATCCCCAAACTTCACTTGTCCTTTGATTTTCTCATTGAGTTCAGAAAAGTAGTGTCTCTTACCAGTCATGTGATTGCTGGCTCCATTATCTAAATACTAGATTCCTTCTTCTCCATCCTTTGATTCGTAGTTCTTTGGTATTAGTTTCCCTTCGTTTAAGAATACAACTTCGTGCATGAAAAGAGATGTATCTGCTTCCCTTGTTTCATTCTTGTTTGTTTCTTCCATCTTTTGTATTCTTTCAGGGCATACAGAGGAGAAGTGTCCTGGTTTATCACATCTGTAAAAAATAATGTTTGATCTATCCTTCTTTTCTTTCCCTTGGTTTTGATCATTCTGACTTGTTGTTCTATCTTATGAGTTAAACCTTCCTCCCATTCCTCGGCCTCTGTTTCCTCTACCACCTCTTCCACGACCTCTTCCTCTTGTCGCAAAGTTTTGTTGGTAAGAGTTTGTGTACAAGAGTTTTCCTTGAGTTTCTCCATTGTTTTCTTCATCAAGGATTCTTTCTTCATATGCTTTCAATCTTCCAATTATATCTTCATAGCTAGTCTTCTTTAAATCTAAGACTTGTTCGAGAGAAGCTATGATATGAATATACTTGGATCTTGGTAAACTATTGAGAAACTTCTTTACCAGTTTATCTTCATCAATGGATTTTCCAAGTGACGCATATTTTGAGGATATCTCTGATAGCTTTCCTGCAAAGCTATCAATAGTATCAGTGTCTTTCATCTTCACTCTTTCAAATTCAGACATTAAGGTTTGCAGACGGGCTTCTTTAACTCGATCAGCTCCGAGATTACGTGCCTTTATTGCATCCCAAATTTTCTTTGAAGTTTCCTGTTCACCAACTTGTAGAACAAGACATTCTGGTATTGCTTGAAAGAGTAATCCAATGGCAACATTGTTTTTGTCTGGGTCCAATGTACCAGGATCAATTGTTTCCCAAACTTTGTAGATTTTCATCAGTACCTTCATTCTCATGGCCCATACTGTGTAGTTTGTGGCGTTGAGGATTGGAACTTGTATTGATGGTGGCGTGAACTGTTTTGCACCCACAATGGTGGTTTCGTTTTCCATGGCTCAGAAACAAGCTCGGATACCAATTAATGGCAACTGCAAGATGAAACTTAGCTTATATAAAGACAACTCTCTTTATTGATGTTTAGAAAATTTCTCAAAACTAAACACAAGCTCTAATCTTGCTCATATAACCAACCACAACTTTGATGATCATATATATATAGAACTATGAATTCCTTTTCCTAGTCCTATTACCTTATTACATGTCTTTCCTTTTCTTAGAACTAGATGACTTCTAATTCCCTTAGGATTACATTAATTTCCTAATCTTGTCCTAATCAGCTTGTTAGTGACTTCTATGTTGAAGTTTAACCAACATTTAGAGCCTCTGGATGGTATCCATGTAACAGATATGAGCAAGTAGAGTGCGAGTGGCATAACAAAGTCACAAAAAAAACATCAATATTGTACTTCACATATACGTTAATAGTATCAAAATCTTAAATCTTGGTTCTTAACATTTTCTGCGAACAACCAGTTAAATACTAGGATATTTATTCACAAATTATGAATATTATCAATATGAATATTCACCCGAGATAGCCAAACACTAGCTAAGTAGCTAATGATTTGGAGACTTGTGCAGTGCAGCCAGCGTTGCTTGATTTTTTTCATCACAAATTACAAATATATGCGAATCTTTTGGTCCACCACCAAAGTTGATAACGCGATTCCAACTGTTGGAGTAAAGCACAACCATGGTTTCAGTTGTTCTTTGTGAAAACCTGTGAATTTATGGTTATTAAAGGAAAGAAAAACACGTGAATAGCAGGAACAGAAGAAAGAATAGGCTATCAAACAAGAGATGCCCCAGCCCAGGTAGAACTTGCATCAGGACACCAGGTGGTGGTCCAAACACAAGATCCCACATTCCCATAGTATCCTAGTAATTAGTTTAACATCTGTTCACTAAACGTTAGATTCTTGGAAGCTGTATTTAGATAAAACAAATATTGGACATTGGGGTGCACAGAATTTCCGGTGGCCTGTGGCCTATTATGTTACGGTGGCCTGTGGCGTATTATGTCCGAGAAAGTCCATGAGTTCTTGACAGCCGTTATAGGTTTGTTCGACCTGCCCGATTATCTTAGCTCCCGACAAACCGTCGTAAGTTTGTCCGACCTGCCGGATTATTTTAGCTGGCGGATGCATATTTACTTAATTTCAGTACCCAGCCTGTTCGTTAGTCGGTTTATATTTGGTCTTAGTTTGTACAACCATAATTAGATTTGTGCCCGTGATACGCACCGGGTATACTTTTTTTTTAACTTGGTGTGCGTGGGATTTTATCCCGCACTGTGGCGATGTATTTTTGATTTGGCGAGTGCGGGGCTTGTCCCGTCCCGTGGCGATGTATTTTTGATTTAGTGTGCGTGGAGTTTCGCCCCGCCCCATGACAATGTATTTTTGAATTGGCAAGTACAGCGCTTCGTCCCGCCCCGTGGAGGTGTATTTTTTATTTGGTGTGGCGGCGCAATTACATTAAATATGTGTAGATTTTATTTGTTTATTCCTTTTAATTTGGTGCGCAAGGGGCTTCACCCCGCCCCGTGTCAATGCATTTTTAATTTGGTGTGCGCGGGGCTTGCCTCCCATGAAGATGTTTTTTTGGATTTTGTGTGGCGGGGCAAATACATTATATAGGTGGAGGACATGTGCAGATTTTATTTATGTTTTCTTTTTATTTTCGCAAAAAATATATGGATTTTTTTCTCCATTATATATTAATTTGGAAAAAATAGTCCCAATATAGTAATTACTCGATATCCAAATTGAATTTGGACTTCCATTATGGTTTCCTTTTAAGTTTGTAATTTTTGAACCAATCATACGTTGCCAAGTATCCTCACATAAATATTGTCACTTAATGAATTTCTAATTGAATTTGGTTTCCTTTTTTTTAATTTTTTTCCTTTTCTTTTTAAACCAATTATATGTTGCCAAGTGTCCTCACCAAGATGCTCGTTTCACAAAACTCAAAAAAAGCATATTACGGTCAAAAGAAAGCGAAGGTTTCCTCACTGTTCAACATGGAAGCTTTATTTGTCTAGGCTAAGTCTTTAGATAATACCAAACATGTGTATGCCATGTGCAATTTTCACCCCGTGTGCTGCCGATAAAGCACCAATTGCCCATGATCATCCCACCCGTGAAATGGCATCCAAAGGAAGGAATCAATATCACGAAACCGATCTCATTATTAGATATTCGTGGGGATACTTGGAAAGCGCAAAATCAAACTACGTTTTCTTCTCTTATCTTCTCAAGATTATACCAATCGATATATCAATTTGGCTGTTAAAAGAAAACCTAATAAAAAAATGCTTTCCCCTCTCTCCTCTCTCTTTTCTTTCTACTCTTGCCCGAATTCCTCTCCTGCCGTGAGTTTCTAACCATTAAGCTTTGTCTTCTTCTCCTAACGGTCTCTCTAACAGTCATTTTCTGCCGGACTTTTGTCGCCGGGAATTCTCCAAATGTTCACTGCTACCTCAATCTGATCTCTAATGGCTTCTTACAATCATTCCCACTCTTGCAAATGCAATTGTATCAATCACATGAACACCAATTTTATTACTCACAACACTCAAAACACACAAATCACACAAATCAGAAATATCTCCCAGCTCACAATCACAGGTACTGAAGTAAGGAAGAAGAAAATCACCAACTATACTAGTCTGGAAACTAATTCAACATGAATCACATTCTGCAACAATTACACAACTCTGTTCAGCAATATCAAAATCACCCAACTCACCAATTTCCTCAAGCTGGAAGCTGGATTTTCTCCTTCCAAGCAGAACCACCAAAATCACCCGGATGACAAAAACCACATAATCATCAACAACACTCAGCTCAAAGATGTTCTTATAACACTCCCTACCCTCAACCTTGAGGATTTGAAGATAAACATCAAATCAATTATAGCTCTATGCAGTCTCAGTTTCTCTTATGCTAGGTACTCTGCTCTAGCTAAAACTGGAAGTTTTCCTCCAAACCTTAAACTATTCAATCTTCACTCTAGAACTGTCTTACTAAAGATCCCATATAGTGTCTTCTACGATTGGTTTTCCTATGGTATAGACACAGATTCAACTTTGGACTATAAGTTTTCTCTTGATTATATGTTACAACTACTTCACCTTCTAGCCCTGAGGTATCTAGGCTGCTATGATTCATGGGTATTTTGCT
Source organism: Papaver somniferum (assembly GCF_003573695.1). Classification (NCBI taxonomy): domain Eukaryota; kingdom Viridiplantae; phylum Streptophyta; class Magnoliopsida; order Ranunculales; family Papaveraceae; genus Papaver; species Papaver somniferum. Next base: position 149,593,536 of record NC_039366.1, on the reverse strand, counting down.
GGTTTCCTGCAAACCTTCATCCTGGTATGTTTCACTCAATTTTTCTGGCTACTCTATCTGGAGGTAAGAATTTGACTGGAAGTAAGAATTTGACTCTCTCTTCCCTTTCCATTGTGCATTCTCTTCTGATATTCTTCCTAAAAGTTTTTATAAACATATTCATCTCAAATCATGATAGAACTGCACATTTATCAAATCATTTCTGTAAATTGAGCCTTGGTAATACCCAGGAGACCCTCTCCTTGTATGCTTACTGGTCTCCCTATAACACCCATCTAGCTATGTTTGAGTTGCATTGCATATTTGATTTAAGCACTAAAATTGATAACATGCACATTACATTAACCACAAACAAACCAACTCTAAAATCCAACATCACTTTGTTCTGTATTTCAGTAGCATGGTACCGTCCAAAAAATAAAAGTGTTTGTGTGTGCTTCACCTCTAACATCTCTCTGAGCAGTTATTTGAAGCATACCTGGCTAGATTTTTCTTCCATCTCCAGATGCACTGGCCACTTCCCTAACAGCTCTAGCCACTATAGATTTATATACATGCGCTACAACATTGGCATCAGCTTCAGGTGGCAACGTTTCTTCAGCTGGCATCTCAGGAGATTGAGGTACCTCTCCACGCTTTGCACTAGCTCTAGCAGCTCTATATATCTTCCCCAAATTTCTAGAATCAACCACTAGTGTCAAGAGTTCGTATTCTGGTACTTCATGCGGATGAGTTACTTCACCAATTCCTTCTTGGGACACCTCAGCCACATCCATAGCCATCTGCCTAAGTGCCGGAGCAAGCACAAACAAATTAGGGAAGAGTACCTTGCCTGGACTAGGAGGACGAGTATCATTAATTCGAATTTGAGCTCTGGTGTGGTCAGGAATGGGGGCTACAAAAAAACCCTGTCGGGAACCTCCACATACAATTCTCTCATCACCCACCAGCACAATCCCTTCTTTCACCACCCGTCGGCCTTGAGTGGGATGAAGAGCAAACAGAACCCGACCATCCTTAACACCTACAAGCTTCCCATTCTCGATTCACCCTCGCTCGATTCTATGTTGTGGATTACCAACCTTGGCAACTGCATGCACAATTCCCCCATCTCCAGTCCCTGCGCTACCAAGACTTGCAACAAAATGGTAGTGCAATTGATTCTCATTTATGCCAGTAAAACCTTCACACACTCTTGCAGTCCCATCCTACAAAAAATTCATACCACATCTCAAAAAGATATCAATTTGATCACACATTTTAGTCTCATAACTCTTAGATCACAAAACATACTCAAAACTAAATTGAACCTCAGAGAAACAAACCTTATGCAAAGGCTGACTGACTCGGGCTCTCTTTTGCTCTCCCTGGTTAGCATATTGGGGTTTTTGATCACCTTTCATAAGTTGGAGATTCAAAGAGAGAATTCTTCTGGGATATCTCTTAGACAGGAGGAAATTGCAGTGTTAACTGTATTTTTTCAAGGAAAATTGAATGAGAAACTGAAAGGATTTACCCTCTCTACGGTTTTATTTGGGCTGGGAAGAGCAACAATTATTCAATCTCAACCGTCCAACTTCCAAGGTGGCGACCTGATTCCAAGTTCTAAAGATTGGCCTTGCAACTTGATGCGCATAATTACGCATACAAGCATCATTATTTGGCCTAGTACAAGCAAAGACCACCCATTGGTCCATGCGAGGCGGCAACAAACACTTGGCAAGAAAAGTTTTCCTATTCCAGCGGGTCAGGTTACGCGTACATATCCATGGAGAAAATCCATAAAGTCCGACCCGATTAAAGGTCACTTTCAGCCAGCGCTGGACCAATTAGACAATCTGACTCAGAACCCCTCCACCAACCAGACACAAGCAGAGTCACATTCGAAGGGGAAAACCATGGTCTGGTGGATGTCAACACTGGCCAGAGTCAACAACTCTTTCTCAGTCTGCCCCAACTGCAAGTACAAATGCCATGTCAGGATCAACTTACACTATTACGACAAGAAACACTACCATCCCGTGCCAAATTTTCAAACTAAAGTTAGTCACATCACTTTCATCTACTTGGATATTAGCAACAATCTTGGGAGCACGGAAAATACTACCAGACAATTTGAAGTCTATGAAAATACTAGCTGCCCATAAGGTAAAATTCTGAACACTTAGTTAGCAATATAACATTTTTCTTGTGCAGGAATCCGAGTCAGATCCCATTAGCCATCACCATCAACAACAGCCTTCACAATTCAAGTTACAGACACCAGTCCATAGAGGAGAAACTCCAAGCCAACCAGGAAAACTTTAAACACCAGTACAAGGGTTTTCCCCCATATATTGACCAGTTCCCATCTAAACTCAGCATGAGTACAACCCACAAATTAATAAGAGACCCACAAAGTTACTGTCATGCTGACAAGATGAAGAATCCTTTTCAAATTAAAGCCTACATTAATCCTCTCCATCATTATTGCTGGTTAAGTCTCACCAAATTACACAGTGATCAAAATATTTGCTGGAGGTTCCTCTTTTATTCTCTCACTCTCTCTCCACAAATGGCTTCCTCTTCAAACTCCTCAACTCCATCCATTGAAAAACTTGTTGCTCAGATGAACAAAACCCTCAACATGCCCGAAGAATATCTTTACCCCAAGGTTTTCTTAAACCCTGAGAATGTCAGAACAAAACAAGCTATTGACTGGAAATGGTGCTTCATTGGAAAGCTCTGTAGAAATATCTGTTTTGAAACATCCAGAGTCCGAAACTTCATCAACAACAACTGGGAGTTCAATGGCAGAGTTGAACTGGATATTTGGAACAGGAGAAGGAACTACTACATCCTCATACTCATTCATGAAGAAGACTACCAAACTCTTAGAAGTGGAGGAACTAGAGGAGTTTTTGATAAGCTTATGGTTCTTGTTGAAATTCCAGAACGAGGTCCAGACTTAATTCATGAAGAATAATTCACCAAGGTTATGATATGATTGCTCATCAAAAGAATCCCAACCCATATTATACCAGACATCCAAAACATCCTGCTACCTGTTGGAGTCTATCAAACTGCTAAGAAACCTTATGAGAGAGACAAACTTGAGAAAGATTTAGAAGTCAAACTCACCATTGATGTTACTAGGCCTTTAAAATTTGGAGTTGAAGTCTATGAAACACCAACTGTCTCTCATTGGCTTGAATTTGCTTATGCTCTCAATGGTATTAGATTCTGCAAAGTCTGTAGAACCATAGATCACCCTTCTCCTCCTTGTCCCATTCCTCCCACACCCTCAAAATCTCACTACAACAACTACAAAAACCTGCCAACCCCACAACCATTACCACCACCCCAAACTTCTTATCAAAAAACTGTTCAAGAATGGAGAAACCTCATTCATAGAGGATACACTGATGCTGATGCTGCAGCAGTCTTTGAAATCAAAATGAGGAATGTTAAGCAAAAAGAACTAGAAAAGGTTATTGCAAAGTTTTCTCCCTCATCCTACAAACACCTTACTTTTGGAGCATCATCTAGAGCTGATCCTAGCTCACCCCACCCAGATGTCATCGCTTTCCAAATCAGGAACAGGAAACTAGATCTTTCCAAGAAAATCTCTATCAAATACAAGAATCAACACTCAAAGACTAAACTCAAGGAAGCAGCTAGAACTAAACATGCTCACTCACATAACACCAATGCCTCTCAAGCTCTAGATCCAACTAGTATTTTCCCAGCAGTTCCATCTCAATCCTTACCAACCCTGTCCTAAATCAAAGAAAGGATGGATGCTGAAAAAGCTAAGCTCAAAAAGAAGGCTAGGAAGATAATTCATGTCTTTGATGAAACAACCACTCCAACTGACCCTGATACTACTGATGGAACTGGCAAGATTCAGATTATGCCCAAGAGAAAAAAACCAACACCTGTTGATGTCTCTATGGAAACCAATGAAGCTGATAACACCAAAAGACTCAAAGATTATCCTGACAACTATGCTGAACCACTGGACTCAAACACTCCCCAGATGGCTAATGGTGATGCTGGCACCTCCACATCAAACTATGAGGTATATATCACTATCATCTCCCATTATAACCATAGTTGCAAGAAACACTATCTTAACACTTTGCTCTGTTGTATGCTAATTTACTATGATCCCTTAGTTAGAAGGCCTACCTCAAAATACCCCTCTGTATCCTACTTCTGGCAGTTCTTCACTTCAATAGCTTGGAACTTCCAAGGGCTAGGGGAAAAACATACCAAGAAATACCTTAATGACTTGTTGAATAAATTCAACCTTGACATCTGTTTCATCTCTGAAACCAAACAGAAGCATGAAAAACTCATAAAAACTATGCAACAACTTAATATTCAAAACTATTGGCATGTTAATCCTGGAGGGGCTAGTGGTACAGATGGAGGCCTAGTATTGATATGGAAGAACAATCTAGATGTTTAGATTCTGGATCATTCCATTAACCATATCAATGTTATAATCAAGCCTACTAGTGGCCCTTCTTGGTTTTTCACTGGTTACTATGGCAGCCCCTATGACACTAAGAGTAAAGTTACTTCTTGGAAAAATCTGGAGTACACAGCTGCTAATCACTCTCTCCCTTAGTTGGTCATTGGAGATTTCAATTTCATTCTGCATGATAATGAAAAGTACAGTACCCAACCACTGGACAGTGTGGAAGCTAATCTTTTTAATAACAAAATCATTGATTTGGATTTAAATGATTTAGGCATCACAGGTTGTCCCTTCACTTGGTCAAACAAGAGAAGTCGCCATGCTCTTACTGAGCAGAGATTGGATAGAGGACTTTCCACTGAATCCTGGCTTCTTCTATATCCATACTCCACTAACTCTAATCTTCTAGCTATTTGTTCTGATCATCACCCTATTCTTTTTAACACTAATCCTACTTGGAGCACTGGTAAAATTCCTTTCAAATTCTTTGGTCCTTGGTTAGACCACAAGGATTGTAAGGATATCATTGTTGAATGCTGGCAGAGAAATGTATCAGGCTCTAGTGCTTTCCTCATATCCAGAAAGCTCAAAGACATTAAGATGAAACTAAAAGTCTGGAACAAGGAAGTGTATGGCAATATCAAAACTAATATTGAAGAAAGTAAACAACATCTAAACTGGTTACAAGGAAACTACTTCAAACAAGATAAAAGTGAAGCTATAAAAGTTGCAATGCAAATTCTCAGAGATTGGCAAGACATTGAAGAAAAATTTTGGAAAACCAAAAGCAGAGATCAGTTCATCAAATTGGGGGACAAGAATACTAATTACTTCCACAGAGCTATAAAATGCATAATAAGAAGAAATAGGATAGACTCCATACAGGATAGTGCTGGAAACTGGACTGAGGATTATCAAGAAATAAAGCAATGCTTCACCAACCATTTCACCAAGATGGCTACTGCTGAAACTCCTGCTATGAATCATGAAATTATCAATCTCATACCTACTTCTATAACCAACTCTGACAACAACAATCTCAACAGAATTCCTGACAAACATGAAGTCAAGGAAATCCTTTTCAGTATGGCCAAAGATAAAGCTCCAGTCCCAGATGGTTTCCCACCAAATTTCTTTCAAGCCAACTGGGATATTGTGGGAGAAGAATTGGTTAAATGGTCCAGCACTTTTTCATTTCTGGGAACCCTCTCAGAGAAATGAACTCAACCTTCATATCCCTGATACCCAAAATAGATAACCCATCTTGTCCTAGTCATTTCAGACCTATTAGCCTCTGCAACACCACCTACAAAATCATATCCAAACTTTTAGCTCAAAGAATGAAACCATACTTAAACAAAATCATCTCTCCCTACCAATCTTCTTTCATTCCTGGAAGACAGATTGCTGACAACATAGTTATTGCTCATGAAATCATTCATTCCATGAGAACCAGAAGAGGCATCAAAGGTAACAAAGGAAGCATGGGGATCAAGATTGATATGGCAAAAGCTTTTGATAGAGTTGACTGTAAATTCCTTCATACTATTATGACAAAATTTGGCTTCAATTCTGATTGGTGCAATAAGATCATGCAATGCATCTCCACCACTTCTGCAGCTGTTCTAATAAATGATTCTCTAGATATCTTCTTCAACCCTTCAAGAGGGCTCAGACAAGGGGATCCCCTATCCCCATACCTCTTTCTTTTCTGCATGGAAGCACTGTCTAGAACACTATCTCATGCTGAAGAATTGGGAATTATCTCTGGAGTAAAAATCTTCAAGAATGCTCCATCAATAATCCATCTTCTCTTTGCTGATGATTGCATGGTCTTCTGCAAAGCTAATACCACTTAAGCCCAAAACCTCAAGGATATCCTCAATATATTTGGGGACACCTCTGGTCAACTGATCAACTTCACTAAATCTGGTGCTTTCTTCAGCAAGGACACTGATCCAGCTCTCATGCCTATAATATGCAAGCTGTTAGGAGTTCAGGTTCTACCTTTAAATGATAAATATTTAGGTTCTCCTCTATTTAATCATAGAAGCAAGATTCAATCTTTCAGACCAGGGGTGGATAAGATGAAGATGAGACTCTCAAGTTGGAAGAATACCCCCTTAAACCCAGCTGGAAGAGAGGTCTTAATAAAATATGTCACTTCAACATCCAGCATTTACCAAATGAACTGCTTCAGAATACCAAAGAAAACTTGTCAAGATATAAACAAGTTACAAAGGGACTTCTTCTGGGGGAAGAACTTGGAAAACCCCACTGGTTACTATCCTAAGGCTTGGAAAACCTTTCATGGATTGGTTCAATGATTGGTTTCAACATACAAGAAATACTGCAAATATCAGCACACTTATGCTACTACTTGCTGGTTTATTTGGAAGGGTATATGTGATCTAGTCTTCCAAAACATCACACCCAATGCTAAGAAAACCTCTCTTAGCATTCAACAACACTTGTGTGACTATAACAGAATCCACAATTTGACACATCATGCTCTGAACTCTCAGGGGCATACCTCTGACACTGGTATTCAAAGAGGAGACAATGGATTCCATGTTGGGATCCCTCAGCAACAGCAGGATTATGGTTACATAATCAAAATCTGCACTATACAGGATCCTAACAGTAATCAGTTTTTCTCATCCCTAACTATTACTGATTTTGCAGGAAAATATGTTGATAACAGAGGATACACATGCCATTGGGGAGCAGGAGGAGTCACAAGAGGAGCTGAACTAGCTTTTGGATAGGATGAGGAAAAGCAGCACATGAATATAGATATACATGCCTAAACCAATGAAATTCTGGAACACTTCCATGCTCTCTACATTAAATCCATCAAAGGAAGATTCAGCAGAAACTACCACAGGGAAAAGCAGGTTTTGAATGCAGAAAACAATTTAAACATTAAACCAGTAACTGTTGTATTAACGGGTCTTAAACTTCTTCATAGACTCCAAAATTTGCAAGCTTTAAATTTGGCTATTGTCTGTAAGAACCTTAGCAGTGGATCAGATGTTTGTCTAAACAATGATACCACTAGCTCCACAATGTATCACTTTCTTTAGGCACTGCCTAAGTTTTCATAAAAAAAAAAAGATATATCAATTTGGTCGACGCTAAACAGACATTAGAAATCATGAATTCACTTCAGGAGGTTCCATTTCAAATAAATGAGCTCATGTTAAACTTTATCCTTAAAAATAGAGATCTATTAGTCCAGAAAGGACTTCTCGTTGATGAGTTTTAGCCGATGTCAACGTGAACAAAGCAAAAGAGATGTTAAATATCTTAATCATTAAAGATAAGAGGACGGATCCGTTGATAGGCTTGGTTTTTACAAGATCTGCCAGTGTATCTTAGCTGTCTAAACCTTTCTCATCCACGCTTCAGATTTTATAAATCTTAACATTCGCTTGATGGGTACCCGGGATCCGGACATATATTTCAGGCGTTTTTTTTATATTTTTATTTTTTTCCTTTAAAATTTCATTTTCCACACGTGCCTGTATCGTTGACTTCTTCTTTTCCTCTCGAAGGAGACCTATCCGACTGTTCGTCTGTTTCTCTCTTTCTTCAGAAACATGAACATGGATAACAAATAAGTGGTGTTGGATACTCTACTTTCTTTCTAAATCGTGATCATCAAAGGTGTATCCGAGATTAATATGTGGTTTTTTCCCCTCTTCTTCTCTAGGGTTCCTCTTCTTCTCGAGAAAGGGATGGGAATATTTCCCTCCTAACTTCTGTAGTGATTTGGCAACCCAATTATGGTTGTTCTTGGTTTACTGGAAAACCAATTTCCTCGATGTATCATCAGCTGAATGGTGTTCTAGAATAACTGTTCACTAATTCAAAGCATACATATCATAACTGAGATACATAGCATAACTGTTCAAACCAATTTCCCCGTTGTATCATCAGCTGAATGGTAGTATTATAACACCAAGATATTAATCGTATAAAACTCAAAGCATCCATAGCAAAATTGTTCATTGGTTAACTAGTTATAATGAAAGCTTATGTAAAGAAAACTTAGCAAGAAAATGTCAAAATAACCAACATCATCCATTGTATAAGAAGTAAAATAATAAGAAACTGTACTTAAAGCAGTACTTAATATAATCGTCGATTACGTAACTTAACTAGAACACGTCACGCGGTACCACCGCTAGCATTAGCAGCAGCTAACTGATCAGCTTTCTTTTGTTTGCAAGTACGAGAGTCGTGACCTTCGAACTTGCAGTACTTGCAAGTTCTAGCTCTTTTTCTTGTCTGGGACAATTCTATACCACTTTGCAAGCGTGAATCTTCTACAACATTTGTTTTTCCCTTTTCAGGATTCCTACCTTTCGTCTGGGATATGCGTGGATCACCCAAGATAATCTTAGCAGCGGTAGTAGCATTTGAAACATCATCAGGTACCTCTGCAGCAGTGGCGCATGCCTGATCAATAGTTGTGTCTTCACCATGTTCTTTTTCAAGTTCAACAATGTCTATATCTCTAGCCTTCTCAAATGCTTGGTTAAGAAAATTCATTTTCATCTCATACGCTTTCTCTGATTTACCCAAAAACATGTACGCTAGCTCAGATGATCGTCGACAATAATGACTGATCTGCATGGCTTCAATTCCAACCTTATCATCTTTTATTTCCAAGCAATCAGAACCTAAAACTGCACCCTTGTTAGCATTTTTTTTCCACCTTTCCATTATAAAATGAGGTGGAATATCTGTCTCATAAAGACGAGATACTAAAATATGATGCAAATGTCTACATGGTATCCCCTTGAATTCAAAATTTTGGCAACCACATGTACCTCTTTTGGTTAACTGATTAATCTTTAGCGGAAATTCTTCCACTACATCTTTCTCTACTTTCCAGAATATTTTATAAGAGTGTTCATCTCCATTGACCTCAATTATTTCTGATCGATACTTCAAAGACGCATTAAACTCGGCATGAACTTTGTTAAAGATAACGCGAGTAAATACCTTAGATGCATGCCTTACCAATAAATCTTGGGAGGAAAATATACGCTTCATGTGGATATACTTGTAGTCTTCTTCCCTTTCTCTAACGTATATTCTTTCCAATGCCTGATCACAACTTTCGACGAATTCTCGTAGAGATGTCATAGAATTCACATAGTGATCAAAAAATGAATTAATACTTTCACTTCTGTGTCGTATTCATCCCCGCAAAAAAGGTACTTATATTATAAGCCGGAATCCATTTTTCACGAATATCGAACAGGTCTTTAAGCCATTCATTCTTAGTCAAATTGAACTATATTAGCATGGAATTCCACTGATTTTCAAAATCCTCAATTGTATATGTAAACCGAGTAACTGCTTTAACGATTCGCTTAAACTTCCATTTCTTAAAGAATACTTGACTTAGCTTCTCTCCAAATTTCTTCTTAATATGCCACAAACAATAACGATGACGGGTATTAGGGAGTACCGCAGCAATCGCAATTGTCATGGCTTGATACTGATTAGTAAGTATAGAAATTGGAGGAGTACCTCCCATTGCTTCAAGCCACGTCTTAAACAACCATGTAAAAGTCTCTTACTCTCATCTCCAAGTAATGCAAACCCAAATGTAATAGACTGGTGATGATGGTTCGTATCTGTAAAAGGAGCAGAGGGAATACTATATTTGTTGGTCTTATATGTTGTATCGAATGTTACTACATTTCCAAAACAGCTATATGCCATCCGCGAACGTGCATCAACCCAAAACAAATTTGCTGCCCACCCTACTTCATCAACTTGTATTGCATAATAGAAATTGGGGTTCTCAATTGTATTTTTCTTGAAGTAGTCAAGCAAGGCTTCTGCATCTCCAACATCTAATAAAGATTTTATAACCGTTCTCAAATGATTGTAAACATCCCTAGGAGTGAATGTAGTATTTTCACTTAGCCCAAATAATGATGAAACCTTACCAACTGGGAGCATATTTTGGTTAAATGCCTCAGCTAAGCTTTTAGATTCACTCGGCATATACTTGTTTGACCTCATGAGAACTCTCTTTTTAGGAGAGACCATAACATGATTGTGTTCATCCACAAATGCATTTGTATACCTTATCTTACGTTTTACATCCAAATCTATACGCATCATAGCTTTACAATCCGTTTTCATGGTTGAAGTGTTCTTTTTCCTTTTCACAACCTCTTGTTCGACTTCATAATCATCAAAATTATTTGGATTATCCTAATTAGAATCTTTACCGTAGACACCTTCACAACCACAAACAAATGTAACTTTACTTATACCTCCCCTATTTTCACTGGCATATGACGATCTCTTACGTGTAGAAAATCCCTTACTTCTCCCATATTCTTTGTAAAATAAATCAACGTTTTCAATAGCAGAAACTTCCAAACCCACTGCTGGTTTGAGATCTTTGGATGACATGTCATCACAACCAGTTTCATTATTTTCAATAGTAGTATCCATTCTTGTGCGTGTTGAGTAGACAAAGAGTAAGTATAATTGAAAAATAAAGAAATCAAAGTTCTAATTTTATATTTATAGGACGATAAATCATAAAGCTACGTAGGTATGATAAGAGATCTGTTATACATAAAAACACGTCAGAATCTCATGATTCAGTAAGTTGAAAAGAACTGAACACGGTAAGCTAAAATCAATTATTTCCACTATGATAACAAAACATCTAACATTGATTTAGTAAATCCCTACAGAACAATCACGTACAGTATATAATCCACTAAAACCCTAGGCTAAATATTTATTGAATCAAACCCTAAAGAAAAAATTTTTATTACTATCGTCATTACCTTTGATAAATGAGATTTGGAAAAGATATCGGGTGTGAATAAGTTCTTCGTATTATCGATCTAGAAGAAGGAAAAAAAATAGTTGTTCATATTTTTCTAAAAGAGGGAAAGATGAAACAGCAAGTTTCTGTAGAAGGAACACACGTGAATAGAAAAACAAAATCATCGAAAATTACTAGGAAAAAAAAAATTAGCCCGAAATTTAATCGGGTCATAATTATCCATCAACTAGTTTGTTTAATCTATGAAATCTCTATCGTTCATGTATTAGAATTGGACAGCTGAGATACACCGTTAGATATTATAAAAAAGGAGCCTGTCAATAGATCCTCCCTCTAAAGATAAAGGTCTTGAGAAAGAAGTAAACGTAACACGACTTTTAAATTATAAGTAGCGCGAAAAAAATACAATTCTCCTTGGATTTCTTTAATTACTTTGTAATAGGGATTTCCTTAATTAAGATTTTTGCGTTTTTTTTTAACGATTTTGATATAAGTGTCGTCCACCTTTGACGGTGTTAGCAATGTACAGTTAAGTTTTGGTGTAAACCAGGTGTAACAAAATTATTTAAGTTCAAATTTTGACTTAAGTATTGTCCACCTACTTTTTGTCTACACCGTTACTAGCGAATAATTAAGTATTTGATATAACCAAATTCTAACCAAATTTGAATTATTACAACCAATAGAGTTATGCCAAGTGTCCTCACAATAGCTTCTGCATTAGAAAAGACCTATATCGGCCAAGAGGAATTGAGGGTTTCATCATCGTTTAACGTGAGAGCTTTATTTGTCAAGGCCTTTAAGGGGAAAAATTTATGTTTTTGCTGCTACAAGAGATCTATCATGTATTGTATTAATGACTCCCAAATTAGATGATCTATACGTAGTTTGCAGGATTCTTAAGGCAAAGAAGAAAGAGGAGGTTGTTGAGTATTTTGTACAATTATACCCCTCGTGGATAATGACTTGTAAAATTTAGAAATGATATATCTCTAAAACTATACAACGGATATTCGTAAACTTTATACTATTGGAAACCATTTTAAAACACCTATGCAATGAATACAAACATGACTATTAAGTTATACATATTTTTTATACTAATAATAATCAATTAAAAGGGTGATTTCAGAAATATCCCGTTTTATGATGCATAGGTTAGATTATCGACGTCTTTCACATGGTACATATAGAGTCTACATGGGCCATGGCACAAGTGAGGATGCTGTGGGAATTGGCACATATCAACTCTCTATGCAATCTGGACGCATTTTAACACTTTACGATGTGTTATATGTACCCGAAATTCATCATAATCTACTTTCACTTATTGCACTTCTTAGTTTAGGGTACTCTTTTAAAATAGAAGACGGTAGATTGGGGCATCTTCTTTTTAATGGTGTTTTGTTTGGACATTGTTATTTAAGCAATAATTTCTCTAAATTAGACTTGTTTCTATTTCTTCTGAGGCTTTAGTGTCTGATGCTAGTAGTAGTAATGTTATATGGACTGCAAGAAAGGATGACTCGGTTAGCTCGAGAAAGCCATCTAGGCTCACACTCGCTAAAGTTTCCTTACCCGTATGTGAACCTTGAGATCAGGAAAAGCTTGTAGAAAACCTTTTGGTAAGGCGAAACGTGCTTCAACCTCTTGAGCTGGTGCGTTCTGATATAATTGGATCTATGAATGTTAAAGCTAGACATGGTTATTCTTATTTTCTCATAGTTATTGACAATTATACGCGATTTAGTTATGTATATTTGATTGTTCACCGCGACGAAGCCTTGGATTGTTTCAAGCGCTTTGTTGTAGAAGTTAAGAATAAACTGGGAAGAGTTTAAAGACTCTCCATACTGACTGTGGACGCGAATATGTTCAGGGAATTTTGTGAGAGTAAGGGAATAACTAGACAGCTTACTATTCCAAATACTCCGCAACAAAATGGTGTTGCAGAGAGAAGGAACAGTACATTATTGGATATGGTTAGATCAATGATAGCGTAATCCAACCTCCTAATATCTTTCTGGGAGGATGCTATTATGACTGCGACCTATATTCTGAACTGTGTCCCAACTCAATCGGTTCCTTCTACGCCATATGAACTTTGGAAATGCGAAAAACCTAATTTAGGGAATTTGCGCCCATGGGGTTCAGCTGGTTACATTCATAAGGCTTCTCATGTGTATGGAAAGCTAGGTCCTAGAGCAAGAAAGCTTGTTTTATAAGATATTCTGATTGCTCAAAAGGATATGTGGTGTATGGTGGAGATCCAAGTGGAGGGATGACTGAGATAGAGTCCAGAGATATTGTTTTTATTGAAAATGATTTTCCTCGAATCAGTGGCATTAAAAAAACCTTGGAACTCTTTGAAATAAAGAGAGTGAAGATATCTTACCATCTTCGAGCGAAGGTAGAGAATTAGCTTCTCAACCTATAATCTTTAAAGATAGTGGAAGTGATATACATCCTAGTGGGAGTAAACCTCTAGAGACCCGAGTTTTTGAACCACACAGAAGTGTGCATGGTAATGTACCTCGTCGTTATTTTGAGATTGAAGGGGGAATATTAATGGATGTTGCGAGTATTGAAGATGAACCTACTTCTTTTAGAGAATCCATCTCTTCAAATTGTAATGCAAGAGGAAATAAAATCAATGGATAAGAATGATATTTTGGAGTTGGTTGATCTCCCGCATAGGCGAAAGGCCATTAGAAACAAATGGGTCTTTAAAATTAAACGGAAGGCAGATGGTTCAATCGAAAAATACAAAGCTAGTTTAGTGGAAAAAGGATATACTCAACAAGAGGGTATTGACTATGAGGAAGCCTTCTCTCATGTGGTAAGGTTTGCCTCGATTTGCCTTATGCTTGCTATTGTTGCATATTTGGATTTAGAATTGTTCCAGATGGATGTCAAAACAACATTCCTTAATGGGGAACTAGATGAAGAGATTTATGTCACAACCAACTGGTTTTGAGGTCAAAGGACAATAGCGCAAAGTTTATCGTCGCGGATATTCCATTTATGGCCTTAAATCATCGTTTAGAAAATGGTATATGCGTTTTCATCAATCTATCACCTCTGCTGGTTATGAAATGATTGAGGAAGACCATTATGTGTACATCAAACGATCCCGGGAAAGCATTCTTATCCTAGCTTTATATGTCGATGACATTCTATTAGCTGGTAATGATCTAGAAGGAATTACCGCCACCAAGAAGTGGTTGTCCTCTGATTTGAAATGATGGACATGGGTGAAGCTAATTATGTATTATGTGTTAAGATCTCACGATACCGATCAAGAAAGATTCTTAGTTTATCTCAGTAGATTTACATAAAAAAGATTCTTGCAAACCCATTAACACTCCTGTGGAAAAAGGGTTTGTCCTAAGTAATGATCAATGCCCTAAGAATGAAGAAGAAAAGAAATACATGTCTAACGTACCTTATGCATCTGCAGTTGGAAGTCTAATGTACGCTATGGTGTGTACTAGACCTGACAAAAGTTTTGCAGTTGGGATGGTAAGTCGTTACCAAAGTAATCCCTGACCAAATCATTGGAAAGCAGTTAAATGGATATTTCGTTATCTTAAAGGGACTGCTAATCTTCCTCTTAGTTACCATGGTGAAGATATTACACTCATAGGATTTAGCGATGCCGACTGGAGCAATGATAAAGATGAGTTCAGATCCACTTCAGGATATGTTTTTAAACTTGTAGGTGGTGCAATCACCTGGTGTAGTCAGAAACAAAAGTGTATCGCTTTGTATACAATAGAAGCAGAGTATGTTGCACTTGCGGCAGTCTTCCAAGAAGTTGTCTGGTTGAGGAGATTTCTTAAGAGACTCGGTGTCTCAAAACACGCAAAAGAAGCGGTGTTGCTTCACAGTGATATCCAATCAGCTCTATCATACGTGAAATATCTTAAATACTATGGAAAAACCAAACACGTTGGTAGGAGATTCTACTTTATATGTGATATGGTTGCACGATATAGTTCCACTTTATATCCACATGATAAACACTCGAGAGTCTAGGTTTCACAAGGACATTATCAAAATTCAATATGAAACAATAACTACAAAGTGAGTACTCGCTGAAGGATAGCCGGTTATTGCATGCTCAGCCTCTTCGTAGAAATCCTCGATATGCAAATCGTTACCACTTGGGGACTGTCTGGTGTTCAAGAGACCATCAAAATCTAACTCATGGCCGGTATGACGGGCACTCAGCTCTACATCAATATTATAATTTGGGTTGTATCAGTGGGATGAATTTACAAGTAGAGGAAATGTCACATGAGTCTTATTATTGTTAGAGCACTGCTCGGTCGAACTCACAAGTGTTTCTATCTCAAGCTTGTTATCAATGTTATATGCACAAAAGTATATCTTGATTTCTGGTCTACTAAAGTCAAGTCTCGGACAAGCTTTAAAGGTTGGTGGTTGAGTATCAAACATCACTAAATAACCCTCGAAGATTGAATACTGGATATCAAACGAAGATATTTAGATAACTTCATCAACAAGAGGTATGTGAACACCTAAACCATTCTATTTACTCACATGAATTACCAATCGATCTATATGAGATAATTTCATATGACTTTTAATATATTTAATATTGTAAACAAGAAATTTCGAGTCAAGCTTGTCTTGTTAAACATCTCGAAATATGATTCAAACAATGGACGTTCATAGGTCCTTAACAATCTTAGTTCGAAGCAATTTATTGTTTAAGAACTATGTTTGTGTCATAAGGATCATTTGGAAATTTCCCAAGTAATGATAGTTTATATCTATGACTTTTGAGAATATTTTGAAACATCAAAAGAGAGTTTCAAGAACTAACTAAAATCTGGACTCAGGGTAGGTATACATACCTAGTATGCATACCATAGATATCTGAGGTTCCAGAATATAGGTAGGTACAAGTACCTAGTACGCGTAACTTAAAGGTTCTGGATTCGTGAATGGGTACAATACACGTACCTACTACGTTTACTGTAAATGATATGAGTTCGTGCAAAACCAAGTGGTATGCATACCTAGTGCGTGTATTGTTGATACCTGAATTCACGAACTGGTCATAGGTACGCGTATCGTTTCGCATACCTACCTAATACGAATAATGCAGATGCTTATAAATTATTTTCCCAAATATTTTTAGCATTGGTACGACTCTCATAAACACCTCTAAGACATCATTGATCACTAAAACTTTTATGTTGTGGATCATGATTCAAATTTTAAGTGTTTGAGTGAACACGATATTGCTTATAAGTTCGAAAGGCATATTTGCCAAGAATTATCATTATACACGGTTTCGGTACCCGGACCACAATATATATTCTTCTATGTGATTTCGAGATATGTTGCTCACATCCTTACATGGACTCCTAACAAGAGTATCATCTAAACACAGAAAATATTTGGTTGAATCTCAAGTTATCTTAGCTTAATCTCAGTCTTGAAAATATGTAAATAGAGAGACTCAAACAACCAGGAGATTTAATCCTTGACACTTTTGTGCCCTAGTTATTTGATATAATCGTCCTATATGAACCTTGGTTTTCTCTGAGAAGCATAATTAGGTTTACGACTTAAGGATTTTACTTAGGGGTTCATGAAGTCAGGTACGACTATCTTTACCTTGATAGTTCCAGTATCATGGTCTTGTTTATTCTGTTATCGAGGTTTTAGTAGTCTCTTTCAGGAATGAGATAGATAGAAATCGCAAAGTTTTCTTCGTCTCAGACTTTGTGATTCATCAAGATACATATCAAAAACTCTTCTTAATTTATCGGTTTAAGGTTGTTCTTGAGAGGTGGTTAAATATCCAGGCTTCTCATCTAACCGAGTCTAAGTATTCTAGATTTGTGAGGTTTGCTTGTTTTTATATTGCAAACAGATTTCCAAGCTTTGATCTAGTCGATCTAAAGGGAATCAAATAGGATTATCTGTTAGGAGAATATCAGTATCAAAAGTCGTTACTTAGGATAAAGTAACTCTTAGGATGTAAAGGACGTCAGCTAAGGGAATCAATTGTGTAGATCCTTACGAGGTTCAATAGACGTAATTAGCACTACTGCAGGCTTGAAGGGTGAATCCGGTCTCAGCTACATTCCATTACAAAGTATGATAGTAGGCTAGTGTCTGTAGAGGCTTAATTCAGTTTGATATTCAAATTTGGATGAGGTCTCGGGGTTTTTCAGCAGGTGCAGTTTTCTTCGTTAACAAAACTTCTGGTGTCTTGTGTTTTTCCTTTTCCACATTATGTCTTAGTAGATAAGTCCATATCAATTGTAATCAATAGGAAGCTCATTCTTTTAGAATTTATATCTTAAAATATAGATAAAAAGTTTCATACTTGGCAAAATTCAATTATTTGAATACGACTAGATTGATCTTGGATATTGATTTTTGAGATCGTCAACATACTCTTATATAAAATCAGGTTCACGGACTTTATTGTCTTGACTTACTGATTGTGAAGAGAAAGAGATATAAACTCTACATACATAATGTTCAAGGATCTTTAAGTAGGTCTACTTGCAATTGTATTAGGTTTTGTTCATACATGTTGTCGAACAAAAAAATTGGTGGTGTACTTGGTACCGTCTCCTTTTCATATCTTGTTCCTGAAGGAGATTGACGAAAATATCAACAAGCAGAAAGAAAAAGATCAGGATACACAAGCTATCAAGGTAAAGATAATCGGACATGGCTTCACGAATCCCTAAGTGAAGTCTTTAAGTCGTAAACCAAATTATGTTTCTCAGAAGAAACCTAGGTTAATAGAAGATGACTTCAGCATACAACTAGAACATATTAGTTTCATGGATTGGAGTTTCCAACTGTTTGAGTCTCACTATTTATAGACTTTCAGCACTATGAGTTGCTTAGATTTCAAGCTAAGATAACTTGAGATTCGACCAAACACTTTATCTGTTTAGATGAAACTCTTGTGAGGAGTTCATGTAATCATGTGAGAAATTTGTTTTGAAATTAAATAGAGGAATATATACTATGGTCCAGGGTAACAGAACCATGTATAATAATAGTTAATGCCGAATATGCCTTAAGAAGTTATAA
Organism: Papaver somniferum; assembly: GCF_003573695.1. Taxonomy (NCBI): domain Eukaryota; kingdom Viridiplantae; phylum Streptophyta; class Magnoliopsida; order Ranunculales; family Papaveraceae; genus Papaver; species Papaver somniferum. The sequence continues at coordinate 149,575,141 of NC_039366.1, read as the reverse complement.
GAAAAATCATTTTCATTTAACATTTTAGACTAGAATCATGATGCACATACACAAAGTGATTTAGTGATGAAAGATTTCTTAGAGGTGTTTATTATATTTATAGCAATGCCAAACATATTTGTGAAATTAGTTCATGAGCATCTGCTTAATTCGTACTGAGTAGGTATGCGAAAGGGTACGCGTACCTATGAACCGGTTCGTGAAATCACGGAGCTAAGGTACGCGTACTGGGTATGCATACTCTTAACCTATTCACGAACCCAGGACCTTGAGGTACGTGTACTTGATATGCGTACCTCCCCCATTCACGAATTCAAAACTCCATAGTATGCGTACTGGGAATGCGTACCTACCTATGTTCAAGAACTTTAGATATTTTGAAACATTCCCAATCTCCACAAATATACATATCATTGTTTGGGAAATTTCCATTTGAAACAAAATTAGTTCTTGAATAATAAATTATTTTGACAAAGATTGCTAAGGATATATGAACATCCATTACTTGAATCATATTTCGAGATGTTTAACAAGACAAGCATGACTCAAAACTTCTTTTTGCAAAATCTACTAGAAGTCATACGATATAGTCTCATACAGATAGAACGGTAATGTTGTGAGTAAATAGAATGGTTCAGTCTTAACATACCTCATTGTCAATGAAGTTCTCTAAATATCTTCGTTTGATCTCCAATCTTCAATCTCCGAAGGTTATTCGGTGATGTATGATACTCAACTACCATATTCTAATCTTAGTCCGAGACTTGACTTTAGTAAACTAGAAATCAAGATATAATTTTTTGCATCTAACATTGACAACAAGATTGAGATAGCAAAGCTTGTGAGTTCGAATGAGCAGTGCTCTAACACATAACAAAAATAATGCCAAAATTGTAATGGCCCTCTTTAGCAACACTGCTAGTGGGAGGTGTCAATTTATTGGGGAGGGTATCAAAGCCCATATAAGAAAAAATACTTTCCATTATGTCTTATATGGATTTTGGTATCCTTTCCAATAACTGGTACCCCTGGCAACCACACTCTTTGGTGTGTCTTCTTTTTTCGGTTCTACTATTTCACCAAAAAAGATTTTTCCTTTTTCAAATTAGACTTATGATAGTGACTAACCACTAGTAAGAAGGTTCGCATCTTGTCTCACAAGTGTGAGGCTGGGAGTTCGAGTCCCCAAACCGCACTAATGTGTTGGTTTTGGTGATAACCCCTTCGCTCTAGAATGGACCCCAATAGAGAATGTTGTAAACATTCATAGGGATTTGGATGGGCCTGTTTAGAGTGGGCAAACTCGATGCCTTTGGGAAAAAAGTGACAGATTTTATGTAAAAAGAAACAACTAACAAGTTTGGGTAAAAACAAAAAGAAATTTGCTATTTGATCCTAAGCCCATATACTTAATTATAGTAGGGTCCAACCGGAATTTTCTTTTATCCGGAGGTCCAAAATTAATTAAAACATGGAAATGACCGACATATCCATCGTTCCCAAAAGTGCGTACTTACAGCCTCTAATATCATTCAATATTCTTCTCTCTTTCATAAAAAAAATTCAATCTCAGTGTTCTTCCTCTCTCTTTGTTTTTCCTTTCTATTCTCTGTTCAATCAGAGAATCATAAACCAAAAACGTAGATTTTGATCTAAGAGAAACCAATACTCAAAAATCCAAACCTAAATTTCGATTTTCCCAATTTAATCAAGATTTTTTTTTCTAGATCTACGAAGAAAGTACTGCTCCCATAAGAAGAAGGTGATTATGAAGAATCACCAACACCAAAAACCAAATCAGCGAGCAAAAAACAAAAAAAAAAGTACTGAAATCAGTAGCAGAAAAATGTATGAATCAGTAGTACATATATGATGTACTGAAACCTAGTTTATTTTAACCAATATGATACATCACTGCGTATGTCACGCCCCTAAGTTCAACTACTTAGAAATCTACGCTAACATTCTACATTCAGAGGCATCAAGGATCTAAAACGTCTATTTAAGCAATAAGAATAAATTCTAAAATAAAATTAACCCCAAACTAACCCTCTCTGAAATATATAGATTACATCTCTAGTGATAGATATATCATAGTTTTCAAACAATGTATATACATAAAAGTAAAAAATATTTGAATCATTCAAACTTGATCATCCTCGCGAGTGCTACCGTACCTGTTATCTGAAACTGGAGTGGGAAACGAATGAGCACATCATCCCCAAAAGGGTGCTCAGAATAAATATATAACAAACTTTCAAACATTTGTCAAAACTATAATGCATGTCGGATGAAAACAAAACGCATTCATCTCGCATGTTAAATGTTCCTTTAGATAATAAAAGTAATAAATACTACCAGGAAAATCCGGGCCTCGGCACCATTCCATACCGGCAAACATGGGGAAGTCCCCAAAACATATAAAGCCTATAAATCTGGTTGGCATACCCGTAATATGAGGAACCATCAATATACAAGCGAATGACCATGGAAAACACACGATAATGAATATAAGAGAGTTCGTTATCGATTCCCACCTCATGTGATGGTAAGCCAACCTTCCATGTACACCACCAACTATCTTCTTGTCCAAAGTCGATAATACAGACTGACCGTTAATACGAGAGTATACTTTAAGGATATTACCAAAACAATTACACTGAAGCAAAGAAAGAGACCTAAAGATATTAACTAATCTAACCGACTCAGACCACCACCCCAGACAGCTTAATACATATACCCCTGAATTAAAATCCAAATTATCTAATGTATTTTGAAAATACTTGAACCTAAATATCCATATAAATTAGTGAACTAACCACTTACTGTGATGATTAATAAACCTATTATAAAGTGTATCTAATACTGACCCCACTATCCAAAAGAAAGTGCTTCCCTGCTAGCTATCAAGATAAAACAGCCTTTAATAATTCATAAACTAAGACCCTATTAGTTGTATTCTTTGATTTTATCTAACAGAATCAAGCTATGAAAATTATTCAAGAGAAACAAGAAACTACAAGGGTTTAGTAAACTAATCAAGAGAAACAAAAAACTACATGGGTTCAGAGTTCAGGGTTCAATAAGCTAATGCCTCAACTATTCGAAACTTAGTCAAGCTCTTTACTGATTTTGGTACTTCCTCAGGTCAATTGATTAATCTGAGCAAGTCCGGAGGTTTTTTTATCACTAAAACAATCAGTAGTATAAGAAAAGAGGTCACAGATGTTTTAGGAGTTCAAGCAATATCTCTTAATGATAAGTATTTAGGATCCCCACTTTTTACTAATAAATCCAAAATTAAGTGTTTTGAACCATTGGTTGACAAAATGAAAATTAGACTGCTGAGTTGGAATAGAAAGAATCTCAGCACGGTTGGTAGGACAGTTATGGTAAAAAGTGTCACTTCTTCCTTGTGTGTTTACTAAATGAATTGTTTTAAAATTCCTGTGAAAATATGTAATACTATAACTAAAATGCAAAGAAATTTCTGGTTGGGAAAAATGAACATGGTTTAAATGAAAAGGGGAAGAAAGGCGTGTTTTTAAAGAACTACGATTCCATTTGCAAACCTATTAGTGAAGGAGGCTTGGGACTTCAGAACATGAAAAACTTTAATATTGCCATGATTGCTAAAATGGGTTGGAGACTCAAAGAAAACCCATCTTCTCTTTGTGCCTCCATCTTGAAAGCAAAACATTACCCTAATTGTGATATTTTGCATGTAAATTCTAAGCCTAAACAAAAAGATAGTTGGATTTGAAAAGAATTTTAACAGGTGTCAATCAGATAAAGAAAAATTGCTTATGGAGAGTTGGAAACGGAGAAAACATTGACATATGGGATGATTACTGGATCCCAAGTATCAAACCTCCTCTAGCCAAGCATAATATGGAAGCTGGAAATTTTGGTAAGGTTAGTCAACTAATAACTTCTCAGCGAACTTGGGATTTAACCAAGTTAGCAATATGTTTTGATCAGGATACTATTAACATCATCACGAGAATCCAAATACCACCTACAAGTAAGGCATATGAACCACTATGGACCTTAAACAACTCAGGTACATTTTCTGTTAAATCTTTGTACAACTCAATAAATTCTGTAGGCTCTAACAATATGGACTGGAGAAAAATATGTAATATGAAGGTACCTCCTGCTGTTAAAATGTTTGTTTGGAATGCTGCTCACTCCATTCTCCCCAATAGTATGAGAGTGACAGCCAAATTGCAAAATATAAATACCTCCTGCAAATTATGTAATAATGGAGATAAAAGTCTTACTCACCTTTTTATGCAATGTAATTTTGTTTCTCAGATTTGGATGCATTTAAATTTTGACATGCATTATGTTGTGAATGGGACAAACAATTTTCATGACTGGCTAAATGATGTGTATGACAATCAAGATAGAAATGGGGATGTTATGGAATGGTCTGCTTTCTGTAGCATTATCATTTGGCATGTGTGGAAAGAAAGGTGCAATCTTGTGTTTCATAAAATCAAACAGAATAGTGTTGAAACTGCAAAAAGTGTTATTAAATATATTAATAGTTTCATGAATGTTAGTAATGAAGATTATAACATAATGCAAAATTTATACTACAACCAAATGAATGATGAAGACTTCATAATAACAGCAGATGAACCTGATGATAATAAAAAGTTCATGTCAGTGACTGTTAGAGCATAGATCGGTCGACCTCGCATGCGTTGCTATATCAAGCATGTTTGTCGATGTTAGTGATCAAAACTATGAGTCTTGATTTCTAGTCTATTATAGCTAAGTCTCGGACTAGGATAGAAAAGTGTAGTTGAGATCAAGGACTTCATGGAGATTCATCATACAACGACGAAGATCTACTCAAGGAACCGTGGAAATTCATCAACAAAAAGGTATGTGGAGACTTGAACTTATCTATCACTCAAAAGTCTATCTATTCTATCTCCTACTTCTTATGGGACAAAAAGTCGCATGCTATATAGACTGGATCATACACATTTGACATTTCGAGCTGAGTATTCACTACTTATCCTTTTCTTGAAATCGTGTGTTGGTAAAGCGTTTCGCTTTGATCAAGTTTATCTTCACCTAGTGACGAAAGTCATGAAAAGTTTCAATTACTTTGAGAATTGCTCTGACGTGAAACGGTCTGTGAATAACGGCTATATAACTTCCTCTGAGAATGTCTCAATGATTGTAATGAGAGTTTAGATTACATAACCATGTATTCCTTAATCCGAAGTTTTCGAACTTTGTTGATTGAGAGAAACCGGAGGAATTGGCTTTGCCAAGTCCGCGAACTGACGGAAGTTCTCTTGCCGAGAATTTCTGCTGGGATTTTCCAAAAACTCGTTTGCGTGTTTAGTCCGCGAACCTAGTCTGCGAACTGGCAGAAGTCTCTTTGCCGAGTTTTTCTACTGAGTTTGGAAAACTCTGCCGGTTGCCTTAAGTCCGCGAACTTGTTTGTGGGCTTAAGTGGTTATGATCTAAAGATGTGCTCTGAACATGAAACTTAAATTACTAAAGAATGCTTTATGCAAACCGTGGCTATAAAGTTCATGAGCCGATTCATCGAATCGAATCATCTTTGTTTCAATTGTGTCTTGTGTAGTTACATAAGATCTCATAGCAATTGAACAACTCTCTAACTAGTTCATTTGAGTCAATTTAACTAGTTATGGTGAAGAAAAACTAGGTTAATATGAATTTCTAATATGGTTAACCTTTTGGGTTACTATGTTGAACCAACATACACGTGCACGTTTGGGCATAGTTTTCACAAACCCAGTAAACGTCTACCCAAGTGTGTATGACAAGCTAAGTTTTCGATCTAACGGTTGAGAAATATTAGCTTGAATCTAAATTAGGTTTTTTATCTAACGGTGAATATGGATTGCTTTGTAACTAAGGCAAAACCTTGATTTGAAGGCTATATAAAGGAGACATCTAGCATTGTGCAAAACTAATCCCCACACGTTTGTGTGATACTAGTGCGCTCGCTGGAGTCGATTCTCCTTTAACCTTTGGTTTTCTTCTCTAAAACCAGGTTAACGACTTAAAGACTTCATTAGGATTGTGAAGCCAGACCGATACTACTTTTATCGTAGTTGTGTGGTCTGATCTTGCATCTTCTATCGTACGAGTACAATCTTTGATTGGCTTGAAATCGTGAGAGTTCTCTGATAGGAAAGATAAAGAAGTCACAAACATCTTCGTCTCACTGTTTGTGATTCCTCGACAAACCGCTTGTGTATTCAAGAAGGATTGTCGAGAGATGATTGATTAATCTAGGCTTTTCTTCGGGAATATAAGACCGGATTATCAATTGGTTCCTGTTCACCTTGATTTTATATCATAAGACGAAACAAAACCTAGGGTTTTTCTGTGGGAGACAGATTTATCCTTTGATAGACTTTTCTGTGTGAGACAGATTTGTTTATTATCAAGTTCGCGATTTTGGGTTGCAGCAACTCTTAGTTGTGGGTGAGATCAGCTAAGGGAATCAAGTGTGCCGTATCCTGCTGGGATTAGAGGCGTAGGAGTACAACTGTACCTTGAATTAGTGGGAGACTGATTGGGGTTCAACTATAGTCCAGTCCGAAGTTAGCTTGGAGTAGGATAGTGTCTGTAGCGGATTAATACAGTGTGTATTCAATCTAGACTAGGTCCCGGGGTTTTTCTGCATTTGCGGTTTCCTCGTTAACAAAACTTCTGGTGTCTGTGTTATTTCTTTTCCACATTATATTTTTTATATAATTGAAATAATACATGTTGTTCTCGTTATCGGTGGTGTGTGGACAAACTCCAATATACTTTCTATAGAATCAACTAGACAGTCAGACTCAATCTAGATAAAAGTATATCAAAGAGTTTATATCTCAATCTCTCGATTTGATCTTTACTCAAGCAAATAGAAATCTGTGAGTCTTTATCAAAAAGAGATAACTTGGATAGTACCAAAGACCAATATCCAAGTGTCAATCAATTTAAATCAACAACCAAAAGGTCGGATATTCTAATTGATTTAACAACACACAACTTGTGATATTTCAATTATATAACAAAATATAATGCGGAAAAGAAATAACACAGACACCAGAATTTTGTTAATGAGGAAACCACAAATGCAGAAAAACCCTAGGACCTAGTCCATATTGAATACACACTGTATTAAGCCGCTACAGGCACTAGCCTACTCCAAATTAACTTCGGTCTGGACTGTAGTTGAACCCCAATCAATCTCACACTGATCCAAGGTACAGTTATGCTCCTACGCATCTAATCCCAACAGGATGCTACGTACTTGATTCCGTTAGCTGATCTCACTCACAACTAAGAGTTGCTACGACCCAAAGTCGAAGACTTTAATAAACAAATCTGTATCACACAGAAAAGTCTACGGTAATAGATAAATCCGTCTCCCACGAATATAACTACGAGTTTTGTTCCGTCTTTTGATAAACCAAGGTGAACATGAACCAATCAATAAACCGGTCTTATATTCCCGAAGAACAACCTAGTATTATTGATCACCTCACAATAATATTAATCGACGCAGCGAAAAAGATATTGTGGAATCACAAACGATGAGATGAAGTGTTTGTGATTACTTTTCTATCTTTCCTATCGGAGATATAAAATCTCAAGCCAATTATTTCATTTGTACTCGTACGATAGAAACAGCAAGATCAGATCACACAACTACAAGAAAAGTAGTATCGGTTTGGCTTCACAATCCCAATGAAGTCTTTAAGTCGTTAACCTGGTTTAGAAGAAGAAACCAAAGGTTAAAGGAGAATCGACTCTAACTATGCAACTAGTATCACACGTAAGGTGTGGGGATTAGGTTTTTCAGTTGCTAGAGTTCTCCCTTATATAGTTTTCAAATCAGGGTTTGCAATCAATGTTAGCTTGGTAACAAAGCATTCAATATTCATTGTTAGATGAAAACCTGATTAGATTCAAGCTAATATTTCTCAACCGTTGGATATAAAACTTAGCTTGTTACACACAAATGAAATGTCCAATTTTGGGTTTACGAACCGTTCCCAAACACTAACATTTGTTGGTTCAACAATAGTTAACCAAATGGTTAGCCATATGATTACTTTCAAATCAACCATATTCTTCTTCACCATAACTAGTTCAAATAACTCAGATGAACTAGTTAGAGAGTTGTTCAATTGCTTAGATCTTATGTAACTACACAAGACACAATTGAAGCAAAAACGGTTTGATTCACTCGAATCGGTTCATGAACTTTATAGCCACGGTTTGCAAAAGCATTCCTTAGTTTAAATAAACATGAGTTCAAGAACAACCGGTTTTAGATATAACCTGCTCAAGTTCGCGGACTTAAGCTCATGGAAGGAGTTCAAAAACTCCAGCAGAAATTCTCGGGTCGAGAACTTCCGCCAGTTCGCGGACTTGGCTCACGCCACTTCCATTTCTCTTGATCAACAAAGTTCGCAAACTTTGGTTCAAGGAATAATGACTTATACATATATGTGTTTCCACAACAATGCTTATATCCTACCAATGGTTATGTAATTTAAACTCTCATTTCAATCATTGAAACATTCCCAGAGGATGGATATAGACGTTATTCACAAACCATTTTTCGTCAGAGCAATTTTCAAAGTGATTGAAATATAACATGACCTTCGTCACTAGGTAAAGATGAATTCGGCTAAAGCGAAAGCTTACCAACACATATTTTGAGAAATATATAGGCGAGATAAACTCGGCTCGAAATAGCAAATGTGCATAATGGAAGTCTATATATCAAAACGACTTTTGTCTCAAGAGTAGGAGATAGAATAAATAGACTTTTGAGTGATAGATAAGTTCAAGTCTCCACATACCTTTTAGTCGATGAAGATCCACCAGTTCCTTGAGTAGTCCTTCGTCTTTTATGATGATTGACATGGAGTTCTTGAGCTCAACTACACTTTATATCCTAGTCTGAGACCTTTAGCTATGTAGGCTAGAAATAAAGACTTATAGTTTTGATCACTGACATTGACAAACATGCTTGAGATAGCAACGCATGCGAGTTCGACAGAGCAATGCTATAACAATCTCCCCCTTTGTCAATTTTAGTGGAAAAACTATTAATACATATGGAATACAAAAAATAAATAAATTAACTTTTGTAGGTCCTATTCCACATGCCTAATCTTCAACATTACTCGAAATCTTCGTCACTTCCAAGTACTCCAATGATCCCAAAGGTTGTAAGTTTAGCATCATCATTGTTGAAAATCCGTAGCTATAACAATAAGAAAACAATAGTTCTCAATCATTGTTATATAGTGTCATAGTATCATTACACAGTGTCAAAGTTCAATTGTATCACAACTTCAACAACAATACTATGGTGATATGTATCACTCCCCCCTTAGTCAACACTCCATCTCAAATGGAAACCACTCCCCCTTACATAATGATCCGAAAACCATATGTATTTGTAGTGTGAACTACATATTAATTCTCCCCCTTTTTGTCAATAAAATTGACAAAGGTACAAGAACTGGATCCTAATGAAATTTCCGAAAGAGACATTCCTTGACCAAAAGAAAGCAAAAATATCAACTTGTTCTTTATACGCAATCATAAAGCCGAAGCTAAATGCATTCATCAAGGAGTTTATAAAGATACAAGATAACTCCTATAATATTCCACAACCGCACTCCCCACAAAGATATGGCAATTAAGCGCAAGTTCAAAAGAACTCTCCCCCATTAAATGTCATTCCCGAAAGAACAAAAAGAGCGACCTTAATTTCAAAAGAAAAGAAGGATTTCTTTGGACATAACAAATCACATACAAGTATGAATTTGAATCCAAAAAGTTCAATTAAATTAACCACAAGAGAACCCATGATTAATTTAATCGACAAATGCTCAAACATAAGTGACTTATGGAGACTTAAAAAAATACAATTAGATTAATCACAAGAGAACCTATAATTAATTTAATTGAAATACACAACCAAACTAATCACAAGAGTAATCAATTTAATTGGTCATGCTCGACATAAGAAAACTTACGGAGCAACAACTAAATAACCAAACAAGATGATTAACTTAGTTGAAAATGCTCGACATAAAGTACCTTACGGAACAACAACATAGCTAATCAAAAATAATCAACTTGGTTGTTTAATACTCAACATAAGACACTTTACGGAGCCTCACAATAATACATAAAATATGGATCAGGGAAGATCAATTACTGCGGAACACACAAGGATTCATTCTATTTTTCATCACCATTTGCACAATGACATACAATAAACATAATCCTTGAAAACAAAAGATTTTAACCTATCTTCCATCAAAGATTGAAAATATAGGCTTAACTTTTGTATTTGTCAAAAGTCCATTCATTCTTTTATCAATACATGCATATCGACTTATGAAAGACTTTACTTTTGACAAGATATGGGACGGTCAAGTTCACGGACGTAAACACACGCATCCCATAACAATATTGCAATATATAAAACCATAAAGATTAATACTGCAAAAATCATCTTCCAAACAAATTTAGAATTTAAACCAATAAATCTAAAAACATGAAGATGAAAATGTTGGACATAGCTATGTGTAATCACAATAATGACTATTCCAAACTCTAGTTATTCTTCTAATAAAAACAAGAAAATAGAAGATTAACTAGGCAATAAGACCTTTGAAGAATTCTTTATCGTTCCCGAACTCCTTTTCGTCAACATCCATTGGGACATAAGGTTCATTAAGGTAGGAGTTTATATCAATAAACCTTCTCGGCTGATGTTGTCGAACCAGGGCCTTCTGAATCTCATGAGTCTTATACACAAAAGCCTTTATTTGTTGAATCTCCTTTTGTATCTCCTTCAACTCTTCAAGAACACCAGGAAAACTTCTGAGAGTTTGAAGGAATGGCTTTTGGCTTCCTCACATTCCTTCTTTTTCTTTTCAAGGTAGGAGATAACAGAGATTTTTCTTTTTCCTTCATGATTGATGGCTTAACAATCACATTAACATCTTTTCCATCATAAGACATCATGCTTGGGGTATCCATAACGTATGGGTTTGTGAGAAGAAATCACAAATTGAACTCAACAAGTAGTCTTGAGATAAAAAAGAGGTTTTGAGGAAGGAAAAAGGAATGTATGGTTTTTAAACCTTTAAACAGGTTCGTACACGTCCAACTCACAACCCTATAAAGAGTCGAATTGTCGATAATAACCCTCCTTTGTTGATAGACAGGAAAGAACAAAAAACTAAGAAAAAGAACGAAAAACTTTTCTTAAAGCCTGAGAGGTACAAAATCGTTGTCTTTTTTGATCGGTCACATGAGACAAGATTTCCAGAACAACACAATCAAGTTGTGTTGCGGTGAACAACAATTTGTCCACCATTTTCCTCTTGAGAGGAATCCTCATACTTATGTCTATCAAACCGATTTGACCATACCTTCTCCTCTAATGGTCTTGGTTTGTTCTTGGAAACTAACTTCTTAGATGAAGATAAGATCCTACATACCTCAGCGGTCTTCTATGCAAGTTTAAGCATCCTTGCTAAATGATTTACTCTTCGTTGAAGTTTGCTGACGTGCCTCAATTGGTGTTTGTACTTGTAACACCTTTAAAGTTCATGACCCTTAAAAGAACAATACGAGCACGTCAAACTAGGATAAAATGCAGGCTTCTATGATGTGCACGAAGCTAGACACATGGTGGAACCTGAAACATTACCAATAGAGTTTCCAAGAATTTGGTCAATTTTTTCTTCCAGATAGTTGGGTTCTCTTCTGAAAGAATATTGAGATTGATGTATGTTACAGTTATCAAAATCAATATTTTCACCAAAATGTGCAACACTTGATTTCTCGTCTTTATTAGAATCATAGTTGTCAGACATTTCATCAAGAGTTGCAGCAAGACCTTTGTTCCCAGTGTATTTTCTACGATTAGGGCACTCGTTTGCAAAATGACCAAATCCCTTACACTTAAAGCACTGAGGCATATCCTCATCATCAGTTTCATCTGTTTCCCTGTTTTTAGTAGGGATACGATTATGAGGTTTAACTGATGCTTTAGGCTTATATCTGGAGAACCGTTTACTTCTCTTCAACAGAATATCCCTAAACTGTCTTGTGATCATCGAGACTGTCTTGTCAAGATATTCATCTGACGAATCTGTCTCAGGGTGATCATCTTCATAGATATATACTTTTTTACTCTTATCAAGTAATTTAGTATCCTTGTGTGCATTGAACGCAACATCCTTGGTCTTGGATGAATGTTCGTGATCAAATATCTTAAGCTTCACAACCAGCGTATTTCTGGAAATATTATCAAGGTTATTTCCCTCAACGATGGCATGCTTCTTAGAATCGTATCTATATGGCAGCGATCTGAGAATTTTCATCACAATGTCCTTTTCAGGAATAGTCTTACCCAATGCAAAGGATGCATTAACAATTTCAGACACTTTATGATTAAACTCATCAAATGTTTTTCATCTGCCATACGAAGGTTTTCCCAATCGGAATTAAGGTTTTGAATCCTACCTTCCTTTTCACTGGTATTACCTTCAAAAACGGTTTCTAAGTTATCCCAAGCTTCGTGCGACTTAGTGCAATTTGACACATGGTGCTGAAGGTTTGGGGTAATGGCATGCATAATGGCATTCAAACCGTCGGAGTTTTGCTTTGCAGCATTTATCTTGGCAGGGGTGTATTCACCAATAGGTTTGGGAACGTTTACATCTCCAACTGCCACAACGGGAGGATTATAGCTATTAACAACATATACCCATGATTGAAAATCACGCGCTTGATGAAAAGCTCGCATAGAAATTTTCCACCATAAGTAATTAGATCCATCGAAGACTGGTGGTACATTAATGGAGATAGCACCTCTGTCCATAGAGTCAGATCGCTACAAACACAGACTTGTAAGGTCTTAAACGTTTTTGCATGCTCTCATACCAATTGAAAAAGCGGGGGTACAACAACCACACCCAACAATTCGATTAGCAATCTGTATGGACAAACTCCAATATACTTTCTAGAGAATCAACTAGACAGTCTGACTCAATCTAGATAAAAGTATATCAAAGAGTTTATATCTCAATCTCTCGATTTGATCTTTACTCAAGCAAATAGAAATCTGCGAGTCTTTATCAAAGAGGGATAACTTGGATGGTACCAAAGACCAATATCCAAGTGTCAATTAATTTAAATCAACAACCAAAAGGTCGGATATTCTAATTGATTGAACAACGCACAACCTGTGATATTTCAATTATATAACAAAATATAATGCGGAAAAGAAATAACACAGACACCACAATTTTGTTAATGAGGAAACCACAAATGCAGAAAAACTCCGGGACCTAGTCCATATTGAACACACACTGTATTAAGCCGCTACAGACACTAGCCTACTCCAAATTAACTTCGGTCTGGACTGTAGTTGAACCCCAATCAATCTCACACTGATCCAAGGTACAGTTATGCTCCTACGCCTCTGATCCCAGCAGGATGCTATGTACTTGATTCCCTTAGATGATCTCACTCACAACTAAGAGTTTCTACGACCCAAAGTCGAAGACTTTAATAAACAAATATGTATCACACAGAAAAGTATACGGTAATAGATAAATACGTCTCCCACGAATATACCTACGAGTTTTGTTCCGTCTTTGGATAAATCAAGGTGAACAGGAACCAATCAATAAACCGGTCTTATATTCTCAAAGAACGGCCTAGTATTATTGATCACCTCACAATAATCTTAATTGACGCAACGAAAAAAAATATTTTGGAATCATAAACGATGAGACGAAGTGTTTGTGATTACTTTTCTATCTTGCCTATCGGAGATATAAAATCTCAAGCCAATTATTTCAATTGTACTCGTACGATAGAAACAACAAGATCAGATCACACAACTACAAGAAAAGTAGTATCGGTCTGGCTTCTTAATCCCAATGAAGTCTTTAAGTCGTTAACCTGGTTTAGAAGAAGAAACCAAAGGTTAAAGGAGAATCGACTCTAGCTATGCAACTAGTATCACACGTAAGGTGTGGGGATTAGGCTTTCCAGTTGCTAGAGTTCTCCCTTATATAGTTTTCAAATCAGGGTTTGCAATCAATGTTAGCTTGGTAACAAAGCATTCAATATTCACCGTTAGATGAAAACCTGATTAGATTCAAGCTAATATTTCTCAATCGTTGGATCGAAAACTTAGCTTGTTACACACAAATGAAATGTCCAATTTTGGGTTTACGAACCGTTCCCAAACACTAACATTTGTTGGTTCAACAATAGTTAACCAAATGGTTAGCCATATGATTACTTTCATATAAACCATATTCTTCTTCACCATAACTAATTCAAATGACTCAAATGAACTAGTTAGAGAGTTGTTCAATTGCTTAGATCTTATGTAACTACACAAGACACAATCGAAGCTAAAACGGTTTGATTCACTCGAATCGGTTCATGAACTTTATAGCCACGGTTTGCAAAAGCATTCCTTAGTTTAAATAAACATGAGTTCAAGAACAACCGGTTTTAGATATAACCTGCTCAAGTTCGCAGACTGGGTTTGCGGACTTAAGCTCATGGAAGGAGTTCACAAACTCCAGCAGAAATTCTCGGGTTGAGAACTTCCGCCAGTTCGCGGACTTTGCTCACGCCACTTCAATTTCTCTTGATCAACAAAGTTCACAAACTTTGGTTCAAGGAATAATGACTTATACATATATGTGTGTTCCACAACAATGCTTATATCCTACCAATGGTTATGTAATCTAAACTCTCATTTCAATCATTGAAACATTCTCAGAGGACGGATATAGCCGTTATTCACAAACCATTTTTCGTCAGAGAAATTTTCAAAGTGATTGAAACATAACATGACTTTCGTCACTAGGTAAAGATGAATTCGTCTAAAGCGAAAGCTTACCAACACATATTTCGAGAAATAGATAGGCGAGATAAAATCGGCTCGAATAGCAAATGTGCATAATGAAAGTCTATATATCTAAACGATTTTTGTCTCAAGAGTAGGAGATAAAATAGATAGACTTTTGATTGACAGATAAGTTCAAGTCTCCGCATACCTTTTAGTCGATGAAGATCCACCAGTTCCTTGAGTAGTCCTTCGTCTTGTATGATGATTTCAATGGAGTTCTTGAGCTCAACTACACTTTATATCCTAGTCTGAGACCTTTATCTATGTAGGCTAGAAATCAAGTCTTATAGTTTTGATCACTAACATTGACAAACATGTTTGAGATAGCAACGCATGCGAGTTCGACCGAGCAATGCTCTAACACTATTATTATGTTCAAATTATTATTCAATTGATTCACTGCAATTTGGTATTAATAAGTAATTACATCATTACGCAGAGTAAATATCTCTTAAAAAGTCAAATGGGCTTGACCTGGTTGACGGATCTTTCCAGCGTTTAAGATGGTTTTATAGCTTTTGACTGTTCAAAGCACCAGTACATAACTCAAAGACTGATGAAAATCATCATAAATGACACGCGGTTTGTAAATTGTGTTTCTGGCACATAGATTTGCGAGTACATAACTCAAAAACTGTTGAATAACAATCAAAGTGATATGCGGTGTGTTTTTATTGGTTTCTGACACATAGATCCACCAGTACATATATCTATATTATAAGGGACAATGGTGTTTTTCTATTTGGACGGATATCTACAGTTTGGACACATAAAGGACGGCCCAAATCCAGATTGAGACACCTATCTAAGTTATTCGGTTACATTTATGGCATATAAAGAATGGTCTAGATTGAGCTACAAATTCATTCACATATTTATTCGAGCAGTTACTTTTATTACTCAAGAATTCACTATTGTTTACACAACTCTCTTCCCTAGGTATAATTCACTATTGTTTTGGTTGATTGAGATAATTGTTGTTAGCTTTTCTCTTTAATTTTTTTGTTTAACATCAATGGATTCATGGTGCCTCACGCCTAAATATTGTATTTGATCAGTTTAATTTCTCTTTGATTCTTTTCATTAATATTATATTTTGTTATCCCAATTTTATTTTTTTATTTGCAGTCAAAAGATATTGATCAAATATGATTGCTATCTATTCATTTTCATTCTTATGTTAGGCTTTTTTTTAATACCATACAATTTGATCAATTTAATTTCTCTTTGATTATTTTCATTAATATTGTTATCTCAATTTTGTTTTTTCATTTGCAATCGAAAGATATTGATCAAATATGATTGCTATCTATTCATTTTCATTCTTATGTTAGATTTTATTTTAATACCATACCATTTAATTTCTAATTTTTTTACACAATTTTTTTATTTTTCTCTGGATAGGAAATTGTCCAATTAGACTTTGATTTCTTCAGGACAAAATCATAGGATTTACATGGAGTGAAAATAAATGATGAAGAAAACGACGGTTTTATTGTTATTCCCTTAACTTTGGTTGCTAAATAACATTTCTTAACTTTTCATACTGTTAGTTGGATTAGAGTCATGTACATGTTTGTATCAAGTGGATTGAAGTTTCTTGATTATATTTGTTATTTTTTTAATTCTTTTATCATATAAACCTTGAAATTACATCCCTTCGTATTTATAACCTTTTGATGGTTTACAAAGTGAGTATTTGTTATTACCTTAGAAGGTCATCCTAAATTATTTATGCATAGTGGGGAAAAAAGTAACGGTTTGACATTAAATGAAGATTGAATTAAGAGTTAAGTTAATGGGCGTTTAATTTAGAATAAAAGTAACGGTTTGACATTAAATGAAAGGAATAACTCCCAAATAAATGCTCATTAAAAATCTAACTCATTGTCTTATGTAAAATCAATATGCGAATTAATATGGACCCTTCGTTATATTCATAAAATGTAGATTTAATCTACATGCCAATTATACATCGATACGAGCATACAGTCAATTTTTTTCGAGCACACAGTCAATATTCATTTTTAAAAACAATTAGTGGTTCCAAAAATTAATGCAGATATAACACTTTTTAAGGATATGAAAGAAGAGTTCCCAATTTAAATTCAACTTTTTGAATTTCGAATAAAATTGCATTGATTTTTTTTTAGCACAAAATAATAATCTATTTAAATGATGATTGAATTGCATTCTTAATTTGGAACGCAGTCGACAAGTTAATTTTATCAAACTAGGAATTTCTACGAGTTCTCGCTTGGGACTTTAGGTTTTCAAGTTTGTTGGTATTATTTGCAACAACTGTGAATGGATGGTTATATCAATTACCATAAATGAAAATGGCTCGGTGGAGTTCCAGTGTACACGGTTGCGTTGGATATATTAAACACCAAAAAATTACTCTCTGTTATATATATATATATATATATATATATATATATATATATATATATATATATATATATATATATATATATATATATATATATATATATATATATATATATATATAAATATATATATATATAAATGTACATCAATATATGGACATCCTAATTACCAATTAATAAGAAACCTCTCCCGTTGATGTTAATAATATCGATCAAAGCTTCGAATTCAGTTTAAGAAAAATTATCATTCCCCCAAATTTCACAGCTCAGCATATGGTATTCTCCTAAGAAAAAAAAAAATATAACCAACACCAAAACAACCCATAGCCCCGTGTCGTTCACGGGTCATATCCTGGTACAATACTGAGGTAAAAAATCGCTATGTTGTTTATGTACACAAAATATCACCATGTTGTTTATTTTTGGTTGATGAGATAATGATCCACCAGTACATATCTCTAGTACTTATGAAATTGGTTTTTTATGCTTTCATTGGATTTAGGCACTATGAACATCAAGTACATAACTCACGTGCTGAATAGTAACCATTATTATGCTTTCACATGTGATTTTTGGGTGTTTTAGGCATATGAGTATGCAATACATAAGGCCAATACTGATTATGTAACATTGGTTATGCTTCCATATAAGATAGTTTGCATTTCTTGCACATATATTTTTCAATACATAACTCAAAAATTATTGAGTAACAATCAAAAGTGACATGAGGTTTTTTTTTTCCTTTCATTGCATACCAGTACGTATATGCTATACTGAGGTGTAACAGTGGTTTTGTACTCTAAAATCATTATGTTGGTTTATAAGATAATGATCTTGGGTATGTAGTACATAAGGCCAACACTGATGAATGTGTTTATGCTTCCATATATGATTGTGTTTAAGTAACATTATTTATGCTTCCATAGATGATTGTGTTTCAGACATGATGATTGTGCAATGCATGAATGATATACTAAAACAAAATTAATTAAAATTTTGTAGGGAAGGTTGTGCCAAAATCTGGTACGAAGTTGTATAGATCTGGACTCAAATCCTTACATACTATAGTAGCCAACATGAGATCGTGTAGATATACTTTGAGTGATGCGCAATTACAAAAGATAGGTGAAACATCTTTATTTGTGGACCTCCCTTCAAGCACTGGACACTTAAGTAAAGCCAGAATCTTATGGAAGTAAAGGTGCTCAATGCTATAAGTGTATATTAGTTCTATTGTAAAAAAAACGTATTACAATGTATATTGGTTGTACTAAAAAAACACAGTTAAAACTCAAATCAATTTACATCTGAGCACTTTTTATGCACATATTGTTTTATTCTTTTAACTTTATGGTGCTCGTTTTATAATGCTCACTCAATGTATCTCTGTGATAAATTTCAGTGTATATCTGTTGCACTGCTTTAATTAGTTTAAGTATATATTACCTTCACTAGTTTAAATTCAGTATATATTTGTTGTACTCCAAAAGAATAGAGCATACATTGATTGTAGTACTACAAAAAAGTTTAAATTCAGTATATATTGGTTGTACTGCAAAAAAAAAAATAGACTAAATATTGATTGTACTACAAAAAAGTTTAAATTCAGTATATATTGGTTCTACTGCAAAAAAAAATACAATGTATATTGGTTGAACTAGTACAATGAATATAACTGAATCAAAGCACATATTTCAGTATTACACATACGTACTCATGGATCGAACCCCAAAACAGTAGAAAAACTCTGAATATAACTGAATCAAAGCACATATTTTAGTATTACACATACGTACTCATGGATCGAACCCAAAAACAGTGGAAAAATTCTGAATATAATCGAATCAAAGCACATATTTCAGTATTACACATACGTACTCATATATCGAACCCAAAAACAGTGGCAAAATTATGAATACAACCAAATCAAAGCACATATTTCAGTATTACACATACGTACTCATGGATCGAACCCAAGAATAGTGGCAATACTCTGAATATAACCGAATCAGAGCACATATTTTAGTATTACACATACGTACTCATAGGTCGAACCAAAAAAATTGGCAAAACTCTGAATATAACCGAATTAGAAGAATTTTTTATGAGTACGTCGTATACGTACTGTCAATTCATACACAAAAGCAACTTGTAACAAACCTCAAAACATAAAAGCGTCATGAAAATCGATTTGATCTTCATAATACAATCGAAAAACAAATCAAAAGAAGAAAAACGAACAAAATAATCAAAGAAGATGATTAGAAAACATACCTGGAAACAGAAACAATCTTCTCGTCGTAAATCATAACGATGCATCTTCTTCTTCTTCTTCTCAAAAATAAACCAGGTTTCTGTCAGTACGGGATATACGTATTGTTGCTTCATATACAAAAACGAACTGAAACACATCTAAAACCAACAAAATGGAAGTGGTGTAATCAAATCTAGTAACGAAATGAACTAAAAATGTGATTATTCATCTAGATCTAATATATAATCAACAAATCAAACATGGAGATCGAAAACATAATCAAACAAAACAATGATTTGATCGCCAAAACCCTAAAATAAACATTGCAATAGAAAAATCTTCATCTATTTCGGTAGAAACGAGAAAGAATAAAGAAAAATCTCCATCTGAATCTGCAGCAGCGGTGAGAGGAAAGAGAAGAAGAAAATGGATCTGAAATGTAAATAATATTTATCGTCCTTAATAAATAGGGAAGGTTAAATTTGGTATTTTCAAATTACGTATACCTGATCTCGCACGTGTATTGGACCTGGAATAAAAAAACGGGTCCATTTTTCTGTTTTCTTTTAATTATGGACCTCTGATTATTGGGCTCTTAATGAGTGGACCTGCCACTAAGACCACTGTAATAATACTTATTGGTAATTTCTACAAAAACAAAAAAGGGTAACAACAACCATTTTCAAACATTCTCTTCGAGGCTGGGTAGCATGGATGTGCCGAAAATAGTCATATGTCCGCATCAAACATATCGGTGACATCACATACATATATCATACATTATTTCAATACAAATTTCTAATAAAATATTTGAAATTTTTGTGTATGAATTCTTTCATTATTATATGTTTACCTTTATGCAAATTTGTCATTTATCGACAATTTATTAGCAGTATTGAGAAAGACATTTATAAATATATTTAATAGGAAATATCACTAATTTCATAAAGTGTCTCCGACTTGAAGACGTTTTTTCAGATCTCATTCCTAATTTTGTTGAATTTATGAACTATTCGAGTTCAGTAGCAACAGAGCTATTATTACTCGCAAAGGGCACGAGATGTGGTGAGGTAAAAATGAATGGTTCCGGTCCATCTTCTGTGTTTTTCATTTTTGCCTTGATCGGCATTTGGTCTTCTTTTTTCTTCCCAATATTATTAATCTATTTAGTCTTGTTAACCAAACTGGAATTCTGAGAAACAGAAATAGCCAATCAGTAACTGATGGCTGATGAGTTGAAAGCTGACTACTACTGGTTACTGTTAATTTGTTCCCCGATCTCAAATACATACGAATTAGTCCACCATGACCACCATCAACAACACATACCTAATTTTACATAGGGAAAATTGGGATATGTCCTAAAATCGACTGTCATCTTGGGAATATGTCCCAGGAATCCAGTTTCTGGGAATATGCCCAAAGTAACGGTTTCTATCAAGGAACCATTAAATAGTTAATTTATCGTAAATGTGTCTGAACTTTCTCTCTAATTTCTTCGAGGTTTTTTCTTTCTGAATATGTGAACCTTGTAAAGGTGTTAGTATATAGTATATCTATCTTTTAATTCGCGTATGTAATCCCAAGTGTGTGCGAATGTTGAATACTCAACGGTTTTGGATGAGATTTTGGACAGCTGGGGCATATTCCCGAAAACTAGAATCCTGGGGCATTATCCCCAAGATGACATTCGATTTTGGGGCATATCCCTAATTTTCCCTTTTACATATGGATCCACGGACACATACTTTACCTCTTATTTATAATTATAGCTTGTTGAATCAAGAGACAGTCCTATTTCTGTTTTGTCTCATGAGCTGCAAGGTGTTGAACTGGAGCTGCAGATGACTAGTCCAGGAAGGCTATTCAGACTCCAGAGCGCACATTTCTGTTGAGACCATGACAGTGAACAATTTGCTCTTGAATCCAGAGCTGAAGCCACTACGAAATCTCTTGCAGATTCGTAGAAGGATAAAAGAGTTGAAGAAAGGTTTCTAGTCCTGGAAAGTTTATCGTTATTATAGAGAATCCAGCAAGTAGTAGTTTGTGTTCGGGGTTTTCTTTTTTTTGATGATTTGGTTTCCATAACCCAACTGATTGTGTCAAAAAAGAAAAAAAAAAAAAAAGACGGATATAAATATATAATTGGCATCAGGTGTGTTATGAGTCCCCAAGATGGAGATATAAGTATCTTACTGTGTCATCTGTTCAGTAACCGTTAGTTGGGTTTTGTCAACCGTTATGTTGTAGGTTGACACATAACTATTGTTGTAAATTTATGCCTAATGTAGCCATTTAGGTACCGTGTCAAGAGGATTAGTGGCTAATTAACGTATATCAGTATTCCAGGGCAATGGCTAGGGTTATAAATTTATGCCTAATGTAGCCATTTAGGTACCATGTCAAGAGGATTAGTGGCTAATTAACGTATATCAGTATTCCAGGGCAATGGCCAGGAAACAAGTAGGCAATGTACCTGTTTTTGGGCGTGTGGTCAGGGATTTATGGTATTGCGCTGAAGGAGGGTGCTTTGAGGTCGGGGGAGATTCCTACATAGGGGAAAAATATCGTTTGGTCTTTTTTAGGTGGGCTCATGTCTGTTTAGTCCTTTTGGAAAACACCTTTACTGTTTGGTCCATAATTATTTAAAAATATAAGACAGTCAAAAATATCCTTCCGTGTTAATTATTACTTATTTTTTGTACTAGTTCATTCCGTGTAATGAACCATCAAAGTTCATTCTTACAAATGAAAACCTAATAAAATCAAATTAAATCACATATGAATGAACTTCATTATTTCATTAAAATCCTACAAAAATTTCATTATTAAGAACCGAAATCTATATAAAACCAGAGTTCATTTCTGGAATGAACCCCTGATAAATAAAAACCCATATAAACCAGAGTTCATTTCTGGAATGAACTCCTGATAAAAACCTATATAAACCAGAGTGGAATGAACTCCTCATAAAACCTATATAAACCAGAGTTCATTCGTGGAATGAACTTCTGATAAAAACCTATATAAACCAGAGTTCATTCCTGGAATGAACTCCTGATAAAAACCTATATAAAAGATTATGTTCATCAACAGCAGAGTTCATTTCAAAAATGAAGTTCATTTCAGTAATGAAGTTCATTTCAGGAATGAAGTTCATCCTAAGCAGCAGCAGCAAAAAATACATAAACACCTAACTTCATCTTCGTCTTCATCATTCTTCAACACCAGCAGAAAAACATCAAATTCAAGATCTTCAACACGAGCAGCAAATATCAAAAAATCAAGATTTATCGTCTTCATCGTCATCTTCAACAATAGCAGCAGCAGTGATGAAGAAAAACATAAATCTATCGTCGTCTTCATCATCTTCATCGTTTTCATCATCTTCTTCAAAAGAAAACAGAGTTCATTTCAAGAATGAACTTCATCAAACTCATCATCTTCAACAGTAGAAGCAGCAGTGACGAAGAAAAACATAAATCTATCTTTGTTTTTATCATCTTCATCGTGTTCATCATCATCTTCAACCACAACAGCATCAAACAGGGAGAAAAAACAAAAAATCTTCGTCACAAAATCGCCGTCTTGTTCATCATCTTGATATTCTCATCATCTTTATCATCATCATCGTGTTCATCATCATCTTCTCTGTAGAAATCTCAATCTCTGTTGAAAATCTTCATCTCAATCTTCAAACAAAACAGCAGCAGGAGAAAAACAAAAAAAGAGAGAGAAAGTAGATCTAAAACTAAGAGAGAGAAAGTGAATCTGAAAAATAAGATATTTTCTAGGGTTTTTTCTATATATATGGTCCCAAAATGCTATTTTTGTCCCTACCAAATGATATTTACATCATCCATGACGTCATCCTAGGACCAAACCATAATTTCTAGGACCAAACTATAATATATTTTCCCAAAAAGGACCAAACAGATACATGACTGGGTCAACAGGACTTGACTCATCCTAATATATTATTTCTAGGACCATATGGTAATTTTTAGGGTTTTTCTATATATATGGTCCCAAAAGGATATTTTTGTCCCCACCAAATGATATTTACATCATCCATGACGTCATCCTAGGACCAAACCATAATTTCTAGGACCAAACTATAATATATTTTCCCAAAAAGGACCAAACAGATACATGACTGGGTCAACAGGACTAGACTCATCCTAATATATTATTTCTAGGACCATATGGTATCTCCTACA
This sequence comes from Papaver somniferum, assembly GCF_003573695.1. Classification (NCBI taxonomy): domain Eukaryota; kingdom Viridiplantae; phylum Streptophyta; class Magnoliopsida; order Ranunculales; family Papaveraceae; genus Papaver; species Papaver somniferum. The sequence goes on along the minus strand of NC_039366.1, from coordinate 149,551,300 downwards.
TAGTATGTTGCTGATGTAGGACAAGGATACGTGTGTGCACTTAGGTGGACTTATTGGTGTTAACAGTAGTTTGGCGGCCAGGAAGAAACATACTTGTATTCATGTTTTGGAACAGATATCTGGAGTTTTCTTCTTACTGAATCAAGTAGACGCTGCACAGTTTTGGTGAACCGTCCCGAATCAAGCTCTGCAACTCGGCGATCAACTCAGAGTTTTTTCTTCACCATTAATGTGTTTCAACTAACTCTGCATGTCCAAATTCAAAACTCAATTTACCATTACTGGTGTTAATCTTTCCCCTATTAATGTCTAAAAGGGTTTGTTTAATCAGAAATTTTTTATTTTGTTCAATTTAACTCTGATTCCCTCGGTTTTGGTTTTTCCCCTTTTTCTTTTTTCTGCTTTTTTGATTCCCTCTTTCTCTTTATGGATTACAGATTCTGATCCCATTTGGATTTACTTGTCTTGTTTAAGACCTTGATGTTGATGTATCAAACATTTTTCCCAGTCAAAGAGAGTTTTCTCGATTCAATGGCAACTTCGAAGTATCCGTCCTCTCGATTCAATGAAAGACTGAACTAGGTTACCATGATCTTCTATTGCTGCTTATTACTTGTCATTGCCGCTATGACATTACGAACACGTCTCAAAAGAAAGCAAACACGTAGAAAGATGAAACCTCCAACATTCTATATAAGTTTAGCAATTCTGTTAGTTAACTGCATCCTCATATCTCAACACATTCAAAATCAATATACAATCATCGCAATGGCGTCTTAAGACATCAACAATCTTACTGATCTATTCGACTCAGCTTCAATTGAGTACTCTGATGATATCAGGCAAGCCATCAATGTTGCTCAAATCAATCCAACCATTTGCCTCCAGAGAAAGGGCTACAGTGTAATTAGAAAAGTTATCACTCCAAACAATATTAGCAGAGGCTTTGCTGAAAAACAAGCAAGATTGATTTGGGGAAACAAAGTTGGTATTTTTGAACTAAGGAAGAAGAGTCAAAATCTGTTTACTGTCACTTTTGAATCCAAAGAAGACTGGAGATGGGTGTTATCTGAAGCACCTTGGTGCCTGTATGGTTTCTTATGGATTCTAAAGCCTTGGAATCCTACCCAAAATCACAGAGATATGCTCTTTAACAAGCAGCAATTTTGGGTTACTTTCAAAGACCTGCCAGAAGAATTTCTCAATGTCTTTGTTGTCAATGAAATGGGTGTCATACTGGGAGAAGTGAAGGAATTGGATTCTGAAGATGCTAAACCTGAAGATTCTAATGATGTTGCGGCTCTTATAGAAATTGACATCTCTAAATCACTTATAAGAGGTGTTCTTTCTCAGAATGCTGCTAACTGCACTCAATGGATTCATTTTTACTACCAGAAACAACCTCATCAATTATGCCCTGCATGTTTCATCATTGATCATGATGCAGATGACTGCAAAAACAAAGCAAAAGATGTTAGACATCTCTCTCAGCAGCTCTTCAGGTTTCTTGACAAGATTCCTTTCAACATGACAAGCAATGAGTATTGGAACATTGATGATGCACCAACAAGAATTTCTCCAAAGAAAAGCAATAAGAACAGGATATCCAACATTACTCTCTTTGTAAGACCAGAGGATGGGCAGTACTGTAACTCAGTTTATACTGAGTACTTTCAAGAAGATGAGATATCCAGTGGAAACATCAACTATGAAAGAGGTCAAAGCAACAGAAGTGGAAACATTAGAAGGTTCAAAAGAACTAGAGAGAGAGAGACAGCTCTAGAGTCAGCTCAAATCAAATGGAGGAAGTTGCTATGGAAGCTGAACCAAGTCAGCCTCAATGGGAAAACAATCAGCAAGAGAATGAGCAGAGCACTGGTTACTGGGACAAATACATTGTCAACAATCAAGGTTCTGAGGCACGACAAGGAAATCCAGTGGTAACTCTCAATCACTGTTATCACATTATTTGTTTTTTACCTTCCTTCAATTTTCAGTTTTGGTATATTAGAAATATAATCAATCTGAAACTTCTAGCTTGGAATGTTCAGGGCCTAGGTAATAAACTTACTAGAGACCATCTTAAAAACTGCATTTTCAATTACAACCCTGATCTCATATTTTTATCTGAAACCAAATCCATTGTTGCTAAAGCTACATATTTGTTGAAACAAATGAAATACCCAAATATTTGGTGCAATGAGGATAAAGTAAGATTTGGTGGGCTTGCTCTATTATGGAAAGATGGTGTAGATATTGAATTCATTCATGCTTCCAATTATATGATAAATGTGATAATAAAGAATGGTGGCACTAACAAAGAATGGTTCTTAACATGCTTGTATAGTTCCTCTTATGACCATGATAGACAGGTACAATGGAATTTTATTCATGAGATGGGAACAAATATGAGCATGCCTTGGGTCATTATGGGTGATTTCAATTCCACACTCTATAGTTATGAAAGACAGAGTTACTCCATCAAACCCAACAATTGTCAACACATTTGCTACTTTAGGTCTCATGGATATCCCCTTCATAGGATGCCCTTTCACTTGGTCCAACCATAGAACCCAACTCAATCAAGTCAGAACAAGACTTGACAGGGCTTTGTGTCTTTCTTCATGGATGACATTATTCCCAAATGCCATTCTCAAAAACCTCATCCCATCTGGTTCTGATCAGCACCTACTTTATTAACTACAAATCCTCAACATGAAAGCCTTCCTAAACCTTATAGATTCAATGAACACTGGCTCATGAAGCAATCTTGCAAGGAAGAGATAAAAAAACAGTGGAGGAACAACACACAAGGAACTGAGGCATTCAAATTCACCAAAAAACTAAGGGCAACAAAAAAAGGGTTGAAAGAATGGAGACTCAAGGAATATGGTAACACTGATATGAAAATTAAAGAAGTCCAGAATGTCATTAAACAATGTATCAATCAGCAGCAAATAGATATCAATGAGCACAACAGACTTCAACATCAACTTAAGGATTTATATGACACAAAAAATAGAATTGCTTATCAACAATCAAGAGAAAAAACTATCAAATACCAGGACAGAAACTCCAAGACTTTCCACTCTCAATCCAACTACAGAAGAAGGTGCAATCAAATACATTCTCTGAAAAATCAACAAGGAGAATGGAAAGAAACAAGAGAGGAGATAGCTGCCATTTTGAAGGCTTACTTCTAAGATATTGCTACTTCAAGTAATCCAGAGGACAATGAAGAAATTATGAATCTCATCAAACCTTGCATTTCAGAGGAAGAAAATAGATATTTGGTGGCCATCCCAACTCCACAGGAAATCAAGCATATTATTCAACAAATAAATGCTTGGGCAGCTCCTGGACCAGATGGCTTTCAGGCAGGATTTTATCAGCAAATCTGGGAGATTATAGGAACTGAGGTGGTTAATATGGTTCAATAATTCTTCAAAAAAGGTATACTTCTTAAAGAACTTAATCACACTTTTCAGACCTTGATCCCAAAAACTAACTGCATCCAAACCCCTGCATATTTCAGACCCATTAGCTTGTGTAACATATCTTATAAAATCATTTCAAAGATATTAACAAACAGATCGAAACCCTTGTCACACAAGTTAATATCCCCTTGGAAAGCTGCTTATGTTCCAGGTAGAAATATTATTGATAACACTGTCGTTGATCATGAAGTAATGCACTACATGAAGACTACTAAAGCATCTAAAGGATTTGTGGCAATCAAGTTGGATATGTCAAAAGCATTTGACATAATGGAGTGGAACTTCATCATCAACATCATGAAGAAAATGGGATTTTCTGACCAATGGTGCAAGCTGGTAAACCAATGTATCTCTACAACAACCATTTCCATTATTCTAAATGGATCTCCAATAGAATCAATCCATCCAACCAGGGGGCTAAGACAAGGAGATAGCCTTTCTCCTTATTTATTCATCATCTGCATGGAAGGTTTTAGTAGAATGATAAATGCTTCTGTCAACAACAAAAACTGGATTCCAGTTTTCCTGCAGTGAAGGATCCTCCAATCTCACACATATTTTTTGCAGATGACTGCATTTTATTTTCCTCAGCTGAGATAAACTCCATCAATACCTTAAAGTTCATTATCAATAACTTCTGCAACATCTCTGGTCAGATGGTGAACATTAATAAATCAAGCATACATTTCAACAAACACTTAAGTGATCAAAAAAGAAGCCAAATTAGTGGAATTCTTAATATGACAGTGATGCCATTGGAGGAGAAATATTTGGGATTCAATCTCTTCATAAGCAGAAAGAAAACCAAATGCTTCAGCCATATCCAAGACAAAATGAAAAAAAGAATGTTGTTATGGCAAGCTGGAATTACCAATCAAGCTGGCAAGAGTACATAGATTCAAGCAGTCACAAACTCTATGGCCTTGCATCAGATGAGTTGTTTCTTACTTCCTCAACAAAGCATAAATAATCTTGAAGCAATCCAAAGAAGATATTGGTGGAACAAGAAACAAGGAAGCAAAGGCTATTTCAAGTCTTGGGAAAGTATCAATATCCCAAAAAGATGGGGAGGCCTGGGTTTCAAGAATTTAAGAGTTTTCAATGAAGCAATGATCACCAAATTGGCTTGGAGATTAGTTCAAGAGAAAGACAAAAAATTGACTAAACTGCTGAAGGCTAAACACTTCAAAAATGAAAACATTCTTCAAGAGGAGGTTTCTAGCAAAGGCAATGAAATTTGGAGAAGTATCTGCCATGGGGTTAAATGGGTCAAGAAATTTCATATTTGGAAAATTGGCAATGGGAAGTCTATCTATGCTTTTAGAGACAATTGGATTGAAGGGTATAATGCAGAGCAAATACAACTGAATTTCTCTCAGTATGAAGATTATCCTTATTATTTGAAAGTGGCAGAGTTATTTGATGAACATACTAATTGTTGGGACCTAAACAAGCTTCAGAAGTACTTCACTCAAGAGCAGATTGAGAAGATTCTTAATATCAGGCCTTCAACCCAACATGAAGATAAACTGCTATGGTCTCTAACAAGAAATGGGCATTTCACTCTGAACTCTACTTATAAATATATCATGTGCCAGACAAATCCTTCTCTAGCAAGCAAAGAAGAAGAATCCAAATTTTGGCTCTCCTTATGGCATCTGCAAATTCCTTACAAATGCCAACTTTTTCTGTGGAAAGTAGTTCATGATATCCTTCCAGTAAATGAAAAGTGTGCAAGATATAATCAGCAAATGGATCCTCTGTGCCAAAGATGCAACAATGAGTCTGAATTTATCACTCATCTTCTAATCCAATGCAACTTTGCAAGAAATGTGTGGAATTCTGTCTCCTCTGAGATTTATCAAGAGCTAAGGAATATCACAGATGTCAGACAATGGATAAGAAACTGGTGCAATACTACCAACACCATCTCCTTCAACAAGAAACCTACAATACATCTAATAGTTACTACTATGTGGTTCATATGGAAATCAAGATGTGAGCTTATCTTCAACAACTCCAGCAGTACCAGCATAGGCCTGAAAACCATAATTCTGTCTTTTTGCACTGATAATAAGATCAATATAAGTTGCAATCCTGCTCTGAATCAGCCTGCAGTTAACAACACAGGCAGAAATGGAACAAATGCTCATACCAATAGAATTTGGTCTCCTCCTCCAAGGGGAAAACTAAAAATCAATATTGATGCTTCTATTTTACACAATAATTTTTATGCTGGTATTGCTCTAATTGTTAGAGATTTTACAGGGAGGATGGTGAAGGCCTGGACGCTGGTAGAAAGAGCTAGAGATGTTGCTCAAGCTGAAGCAATGGCTATTTTAAAAGCTCTTCAATGGATCTTCCAATCTCAGCTTCAAAACATCATTGTGGAAGGAGACAACAAAGAAGTTATGAAGAGTATCAATGGCAACATCATAAGTACCAAGTGGGAAGTTAGTAATCTTATTAGGGAGTGTAAGCATTTAGTACAATGTTTAGGAAATTTTCAAGTTTGCTTTAAAAGGAGGAAGTGTAATCAAGCTGCAGACTTACTTGCTAGGTATGCCAGGATGAATAATTGTGCTAGGAAATGGAGTTCAGACCTCCCAGTGTCAGTCAAGTCTAGGTTAGAAGTTGAAAAAGTGTCTTGCAATGTTTAAGTTGTATCTCTTTTCGGTACTTAATGAAATTTCTGTTGGTTTTTTTCTTTCAAAAAAAAGGAACAGATATTTGGCATCCGCTATTGGTTTCTTGGAGGAGCTTCTAAGTGATCTTAACGATATGGCTCCTACTCACCGTGCCGATACAGTACACCAAGGAAAGCCAAAGCGTAAACCAGGCATGGGAAGGCGCGTGATCTGTTGGACAATGGTGGAGGCATTGAGAGGATAAAGGTTGAGTGTGATTTGTGTGAAGTGACGGATGGGTGAGAGGATACAATTTAATTTATTTTTCCCCGTGAATTCAGTGTGTTTGCGCGTTTTCATTGAGCGCTCACTGCTAGCGTGTTTCCATTCAGCGCCGATGCCCTGGAATATTCTCCCTTGCTTTGAACCATTCTGCGAAAAGGTAATTTTGGTTGCGCTGAACCATTCTATCTCCGCTACTACTTCAAGTGCGAGCAAATGATGTGCGAGACAGAAAAACTGCAGGATCCATCAACTCATGGCAGCGATTTAAGCTCTTTTGACTCAGAATTATGGAACATGGGGGTACTGCATCTCATTAAATAAAGGTACCGGTTAGAAGTTCTGCATCTCAGAATTAGTTATCCTCAGAAACTCAGCCATGGGAAAATGCTTGTGTGATAATTTCAAGTGTACGAGAAAAAATTTACTAGAATATCAAGAGCTGCTCAGTCTGATTTTCAAGGTGAGTGTTCTATCTCTAACTGAAGCATTCTTAGTTTTGCCAGAGCTCATCTCACATCAGCTCATTCCAAAGTTTACAACTCCATTACTGGATTTGCATAAAAGTTACGGTATTAGAATAGTTCTCGGTAAGAATGTTCTTCACACAAAATTTGACAAAATAAACGGGAAAGCATTCTATAAAATCTTTTAAGACAAAAATCAAAGAAAATAGCTAGTTCACTGAGACAAACAACAGTAGAGGATGATAATCAAGAGAGAGCACAGCATAGATTCAACACAGATTGTCAATACAGCTAGTAAACACAGATAAAAAAATGAAGGGAAGCTTCGAAGTGCCTGAAAATAAAAGAATTTAATGTTATCGCCTCTGCTGCGAATCAATGTATTAAAAAGCAGGGTTCGGCAACAGGTGATTTATAGTAGACTTCTTTAGATGAATGGAGGAAGTATAACCCATCTGCGGGGGTACTTAGCCCTGCCTTCCTTTCCATCAAATAGCTGCAAAATGAGTAATTCAAAAATTAGGACATTTGAAGCAAAGAAGCACTACAATATGCATCCAGAGGCAGCCAACAGCTCTTTAATTCGACCAAGTTTCATGACTATTAACAGAGTTTATTGCCTTTATCTACTTATTATGCTTGTGGTGCTTACCTTCTTTAGACGCCGGTGCTTTGCAAGAGCCCAATTAGTCATGATAAAAGCAGCTACAGCAGCAAAAACATAACCTGCAACTGTTTGTGTTGCGATATTGAAGCCTATCCACTGGTATATTTCAGTGGTGTAATTTGCACATGTAACTAGATTGAACAAAAATCCACATGGGATTTGATACCCTCCCTTCCCGTCAGGACTCCTAAGGTTTCTCAGCAGAATATGACAATAGAAGTTTGAAAGCTGGCAAACCAAGGCAAACCCAAATCCAATCTTCATTTGCAGATCACTCACTGGAGTATAAAGTGGATGGTTTACATAGTAAGCAATGTATGAACCGAATGACCAGTAATAAGCACAATTACGGAACACGTTGGAGAGCGGAGAAGTTGCATGGCTAAATCTATGGACAAAAAATGTCTCCATTATACGCTTGAAGTAATGAAAGCACCAGCAATACATGGCATAGGTTTGGACTGGGTGGATTACACGTTCGCCTTTGAACCCTAAGTACTGGTACAGATCAAAGTAATAAAAGATTGGATAGATGATCAGAGGGCCAAAGTACTCCCAGAAGAAAAGGGTACTATAATAAACTTGTGTGCCGAGATCCTTGAACACCACAGTTATGCTGTTCGAATTTCCATCACAATAATCTTGGATAGTTTTCTTATAGTCTAGTACAATAGGTTTCCCCTTGGCACCAGGTTCGAGTGGGAGAGTAAGGCGCTGACAAGAAGGGTAATACTTTTTGGCTGTTGAGCATAAAAAAGTAAGAATTATAGATCTATATTTCAGAAGAAAAGGTAGCTTTTCAAGAACAGCTACAAGAAAAGCTTAAACTGGTAATTCTTTGAATAACAGCCAATGTATTCTGACAAGAAAGTAAAATAAAATACTATGGCAATCATGGAAACAGGAGCACAGCTAATTATTCATTCATACTAATCATATAAACTACCAGAAATATAGTAAACCTGCAACAAGCAGTATAATGACGTTCTTAAAGCATACAAAATCATTTGTGTGAACCTTTCCGAAAACGAAGCTGAATTCTTTTAAGACTGTTTTCGATCACTTTACTAAAACCACAATAACATCATTTCTTAAAGCATACAAAATCATTTGTGTGAACCTTTCCGAAAACGAAGCTGAATTCTTTTAAGACTGTTTTCGATCACTTTACTAAAACCACAATAGACCTACAAGAAGCTGGCTAATGAAATAGATGTTCTTAAAGCGGACAAAATCATTCTGTTTGCTTTTCTAAAAATAAAAACGGATTTTGTAATAACATTTTCAACCAGGTGCAACATAGGCATGCTTAGTTTGGATTAAAAACGGGTGAACTTGAAAAATGCAGTCCTGAATTTTTGTATTTGTTTGTGGTTCAAACTTCAGAAACAAGTATTACACATAGCAAGAGCAAACATACCTACAAGTGTCACACTTATCACATAACATACAGTTTGACGTAAATTTTGAGCCATTGAAATGGATATGGATACACTTAAGCATTACTGAGTAAACCTAATCAATTTCCATTTTACACAAACATATGTAGCTTCATATACACCAAATCAATGATTGTGTTGTGGGTTACAGTCCATGTTCCACATCCACCATTTTAGTTAAAAAAATTACATGTGTTCTAGAGATGAATAATGCACGTTATCAAATGCAAGCAGATTGAATAATAATAACAGAAAGTAAGCAGGTATTAAGCCGAAAGAGAAGTTCTCAATTGTTAATTACTTACTTCGACGATGAATAGCCTCTTGGAGGTCACTCACAGTAGCCTGCACAATTACAGTAACCACAAACATCCTTATATTACAAGAAAATTTCAGATCCAGGAAGGCAACACCCAAGAATGACAAACACATGAAAACAAAAGCAAAAACATGGACATATCTACCTTAACTACAGAAGTAAAGAATTGCCCAAAAACATAAGAGAAAAGTTAAGAATAAACTTACTGAATCGTTGAGCACAATCCCACCTTTGACAATTTCTCTACCACTTCGGGAAACAACACTCACCTTCATCTCTCAAAGTCTACTAAGAGAGACAGGAGAAACCCACTTCTTAAATCACCGAGACAAAAACAAACCCTTTTTTTCTCTCTAACAGATTCTTCCTCACACAAAGATAATGATAATGGATCAAATCAGAGATATAGAATAGGAGTAAAATCAGTTCATAGAAAACCCATTTCGCGTTTTTATAGATGTATCATTTTGTGTTATAAGTGAGAAACTTAATTGGGTATTAAATTGGTAGGTTTGAGTTTCTCTCTAGTTTTAATGGAATGTGGTTGGGGGTAGGAGAGCTAACTACATGTCTGATTTTTAATGTTATTCCTGTTTTTTTTTTTTTGCTTGTTCCAGTTTACGAATTACAGTTATCTGCATTTAAATAACCTTAAATTTATATAATTGGCCGAAAGCTAATCTTCATCCTCACCTAGAGCTGCACATGAGCCGGTACAGTCCGGTTTTCTGTTGGAACCGGTACCTGTACACGGAGTTGACCGGTTCTTCAATTTGAGGACCTGGACTTGTACCTGTCCCGGTAAGACCGGTCCGATTCCACTCCGATACCGGTTTTTTACCTGAATTTTGAAACACACAGTAATATAGTATGTATGACAGTAAAGTAACAACCTAAGAGTCTAAGACTAAGTTCAACATTACAAAGTTCAAAATAACAAAGGTTTAAAACATCACAGAATAAGTGTTTCACACTTTAAGTTCAAAGTTCAACATTAAAACATAGTACTAAAAACAACATTTCCATAAGTCTGCGACAAGAAATGAAAAGAAATCCTTGCAAAGGATGGGGGACTTCTCGAACAATGGCACTGGCTGCACTGACACGGAGTTTACATCAAGCTTCTTTTAGCAGAGAATCCCATATGGCTGCAACATGGAACAAAAAAGTAAAACAAGAAAGTAAGCAAGCAATACAAGAAAACTTGAAAAGTAAGTTCTATTAAATAGAAGAAAACCTAATATATTACCTGCCTCATCTTCAACAGCATCATCAGGTATATAGTCACATAGAAGATCAAGAGCAATGGGCTTTTGAAGAAAGCTTTGTGTACAGAGCAATGCTTCGACTGTCCTTGTAGACATAGAAGCTCTCCATGGAGTCAGCACGCGCTTCCCGGCGCTAAAAGATGATTCAGAGGCCACTGAAGACACAGGCATGGCTAATATATCACCCACCAACAGAAAAGACATGATACAAACAAATACAACTACACGAAAAATCACCCACCAATAACATTTCACTAGCTTCAAATCTTGTAACTACCAACACACCGAGCTGTGTTATCACATAATCTTCAACCACTAGCAATAGCATAAATTTCATATACTTCAGAATCTAACTAAATTGAAATTCACAACAAACAATCAAAAACAGCAGTTCCAACAGTACATTAGATTTTCATAGTTTTTTTTATAAACCCCATATAATGATAAACCAAATTAGCTTAAGTAATTTTAACTATACAATAACTCAACTCAACATCACAGATTTTGGGAATGGAATTGATAAAAACAAAAACTAACATATATCCATGTCTAGTTGTCTACTGCTTATCAAATCTCAACATGGGTATACACGGAATCACATAAATCAGTCAACACTATATCTATGAAATTGAAAATAGAAAATTGCCTATAGATAAATTAAAATGGGTGAAGAAGCCTCACCAGTAACGAGAGCAATCCAGATGGGAGTTTCTTCAAGAATACAACCCTTTTGCCCTTGAACCTTCCAGCTAAGATAATCAAAACTGTTCCAGGACCAGGAGTAATACTTTCCCTAATTTTTACCATAAACGAAAAACAAGTCAGATCCTAATTCAACCAACATGCAACAACTAGTCACTACCCATTTAACTCAACCAACACAACACAAAATAAAAACCCTAATTCAATCTCAAATCAAACCCTAATTCAATTTCAAATCAAACCCTATTTCAATCTTAGATTCTTAATAGTAACAAAACAATTGTTACTCCTAGTTTAAATCGATTTCAAATCCCAGTATCACACGATTCAAAGTTTCAAACCCTAGTTTATTCCATAATCGATTTCAAATCCCATGAGAGTTACAAGTAACTTACAAATCTAAGAAGAAGAAGAAGAGCAAGTATCCTAGTTTATGCCTTAACGAATCGATGATGGTGGTGACTGGTCACTGGTGAATCATGAATGGTAGTGAAGAACGACTGCTGCTCTTCAGAGAAGAAAAAAAAAAGAAAACTGAAATGAAAGTAGATAGAAATTAGAGATACTGAGATAGGGTTATACCTAGGAGGGACGGTCAGGATGTAAGATTCCCAAAAAAATCTACGACTACAATTAACCGGGACATATGGGCCGGGACAGGTCGGGACTCACCCCAGAACCAGTACCAGTACCGGCCTACTCCGGTTCTCAGTTTTAAGAACCGGTACCTGTCCCGTCTACTCCGGGTCCGGTTCGGTACGAGTCCGGTTTTTCCGGTTCCGGGTCGGTACAGGTAAAATGGACCGGGTCTTGTGCAGCCCTATCCTCACCCATACAAAATCAAAGTTGTTTGTCTCGGTATATCAGATCTATGTGTTCAATCGTTCTTTTTGAGGTTATCTTTATTTTCCCCCAACCAATAGTCAGATTTGTATTTATTTCTGGGTGGACCATTTCAGCTACCTGTTACATATGGTAGCATGAGAGCATCGCACTGTGCACTGCCCGCAGTCGATTTTAGCATTTTACTACTACTATTTTTTTATGTAATTTTTCTATTTATATTTATTTACTACTACTATTTTAGATTTTTTTTCATATAAGTAAGATTTTATTCAAAAAATAAAAAGAGGTTGAAGCTTTGGTTACATCTGAAGCAGAGCCTTCTAATATCGGGATATTTACTCCCTTGATTTATCAACTTGGATTCAAGATGAGGAAGGATCGGGTGATGGGCTCTTAATTAACAAGTTTTGCCAAGTCAGCACAGTCGTTAGATTTTGAAACATAAGTGGCCAGGATTAAATAACATGACAAACAGTAATTCAGATCGATCCATGAGAACCATGACCTGTATTTATTATTTCATGGAATTTTTTCATCTTTCTAACCCTGCACCACTACCCTGCTGCTGAAAATCAAGATCAGTGATGTTTCATGCGTGTACATACTTCTCCAATATGTTTCAATACCAATTTCAATTATTCATCCGCGATGTTGTGAGCGAGATTTTTTAGCCATCTCTAACTAAATCTGACTATCTAAGCTCACGCTTACATGAAGAGGGATTCATGGTTATATTTTCCTTTTCCAAGCAGTAACCTTTTTGTATACCTAAACAACTCAAATGAAGATCCAAAAGGCATCATAAGTCAACACTCAACACCTATTATTATTAAAATTGGTTGAAGCTTGAACACATCTTGAATCCTTAGACTTGTGTTTCCAGTTGTATTCTACTGATCGGAAGCCTTTATATTTCATTCAAATAAATAAAATACTGATTAACATGTTCAATATCCTAAATCGATCCCTAATAAACAACAATATTTTAGCCTAAACTATTTTGTACTCATATTTTTTTTTCTTGAGTTAATTAATCTATATCTATAGATGAAATTAAAACTTAACCATGGCATCTTCTCTTTTTGTTCCCTCTAATTGATATTGTTTTCAGTAGACAGTAGCAGAGACAAGGGGAGAAAGAGAAGCATTCACGGAGATGAGAGTCAGAGTTAAGGAAAGGAATATTCGCATAGGAAGACCCTCCTCTCTAAAGAGGATTGAACAACCAAGAGTAGCTTAGTTTTACTTATGTTGATTTCTAGTCTAGCTCTCCTTTTTCATTATAGTGTGTCTCTATTGATTTAGTTTCTATTTTTTTTAGTCCTGTAAAACTTTGGGCTTGAATTTTTGGTTTTTTTTTTCAATTAATAAAAATGTGATTCAGCAAAAGAAAAAAAAAACAAAGTTAAGAAAATATCTCGAAAGTAATCCGGGTCAAGGGTCGCTCTAGAAACCAGATGTAATATAATTTAAGACCAAGAAAATTAACACAATTAGAAGCTTTTCGATTTGTTTTCTCCAAAATCGCCTTGTTGGTCCAAGAGATGTTTGTTGAACTGCCATTTAGACTTTTGAAATTTAACAGTCACTTTTTATGCTGAAATTTGATAGGTGTTTCTCCTTTGCCCAGGCTCTTTCCTGCAATAGTCCTACTGCTTCTTCCTCTTGTGGATATGAACATGTTGATGGTGCTTCTCTTCCTCCTGTGAAAATACATGTTTCACCTCTTAAAATTAAAGCAAAGTTTGATGGATTAGATTCAGATATCCAAGCAGCATCTACCTTAATTTTCTTTGTATTTCTAACTGGAGGAGTCCATGGGATATTCTCTTTCATATTATTTTTTCTTTTGATTACCAATAGGTCTGTCCTTCCTTATCCAGAAGTCTACATGTCTTTGTATTTCCTTTGTTAATTTCTGTGGGGTCTGAATATCTCCTTGAAAAGCTTTGTTGCATCTTGCTTTCCAGATAAACCACATTTTTGTAGTCACTAGTTCTAAGGATATCACCGAATTTGAGGATTGAAACCAATCTTTACAGATGTCAACTATTTTTGTAGAGGCATTGAAGTTAATGCGAACATGGGTTGGTTCTACCTCCTAAACCTCCTTAGCAAAGGGATAGTGTAACAATAGATGTTCAATAGTCTCTTCTTGGTCTTACAGAAAGTGCATTTTGGATTAATGTATTTAATGATGCCCTTTTAGTTTCGAGTTAGTAGATAGTATATTGTGTAAACACTTCCACAAGAAAAGCTTAATTCTAGGTGAAATAATTTCCAGAGAGATTTATAGAAGCTATCGTCTAAGTCGAGATTAAAAGAGTTTATATTGTTCTCATTTAGTTTGTTATACATTGATTTAACAGTAAAGTTTCCTGACTTAGTGAGTTTCCATCTCAGGTTATCCTTTTTAAGGTTACGTGATCTATCTAGAGATAGGTTGATTTTACAGATTTTTCAGCTATATTGTTTGGTAAACAAGATAAAATTAAGGTCTTGTTCTATTTTGTTAGTGGACGAATCTATTAAGTCTGCAATTATATATAAGGTATTGTTAGTCATAGATTTGAAATCATCAGGTTGTTAGCTAGATCAGGTATCCAGTTATCCTCCCATATGTTGATACTAGTAATATTTCCTATTTCCCAAACACTATTTTGAGCCACTAAGTTCAAACCTATGAAAATGTCTCTCCAAGTCCATGAGCATCTATCTGGAGGTTTAGCTTTAAGAGGGAACTTATTTATCAAGTATCTAGGACCAAGTGCTTTGTCCCAAAGAGAGTTAGGTTCTTTTAACAGTCTCCAAGCTACCTTTGATATTAAGGCTAGGTCAAATTTATGTGCATCTGTAAATCATAGATCTCCTTTACTCATGGGTTTACATAAACTTGTCCAAGCTTTTGGATAATATCCTTTAGCATTTAGTTCAATTCCCCACCAGAAATCCCTTAGTATGACATTAATTTTATTAGGATTTTTTTCAATAAGATAAAGCATCTCATCTGGTATGAGGAAATACTAGCTAGGACGGATTTGTTTAAGGTCATTTTACTGGTTTGAGGAAGGACCTTACTTTTCCAACCTTGCGATTTATGTTCCATCTTTTCTATTATAAATTCAAATGTTTTAATCTTAGATGTATTTATAAAAAGAGGGCCCCTAAGTAAGAATCTTTAAGATTGATGTGTTTTAGTTTTAGCAATTTGGACATCATTTTTTTAAGTGTGTACTTTCTTGCTAAAAAAGACTCCTGATTTATCAAAGTTGATTAGTTGTACTGAAGCTTGACTAAAGAGATTGATAGTATTTAACAGGTTTTTATATTTTATTAGATCTTTCCTAATGAAGAGGAGACAATCGTCAGCAAAAACGAGGTGGGAAATTGGGGTATTTTTTTGAGTTATCTTCACTCCATGGAGAAGTTTTTTTCTTCCTGAGGCAGAAGAAGTCTAGATAAAACTTCCATATAAATGATGAATAGATATGGAGATAATATACATATAGGTTTGTGTTTCATTTCATTTAAAATGAGTTGGATTTCGCGTGTTTGTAAGTATGAGTTGTACTTAGATTGAGAGGTAGATTGGTTTAATTTCTGAGGAAAAAAATACAAACTAAAAACAAAGAAAATGGAAGGTCAAACACATTATAAAATCAATTATATTTTTTGTGCTTTTGTTGGCTCACACGCTTTATCATCATGACTTGAGCTTTCTTCATTATAAATAACATATGAGAGTGTGCTTAATTAAGTATGCTTGGATTGTTTACTATATCAGGTCACTTATGTTGTCACCACTTCAATGACCCACAATATCAAGTACAAATATGAGGGATATCCTACTCCAACGAATTTCGGTCTTGGTTCAGTACTAACCCGAACAGTCTTTTGCTGAATTTTTAACAGAACAAAAAGGATCTGTTACCGACCAACAAGTCGGAAATGTTAGCTTTTAAAGGTTCAGCAACAATTTCAAGTTGCCTTAGTAAAACCGGACAGGTGTTAATCCTAATCAAGCGTGTGTGTTTCTAGGTTTAGATCATTTGCTAAAGTAAAACAAATATGATTGGATGGGATGCTACATAAAGTTTAAGCAGTGCAAGTTTATGCATAATGTGGCATAATGGTTTATATGTTATACAGTCAAGGGTGTGTCCCCACCTCATGATGGTTGAGTGGATGACACACGTCTATTGCGTGGGAGGTGGACTCTCTTGTCGTATACCCCTAGTGGGTTTACAATAATCACTAGGAGATCCATTTAGTAGAACAACTATTGAGGAGATAGATATACACTGTTCTGTAAGAAAGCATACTTCTTAACTGAAGCCAAAAGTTTTTAAGGATTTTAGAAGAAAATACCAATTAACTCTATCAAATGCTTTAGACATGTCTATTTGTTACTCCTAAGCCACTAGTTTTAGCCTTTTTCTTATTGAAAGAGTGAATTACTTCGTTTGTCACTATAATGTTATATGAGATTTGTCTAGAAGGGAAAAAATCCGACTGATATGGTGATATAATTTTCTTAAGTAAAAACTTTTTTCTATTTGTTAAAATCTTAGTTATGACTTTATAGATTGTGTTGCAAAGTCCAACTGGTCGTAATTTACCTGGGTCTTTTGGATGTTTAACCTTAGGGGTTAAGAAAAGGTGTTTTTGTTGAGATTTGGACTCATTTTTTTGTTTGGAAAAACTCTTGGACAGTAAGGGTTACTTGATGTCCTATAGTTTCCCAATTGATTATAAAGAAACTCACTGGAAAGCTATCGGGTCCCGAAGACTTATTAGGTTTTATATTTTTTAGGACTGTGTGAATTTCCTCCTTAGATGGGATATAAGAGATAGCTAGGTTTTCGAGATCAGAAATGCATGAAGGAATGTTTTCTAGAATTGTGTCATGCAGGGAGTGATTTATAATTTCTTCTGCGAAGAGAGTTTGGAAGTAATCAGTAAGGATTTTATTGATTTCAGTTTTGTTGTGAGTTACTTCATTCTGTTTATTAGTAATTGACTCTATATTATTCCATTTCCTCCTTCTTAATATAATTGTATGAAAGAATTTTGTATTTTGTTCTCTTAATTCTATGGTATTATCTCTAAATTATTGTTTTGCTATATCTTCTTGTATATCATAAAAGGATTTTAGTTGACCTATTTTATGTTTCAATAATTTTTCAGAAAGTTCAGTAATACCTCGTGTTTTGGGTCTTTCTATTTCTTTGATAAGCTTAGCTATTTTCCTACTTAGTGGACCAAAAATGTTATTCTTCCAATCCAATAAATTTAATCCTAAAGTTTTTAAGTTTGATACTAAAGCATTAGATGGTGTTAGAGCACTTCTCGATTGAACTCGCATGCGTTGCTATCTCAAGCATGTTTGTCAATGTTTGTGATCAAAACTATAAGTTTTGATTTCTAGTCCACCATTAGCTAAGTCTCGAACTAAGATAGAAAGTGTAGTTGTGCACAAGAATCTATGGCGATCATCATACAAAGATGAAGAACTACTCAAGGAACTGGTGGAACTTCGTCGACTAAAAGGTATGTGGAGACTTGAACTTATCTATCACTCAAAAGTCTATCTACTCTATCTCCTATCTTGACACAAAAGTCGTTTTGCTATATAGACTATAATTATACACATTTGTTATTTCGAGCCGAGTTTTTCTCGCTTATCTATTTCTCGAAATATGTGTTGGTAAGCTTTCACTTTGGCCAAGTTCATCTATACTAGTGACTAAAGTCATGTTAAGTTTAAATCACTTGAAAATGGCTTTGACGAAAAATGGTTTGTGAACAACAACTATATAACGTCCTCTAAGAATGTTTCAATAATTGAAATGAAAGTTTAGATTATATAACCATGGTTGGATATAAGCATTTTGTGGTAACTCATACATGTATAAGTCCTTATTCCTTGAACCAAAGTATGCGTACTTTGCTTCTCAGGAAAACCGGAACTAGAGTTCACGTACTGTCGGAGGTTCTCATCCCGATAATTTCTGCTGGAGTTTGTGAATTGAAAACAAACTTATTCCAGGTACTTAAGTCCGCGTACTTAAGTTGGTTATTTTCTAAAAACGATTATTCGTGAACTTAAACTTATATAAACTAAGGAATGCAAGTTTGCAAACCGTGGCTATAAAGTTCATGAATTGATTTGAGTGAATCAAATCGTTTTTGTTTCAATTGTGTTTATTATAAAGATCTAAGCAATTGAACAACTCTCTAACTAGTTCATTTGAGTCATTTGAACTAGTTGTGGTAAAGAAGAATATGATTGATATGAAAGTTCTCATATGGCTAACCATTTGGTTAACTACTATTGAACCAACTAGATGTACATGTTTGGGTATGGTTACACAAACCTAGATAAACGTGCATTTCATTTGTGTGTAACAAGCTAAGTTTCGATCTAACGGTTGAAATATATTAGTTTGAATCTAATCAGGTTTTCATCTAACGGTGTATATTGAATGCTTTGTTACTAAGCTAACATTGATTGCAAATCCTGATTTGAAAGACTATATAAGGGATAACTCTAGCAACTAGGAAACCTAATCCCCACACCTCATGTGTGATACTAGTTGTATTAGCTAGATTCGATTCTCCTTTAACCTTAGGTTTCTACCGAGACTGTAGGTTAATGACTTGAAGACTTCATTGGGATTGCGAAGCCAGACCGATACTACTTTCTCGTAGTTGTGTGATCTGATCTTGTTTTTTCTATCGTACTAAGTACAATCGTAAGGATTGTCTTGAGATTGATTTCTCCGATAGGCAAGATATAAAAGAAGTCACAAACATCTTCGTCTCATGGTTTGTGATTCCACAATATCTTCTTTCGCTAGTCGATTAAGATTATTATGAGGTGATTGATAATACTAGGTTGTTCTTCGGGAATATAATTCCGGGTTATCAATTGGTTCTTGTTCACCTTGATTTATCAAAAGACGGAACAAAAAACTCGTAGGTATTTCTGTGGGAGATAGATTTTATCTATTACCGTAGACTTTTCTGTGTGATACAGATTTGTTTATTAAAGTCTTCGATTTTGGGTCGTAGCAACTCTTAGTTGTGGGTGAGATCAGCTAAGGGAATCAAGTGCGTAGTATCCTGCTGGGATCAGAGACGTAAGGAGCGCAACTGTACCTTGGATCAGTGTGAGATTGATTTGGGTTCAACTACAGTCCAGACCGAAGTTAGTTTATAGTATGCTAGTGTCTGTAGCAGCTTAATACAGTGTGTGTTCAATCTGGACTAGGTCCCAGGGTTTTTTTGCATTTGCGGTTTCCTTGTTAACAAAACTTCTGGTGTCTTTGTTATTTCTTTTCCGCATTATATATTGTTATATAATTGAAATATCACAGATTGTGTTTTGAATCAATCAATTGGGAAATCCAACCTTTGGGTGTTGATTAAAATTGATTGATACTTGAACATTGGTCTTTGGTACCGTTCAAGTGATTTCTCTTGTATTCAATAAGACTCGCAGATTTCTGTTTGCTTGAGTAAGTATTGAATCGATAAAAGAGAGATACAACTCTTTGATATAATTTTATTAAGATTGAGTCTGACTGTCTAGTTGATTCTCTTAAAAGTATATTGGATTTAGTCCATAAAGATTGTTAATCGAAATATCGGGTGTGGTTGTTATTCCCCCGCTTTTTCAATTGGTATCAGAGCAGGCAAACACATTTAAAGACCTTATAAGTCTGTGTTTGTAGCGATCTGACTCTATGGACAGGAATTTTATCTCCATAAACGTACCACCAGTTTTTGATAGCTCAAACTACATATGGTGGAAAATTGTTATGCGTACTTTTCTTCAAGCTCGTGATTTTCAAACATGGGTGCATGTTGTTAATGGCTATGATCCTCCGGTTAATACAGAAGGCGATGTATCTATACCTAAGGATATTGGTAGATATAGTCTAGAATAAATCCCTGCTGCAAAGCAAAATTTTGACGGCTTAAATACTATCATACATGCCATTACCCCAGATCTTCAGCACCATGTGACTACGTGCACTAAGTCTAAAGAAGCCCGGGATATCTAAGAAATCATATTTGAAGGAAATACCAGTGATAAAGAAGCTGGGATTCAAAACCTAAATTATGATTGGAAAACCTCTGTATAGCAGATGAAGAAACATTTGATGAGTTTAATCACAAAGTGTCTGAAATTGTTAATGCATCTTTTGCATTGGGTAAGACCATTCCTGAAAGGGACATTGTGATGAAAATTCTCAGATCGTTGCCATCTAGATACGATTCTAAGAAGCATGTCATTGTTGAAGGAAATAATCTCGCAACGCTATCCATAAATACTCTGGTTGGGAAGCTAAAGATCTTTGATCATGAGCATACGTCCAAGTCTAGTAAGGATGTTGCTTCCAAAGCACTAAAGAACACTAAATTACTTGATAAAAGTAAAAGTGTTTACGTCTCTGAAGATGATCTTTCTGAGGCTGATTCATCAGATGAAGATCTTGATAAGTCAGTCTCGTTGATCACAAGACAGTTTAGGGATCTTGTTTTGAAGATAAGTAAAAGGTTCTCCAGAGATAAATCCAAGTCATCAGATAAACCACGTAATCATGTTCCTCCTAAAAACAGGGATAATGATGAAACTGATGACGAGGATATGCTTCAGTGCTTTAAATGTAAAGGTTTTGGTCATTTTGCAAATGAGTGTCCAAATCAAAAGAAATACACTGGGAACAAAGGTCTTGCTACAACTCTTGATGAAATGTCTGACAGCTATGATTCTAATGAAGACGAAAAATCAAGTGTTGCACTTATTTGTGAAAATATTGATTTTGATAATTGTAACAATACATACATCAATCTTAATATTCTTTCAGAATAAAACTCAACCAATCTAGAAGAAAAAATTGACCTTTCTATTGGAAACTCTGTGTATGACGTTTCAGGTACCACTATGTTTCTAGCAGCTTGCACATCTCAGATGCCTGAGTTATATCCAAGGTTGACATGCTCGTATTGTTCACTCAAAGGTCATGAACTATCAAAGTGTTACAAGTACAAACACAAATTGAAACATGTCAACAAACTTCAACGAAGAGCAAATCGACTAGCAAACAAGCTTAAACTTTTTCAGAAGACCACTGAGGTATGTAAGATTTTATCTTCGTCTAAGAAGTTAGTTTCCAAGGATAAAACAAGACCATTAGAGAAGAAAGCATGGTCCAATCATTTTGATAGATAGAGGTCTATAGATTCCTCTTTAGAGGAACATGGTGGACAGATTGTTGTTCACCGCAACACAACTTGAATGTGTTGATTTGGTGATCTTGTCTCATGTGCCTGATCAAAAGAGACAAGGTTGTGCACCCCTCAGGCTTTAGGAAAAGTTTCCTTTCATCTTTTCTTAGTTTTGTTTTTGATACAAAATGGGAATCGCTGTCTATCAATAAAGGAGGGTTATTCTCGACAATTCTACTCTCTCTAGGGTTCAGAATTGTGCGTGCACGAACCTATTAAAGGTTGCGTAACCCTACATTCCTTTTTCCTTCCCTGAAACTTCTTTTATCTTAAGGACTACTTGTTGAGTTGAATTGTGATTTCCTATCACAAACCCATACACTTATGGATGCTCCAAGTATTATGTCTTATGATGGAAAAGATGTTAATATAATTGTCAAGCCATCGATCATGAAGGAAAAAGAAAAATCTCTGTTGCCTCCAACTTTGAAAAGGAAAAGAAGAAATGTGAGGAATCCAGGAGTTGTTCCTTCAAATTCTCAGAAGTTTTCTGATGTTCTTGAAGTGTTGAAGGAGACACGGATGGAGATTCAACAAATAAAGGCTTTTGTGATTAAGACTCATGAGATTCAGAAAGCCCTGGTTCGACATCAGTCAAGAAGGTTTATTGATATAAACTCCTATTTTCATGAACCTTATGTCCCAATAGTTGTTGACGACAAGGAGTTCGGGGACGATAAAGAATTCTTCAAAGGTCTTAACATCTAGTAAATTTTCTGATGAGAATTCTATTCTTGTGTTTTTAGGAAGAATAACTAGAGTTTGGAATAGCCATTATTGTGATTACACATAGCTATGTCCAACGTTTTCATCTTCATGTTTTTAGGTTTATTTGTTTAAATTCTAAAAAGTTGTTTGGAAGATGATTTTTGCAGTATTAATATTTATAATTTTATATATTGCAAATTTGTTATGTGATATGTGTGTTTGCGTCCGTGAACTATGATTGTCCCATACCTTATCAAAAGTTAAGTCTTTCATATGTCGATATGCATGTATTGATAAAAGAATGAATGCACTTTTGACGTTACAAAAGTTCTAAGCCTATTATGTCATTATGCAAATATTGATGGAAGATAGGATGAACTTTTGTTTACGAGGATTATGTCTATTATATGTCATTGTGCAAATAGTGATGGAAAATAGAACGAATCCTTGTCTATTCCGCAGTATTGATCTTCCCTGATCCATATTTTATGTATATACTGTGCCGCTCCGTAAGTTCTCTTATGTCGAGAATGACCAATTGAATTGATCACACTATTATGGTAATTTAGTTGTGTATTCCAATTAAATTAATCATGGTTTTCTTGTGGTTAATTTAATTGAGTATTCTTGGATTCAAATTCATATTCATATGTGATTTGTTATGTCCAAAGAAATTCTTCTTTTCTCGTGAAAGTAAGGTCGCACTTGTTTTTATTTCGGGAATGAAATTTTATGGGGGAGAGTTCTTAATTGAACTTGTGCTTAATTGCAAATCTTTGTGGGGAGTGCGGCTGTGGAATATTATAGGGGTTATCTTGTATCTTTATAAACTCCTTGATGAATGCATCCAGCTTCGGCTATATGATGGCATCTAAAAAGTTGATATGTACTTGCTTTTGGTCATGAAATGTCTCTATGGAAATTTCATTAGGATCCCACTAATTTTCGTACCTTTGCCAATTTTATTGACAAAAAGGGGGAGAATTAATGTGTAGTTCACACTACAAATACATATGGTTTTCGGATCATTATGTAAGGGGGAGTGCTTTCCATGTGAGATGGAGTATTGACTAAGGGGGAGTGATACATATCACCATAGTATTGTTGTCGAAGTTTTGATACAATTGAACTTTGATGTTGTATAATAATACTATGACACTGTATAACAATGATTGAAAATTCTTGTTTTCTCATTGTTATGACTACAGATTTTCAACAACGGTGATACTAAACTTACAACCTTTGGGATCATTGGAGTACTTGGAAGTGACGAAGATTTCGAGTAATGTTGAAAAACCAAGAAGATCAGGCATGTGGAAGAGAAGTTACAAAAGTTTATTTATCTATTTTTGTATTCCATATGTATTGATAGTTTTGTCACTAAAATTGACAAAGGGAGAGATTGTTAGAGCACTGCTCGGTCGAACTCGCATGCGTTGCTATCTCAAGCATGTTTGTCAATGTTAGTGATCAAAACTACAAGTCTTGATTTCTAGTCTACTATTAGCTAAGTCTCAGACTAGGATTGAAAGTGTAGTTGTGCTAAAGAATCCATGGCGATCATCATACAAAGACGAAGAACTACTCAAGGAACTGGTGGAACTTCATCGACTAAAAGGTATGTGGAGACTTGAACTTATCTATCACTCAAAAGTCTATCCACTTTATCTCTTATCTTGAGACAAAAGTCATTTTGCTATATAGACTATGATTATACACATTTGTTGTTTCGAGCCGAGTTTATCTCGCTTATCTATTTCTCAAAATATGTGTTGGTAAGCTTTAGTTTTGGCCAAGTTCATATTTACTAGTGACGAAAGTCATGTTAAGTTTTAATCACTTGAAAATGGCTCTGACGAAAAATGGTTTGTGAACAACAACGATATAACGTCCTATAAGAATGTTTCAATGATTGAAATGGGAGTTTAGATTATATAAACATGGTTGGATATAAGCATTGTGTGTTAACTCATACATGTATAAGTCCTTACTCCTTGAACCAAAGTATGCGTACTTTGCTGCTCGGGAAAACCGGAACTAGAGTCCGCGTACTGTCGGAGGTTCTCATCCCGAGAATTTCTGCTGGAGTTTGTGAATTGAAAACAAACTTATTCCGGGTACTTAAGTCCACGTACCCGTCCGCGTACTTAAGTTGGTTATTTTCTAAAAACAATTATTCGTTAACTTAAACTTATATAAACTAAGGAATGCAAGTTCGCAAACCGTGGATATAAAGTTCATGAATTAATTTGAGTGAATCAAATCGTATTTGTTTAAATTGTGTCTATTATAAAGATCTAAGCAATTGAACAACTCTCTAACTAGTTCATTTGAGTAATTTGAACTAGTTGTGGTAAAGAAGACTATGGTTGATATGAAAATGCTGATATGACTAACCATTTGGTTAACTACTGTTGACCCAACTAGATGTACATGTTTGGGTACGGTTACACAAACCTAGATAAACATGCATTTCATTTGTGTATAACAAGCTAAGTTTCGATCTAACGGTTGAAAGATATTAGCTTGAATCTAATCAGGTTTTCATGTAACGTTGAATATTGAATGCTTTGTTACTAAGCTAACATTGATTGCAAACCTCGATTTGAAAGACTATATAAGGGAGAAATCTAGCAACTGGGAAACCTAATCCCCACACCTCCTGTGAGATACTAGTTGTATTAGCTAGAGTCGATTCTCCTTTAACCTTAGGTTTCTACCGAGACCCTGCAGGTTAACAACTTGAAGACTTCATTGGGATTGTGAAGCCAGACCGATACTACTTTCTTGTAGTTGTGTGATCTGATCTTGTTGTTTCTATCGTACTAATTACAATCGTAAGTATTGGATTGAGATTGATTTCTCTGATAGGCAAGATATAAAATAAGTCACAAACATCTTCGTCTCATGGTTTGCGATTCCACAATATCTTCTTTCGCTAGTCGATTAAGATTATTGTGAAGTGATTAATAATACCAGGTTGTTCTTCGGGAATATAAGTCCGGGTTATCAATTGGTTCCTGTTCACCTTGATTTATCAAAAGAGGGAACAAAAAACTCGTAGGTATTTCTGTGGGAGATAGATTTTATCTATTACCGTAGACTTTTTTGTGTGATATAGATTTTTTTATTAAAGTCTTCGACTTTGGGTCGTAGCAACTCTTAGTTGTGGGTGAGATCATCTAAGGGAACAAGTGCGGAGTATCCTGCTGGTATCAGATACGTAAGGAGCGCAACTGTACCTTGGATCAATGTGAGATTGATTGGGGTTCAACTACAGTCCAGAACGAAGTTAGTTTGTAGTAGGCTAGTGTCTGTAGCGGCTTAATACAGTGTGTGTTCAATCTGGACTAGGTCCCGGGGTTTTTCTGCATTTGCGGTTTCCTCGTTGACAAAAATTCTGGTGCCTGTGTTATTTCATTTTCGCATTATATTTTATTACATAATTGAAATATCACAGATTGTGCGTTGAATCAATCAATTGGGAAATCCAACCTTTGGTTGTTGATTAAAATTGATTGATACTTGAACATTGGTCTTTTGTACCTTCAAGTGATTTCTCTTGTATTCAATTAGACTCGCACATTTCTATTTGCTTGAGTAAGTATTGAATCGAGAAAGAGAGATATAACTCTTTGATATACTTTTATTAAGATTGAGTCTGACTGTCTAGTTGATTCTCTTAAAAGTATATTGGAGTTAGTCCATAAATATTTCTAATCGAAATATTGGGTTTGGTTGTTAGACCCTCGCTTTTTCAATTGGTATCAGAGCAGGCAAACACATTTAAAGATCTTATAAGTTTTTGTTTGTAGCGATCTGACTCTATAGATAGGAATTCTATCTCCATAAACGTACCACCAGTTTTCGATGGTTCAAACTACCTATGGTGAAAAATGGATATGCGTGCTTTTCTTCAAGCTCGTGATGTTCAAACATGGGTACGTGTTGTTAATGGCTATGATCCTCCGGTTAATACAGAAGGCGAAGGCGATGTATCTATCTTCATACAACCAAACCATGCATGAATATACTTCGAATTTCAGAATCAAGCTATGATTTTGGATTTAGACTTGGAAGATCATGTTATCTATATGAAATATATTTCTGGGTTCCATGAGTATATATGGAATGAGCTGAAGATGTTTTCAGTTGATAATATTGTTGAAGCAAGTATAAAAGCTAATGTCATTGAAGGTAGGATTAAGAAATCTGATTCAAAGGGAACTGCTAAGGGAAAATCTGGGGGTACCACTGTGAAAGGAGGAGAAAGGAGCAAAGAAGATGGGAAGTCTAGTGACACGGAAGGTTTAACTTGCACCCATTGCAAACAAACAGGTCATGTAATTGACAAGTTTTGGGTAAAGAACCGTCATTTAAAGCCCAACAAGTTTGCAGAGAAAAGAAGCCAAGAAGGCAGCTAGTCGCGCGAACTCCAAAAGAAATCCAAGGACTAACTGAACCCAACTCAAATATCTCCCTTATGAAAGGGGAAAAGGAAAGACCTTTAAAAGATGATCCTAGGGTGCGACTCTTCACAGTGAAGATGCAAGCCAAAACATCATTCGTTGACTCGGGAAGTCAGAAGAATTTACTTTCACATTCGTTGGTACATGAGTTGGGTTTGAAGACTTTCAAACATCCGCAAAACTATCGTTTAGGGTGGATTTAAAAGGAAGGGGGGTTACAAGTTGGAGAGCAGTGTAGTTCAAGTTTGCTTTTGATGAGTCATACATTGACAATGTTACATGCAACGTAGTTCCTTTGGATGTCTGTCAGGTAGTACTAGGTAGTCCTTACCTATGGGATAGAGATGCAACTCTACAAGGAGGGAACAAAGGTATACCTTTACCAAAGATGGGGAAAGTTTTGTGATGCGGGCTATAGATTCTCCTCTTGCGGGAGCAAGCCTGATCACAGCTTCCCAGGCTAAGCGGTTGGTGAATGCTAGCACAAAGTTCATTATCCTTGTGATTCGTTCTCTTGAGGAAAATCCGAGTAAGAGTTTTTTTAGCAGCCTTGACGGCACAACAAGAATGTGACCTAGAATGGTTGAAGTTGAAATACAAGTATTTATTTTCTGACGTCACGGGGTTACCGCCAAAGAGGAGTGTGGAGCATGAAATTATGTTGACCGGGGAGACTTGTCTTCCTAATGTAGGTCTTTATTGCACGTCCGTAGAGGAATATGATGAGATCAAGAAACAAGTCCAGGAACTTCTTGAATTAGGAATGATAGTGCCGAGTGCTTCACCTTGTGGATCAGCGGTGTTGTTGGTACCAAAGAGAGATGGGGGCTGGAATATGTGTACTGATTATAGAGCATTGAACATGATCACTATCAAAAATCGTTACCCTCTACCTAGGATAGATGACATGATGGATCAGTTGGAAAAAGCTCGAGTCTTTACAAAGTTAGATTTCAAATTCGGATACCACCAAGTGAGAGTCCGAGAAGATGATACATGTAAGACTGCTTTCAAAACAAACAAGGCTTGTTTGAATGGTTGGTGATGCCTTTGATGAATGATTTGTTACGACCTTTTATAGAATATTTTGTGATTGTTTACTTGGATGATATCCTAATATACAACAGAACTTGGGAAGAGCATCGCGTGTTGAGAAGGTGTTTAAAGTGTTACATGAAGGCCAGCTGAAGTTGAACGGAAAGAAGTGTGAGTTTGTAAAGGAAGATTTGGTGTATCTCGGATTCATTGTTGGTGGTGGATAACGGAATATTGATCCAAGGAAGGTTGAAGTGATCACTAAGTGGCCTAGACCTAGTACTGTAACTAAAATCAAGAGTTTCTTAGGGGCTTGCATATACTTGCATAAGTTTATCCGGTATTTTTCGACTATTGCAGGACCATTACATGGTTTGACGGGAGCTAAGGCAAAGTTTGAATGGAAGAAAAACAATGAAGATCCTTTTCAGTTACTAAAAAAGGAAGATTTCATAAGCACCGGTGTTGGCATTGCGTAACTTACAACGTACTTTTGAAGTTGAGACCGATACTTCTAACTTTGCAATGGGAGAAGTGTTATTACAGGATGGTAAACCAGTGGATTACCATTCAGAATTGTTCTCGGGTGTTATTAAGAACTACTAACCTCATGACAAAGAATTTTATGCTTTATATCAACATATCAAGCATTGGCGAGTGTATCTCTTAGGTAAAGAAGTAGTGGTACATTCAGATCACAAACCATCGGAATATTTACACGCACAAACGAAACTTCAAAAGCCCGACACATGAAGTGGATATCTTACTTGATGAATTTCAACATTCTCATTAAGTACAAGAAGGGAGTAACAAACAAGTTGGAAGATATGTTGTCTCGTCCACCAGTCTGAGCATTAATGGTGGCCATGAGCATTCAACCGATTGTTCATCAAGAGTATGCAGAGTCATACACATCTAGCAAAGACTTCAATAAGGTGTTAGAAAGTGTAAAGAGTGGTTTGAAAGGCGAGTTTTAACTCTAGGATGGATTGTTATACAAGGGTCAGTTACTTTGCATTCCAGAAGTGGAGATCGTTTACAATGATTGAGAGAGGCACACACATCCCGAGTTGCTGGACACTTTGGGATAAACAAAGCTCTTCTTAACCTTCATCGTTATGTATTTTGGCCAAATATGCAAAATGATGTGGCTAAGTTGGTTAGAGGGTGTAAGTTATGCTGCACATATAAACCTTCTAACAGGAAACATGGGTTATATCTACCATTACCAGTACCATCAAGGCCTTGGGAGAGTATTTCTATGGATTTTCTTGGTGAGTTACCGAAGACCAAGTCTGGTTACGAGTACTTGTTTTTTGTGGTCGACCGATTCAGCAAGATGATTGCATTAATTCCATGTACAAAGACGGTAACGGAAGCCGGTGCAGCAAAGCTCTTTTGAGCATGTGTGGAAGCATTTTGGTTTACCTACTTTGATTATTTATAATAGGGATAGTCGATTCCTTAGTCATTTTTGGAATTATGTATGGAAGATGATGGACATTAGGTTAAAGAAGAGTACATCTTTTTATCCGCAGACAGACGGACATACAAAACTGGTCAACATGAATATAGTTCACATGTTAAAGGGATATAATTCCAAGCATCCTAAAACTTGGGAAGAGAGTTTACCATATCTACAGTTTGCTTTCAATAGAGCAGTTCACAGTTCTTCGGGAAAATCTCCTTTCGAGACGTGTTATGGATAAGTTTGCTGGTGAACCAATTACTTTTATACATGTTCACTTTTTCGGTTCCTAGTTGTTGATTCTGATACTGTGATATGGTGGTGTAGTTACCTAAAATCTAAGAGAAGTTAGAAGTGAGATTCTAGGGTTTCTGAAAATGAGTTACGGGAGGTTGAGCACGAAAACTCTTCGCCTAAACCACTCACAGTGGCCGTTCAAAGGCTGTTTCAGTCACAGGGAAGAAGGATTAGGGCTGGTCTTAGGGAGGGAAGCAGATGAAGAGAGAGATCAGAGAACAAGTTATTTCTCTGAGACGTTATGAGAAAGATCATTGTAGCTTGGAAAATAGATGACCTATTTATAGCTGGATTCTCTAATTTCAAGTCGGTGAAGATAAGGTTTGCTTTCTGTGTCATGCGGAACAATTCTCCCGTCTCTTCAGGAATAGGGATAAACTAGGTTGAGTTTATCTCATTATTCCACCGCCTTTATTCTCTTCTGTGGTGAGAAATAAGCCAGGTATTTCTCACACGTGCCGTAGACCGCCATACCAAAACCCTAACCCCCCATTTGTGTGAAGCTGAGTCAGCCTTTGTGATGATATGTTGAGAGATAAATATTCTCTTTAGCCGAGTTGGCCAAGATAGAGAGATATTCTCTGATTTGTGAGAATGACTAGGATGAGTCACGTGAAAAGGAATGGAATTCCTTAGGAATCGTGTGCAGAGTGTGAGAGAAGCTGAGGCTGATCTCCCTCTTTCCATGGCCGGTCACACATGCCATGTGAAAACCATATTATTGTTAGTAGGTCCCTTTGTTGAGCATACGGTGCTCAAGAGATCCTATCCACGTTTTTGGATTCAAACTCAATCTACTAGCCGTGAGTTTATTTGAGAGGCTGAGAAATAGGCTTGAGCACTAGGTAAGGCATGTGCCTATCATGTGAATCTATCCGAGATTTTGAGGAGAGATTCGAATCTCTTCAAGATTTTGTGAAAGGCTCAAAAATCTCTCTGTGATTTTTGCAGAGAGATTTTGAATCTCTCAGAGATTTTTGCGGACGGCTCAAAACTCTCTCTGTGATTTTTGCAGAGAGATTTTGAATCTCTCAGAGAATTTTGCGGACGGCAAATCCCTTTGTGATTTTTGCAGAGAGATTTGAATTTCTCTGAGATTTTTGCAGAGAGATTTGAATCTCTCTGAGATTTTTGCAGACGGCTCAAAAATCCCTCTGTGAGTTTTGCAGAGAGATTTGAATCTCTCGGAGATTTTTGCGGACAACTCAAAAATCTCTTTGTGAGTTTTGCAAAGAGATTTAAATCTCTCTGAGATTTTTGCGGACAGCTAAAAAATATCTCCGAAGATTTTCTTAACAGATCTGTATCTCTCTGCGGTCAGCTGGGACTCGGCCTGGGGAGAGAGAGAGAAAAAGGCGCCTGATTTAATGTCTCCGCAAGACTTTGGCTCACTTGTCTTTGACCATTGTATCTTGGAGAGATGTGCTAGGAATCAACTGTGTGTCCATATGACGAGCCAACAAGACCAGTGTATCTCGAAAGGATGTTATAGGAGTCTGTCGAAATGGCTCGGAGGTAGAATAACCAGCGTATCTCACGGGGATGTCCTAGGAGTCATCCGGAAACCTCAGTAAGTCGAGGCAGATCCTAGAGCATACTGACCAGTGTATCTCGCGATGATGTACTAGGAATCAGTCTTTGGTCTCAAATAGGGTGAGTCGTGCTTACGGGAGATATGCAAATCTCTGCTCTGGGTCATAAGTCCATCGGGGACATATTTACGCATCTATAGAGCCTACATGACCAGCAGCATCTCGTTGAGGACGTATACTAGGAACCATGGCATCACAATCAGTTGTGTCTCGCGAAAACATGCTGGAATTGTGGTTGTTCTGGTTCATAAGTCTGCCGGGGACGTTTTACGCTCTACATAACCTACGTGACCAGCAGTATCTCATTGAGGATGTGCGCTAGGAGTCACGGCATCACGACCAGCAGTGTCTCGCGGGGACGTATACTAGAAATCGTGGCTAAGGATTCCTTGAGGACCAAGGGATTAATCTCTCCTGCGAGAGTTGAATTTTGTTTATAGGGTTGAAATGACGCTTTTGCCCTTTATCCAAATTTCACCATCTATATTAAGTCCCCTACTCAGAGTAGAACCTTGATTGTTCTATGATGAGTATATATAGATGGTAATGAATCATTCGTACGCAATTACAACTCATTCATCCTTTTAGACGTGCAGAATCCCCGAATTGATGTTTAGCCTTCGACCGTTGCGACTTTGATCTTGAAACCAATTCTGGACTTTGGAATTCCCTGGGACTTTGTGTTGAACGTCAAAGAAGTAATAATGAAGCCTTGATGGGCAAAAATTTCCGTTTTGGAAGAATAGAATTCGTCAATTAGGGTTTACTCGTCCAAAACCCTAATTTTC
This sequence comes from Papaver somniferum, assembly GCF_003573695.1. Classification (NCBI taxonomy): domain Eukaryota; kingdom Viridiplantae; phylum Streptophyta; class Magnoliopsida; order Ranunculales; family Papaveraceae; genus Papaver; species Papaver somniferum. The sequence goes on along the minus strand of NC_039366.1, from coordinate 149,519,532 downwards.
TCTCTTTGTGCATCCTTGAGTTTCTGAACATGTACAGGCGGGTATGTGGGGAAGAGAGAGTTTCTAAACGGTTTCTTGGATGGCCTTGATGTTGGTGAAGAGTCGTGAGCAAAGTCATGCACCTAGCCTTTGAATTTTCGGGATCCCTATCTCAGAAAAATTTTGAATTCAGGCTTGTACTTCACTTAAACCCTAATTTATCTTTTGTCTGTGTCTAGCTCCTTCAGACACTCCAGAGATGCTCAAAAAGGCTTGGTAGGCGTGCATATTCCTTATGGGGTCAGTGCTTTGCATGTTGAGAACTTGTTGAATTCCTTGTACCAATCAGACATCCCTTTTCTGAGAGAAAATGCCTATCTTCAGAGCCAAGGTTATTTTCGTCAAAAAATAATATGAGCCTGATTTTTCTTTGGCATGAGAGAGATATGGAGCCTCCCTAAGAATAGTCACGTCTTGAAAGAGGAATTGGCACGTCTCTGATCTTGGTTTTGGAAATCATGAACCTGAATTCTCTGTTTTGAGCTAAATTCCCTTTATTTTCTCTGTAATTCTGCTTTTCTGGGTTCTGTTTCAATCCCGTTCTTCTTCGAACGCTTAGAGAACTCAACATTCACGTGTATGAGGCCTTTAGAATGAGTATACGAGAGCTTGGTCGGTCTATAGCTGTAATAAGATTGTCTTCTTTGAAATACTCAAAATTGCAATATAAGGGTATTTTGGTCAAAACCCCTTATGAGCACGTTTTTATTGAAGAGTAATGAGCTAAAATGTATTGAGAGATTCTTAGAGAACCTTCTAAGAGAATGGGAGAGGCTTGGTCTCCTCTATTTTAGAATAAATCCTTTTTTCACAAAATTCTTGAAATTAGGGCTTTTTGACAAAACCCTAATTCTCTTCGTCTTTCAATCCCTCTGAAAATAATTCAGACAGAATAGATCACGTCCCCCTGGCCTAGGAGAGCATCCTCACGCATGAAAAGGGCTTGTCCACGGTTTGGAGGAATATTTAAAAGAAAAAAACCCCTCAATTTCCTTATTTGATTCAAATTCTTCTAATTTCCATTTTTAGCTCCAACTTCTTTTCCTTTTTATTGATGGCTTCCCTTTTGAGCTAGGCTTGAAAATAAAACTATTTTCAATCCCTTTTGGGCATGACCTAGTTATGGATGTCGTTCTTCCCTTCTTCTGTTTGTATCAGGACTCTTCATTTGATGTTCGTAAGAAAACTTCAGTTTTGAGAGACTTGCGTGGAATGGTTGTAAAATCTTCATACCATGTCGGATTTGAGATCCCAACCCCAATTTGAAAAGAGAAAATAATTATCTATTCTATACAAAAAGAGTGACCCGATTCCGAGTTGTTTAGGTCAGTCAACCAGTCACGTACTTTTGTCATCAGGAATCCCGTATAGAATTTCAGAAGTGTTTCACATTGCGCTTACTTCGGTGTTGGGGGAACATCTCCTAGATAGATTGTCCGTTGGAGACGCCCTTCGGATATGTGGTAGCAGAGATAAAGATAAACATATTTTATCAAGACAGTTCCCCAAAATTACTTACGAATTTTTCGTCAGTTAGCGCGTTTTCTCATGGCAGTGTACAGAAATCCTATTTGTAAGAGGATTCCCATATTCCTTGATCCTTTGCATGTTGTGACGCCTTGAGTATGCCTCCTGGGGTATTATGACTTTACTAGCTTCCTTATATTAGCATAATACGTGGCCTTTGTCTCCATGAACTCTAATCCCACCTATGAAGCAAATTTAGTCGCCAAACCTAAATTTCCTTTTTACTTCCATATCTCAATATACCTTGTTTGATTCCATCTTCTTTTGTAGACTCATGACATGGGAAGGACTCAAGATGTACTTACTGGAAATATAACATAAATATCCTCTCTTGACAATGCTTCATCTACCCATCAGTCCCCAGGTTTGGTGATTCTCGTGTCGAAGAAACCCGAAGAGATGAAGCACAACCATCGAATACCGTTGAATATCCTACTACAAGTCTTGATTTTGTTGGACCTAGTACAACCATGGGCTCAAATGAAATACTCGTAGGGGGATTTGGTGTTGTTACCAAATATGCCGAACTATACCGGTCGATTTGGCAAAGATATGGCCACATTGCTACAATGAGGATAATGACTTATGTTGTTCATCCTATGATTGAAATAGTTAACGACTTGATGGAGACCCTCGATGTCACACGGGACTTGACTCTGAACAAAATTCCTTCTGGTTACTTCATGGATCTTGGAAAGATCTTGACCACTGGTGAAAATCTTCGCTTTAACGTGAGATGGCTCCGAGAATGGCTCAACAATATCCAAGCCGAATTTGAAAAGTTGTTGCACTCTGGCCCTCGCTTTTCAAGATATGCTCTTCAGGGTGAGGATGAGTTCGCCCTTGGTAGTATGGAGATGAGGCGAGATTCGACAATTTTAGAGGACTTCAGAAAGAGATTCGGAGTGTAGAGACAACTGACCGGCATGAGGGTGATTTCTCGGAATCCATGTCTTGACTTCAAATGAGACACTTGCCGACGGATTTAATATCATGATAATTCTGAACGGTCTTGCTTCTGATGATCTCGTAAACCTTGGAACTCGGTGACAACCTGTGAGAATCTCTGCTTTCAATATGAGGTGGTTGCGAGAGTGGCTCGATTCTGTCAGGGTCCGTAGAGGTGAGTTGAGTTCAGGTCCTCGCTTTTCAGAAATTTTCTTCATCTGGAGATGTGTATGGTGTATGAAGAGTTGTAACATGCTAAGCAGGCGGCCCAAGATGCATAATCCAAAGTAAAAAAAGTTGAACATGAAGCAAGAGATCTTCTCTAGGGAGCTATGTCGGATGATTTTCTTCAGGGTTGATATTTTGTCTCTCTAAACCTTTCAAGTATGCATATGGTAAATGAAGCGGATCCTCATGAGTTCGAACTTGATGAAAAACCTAGATTTCTCCGTCGGGTATGCGAGTAGGTAAAAACCTTAAGTAAAATTCGTAATAGGAAGTTCTTCCTTGCGCGATCTTCACACCGGAGGTTGTAGGAACTTCGTTTGACGTCCGAATTTGGTGGTTGACCCCAACTATCGAACAGAAAAGACATGCCTTTCATCTATTAGAGAAAAAAATACGATTTGGAGATTGTTTTCAGGTGATAAGTCCTCGTGAAGTTGAACTCAGAAATATATGGTTTTTCAGCAGCTATATATTCCAGTGTTTTGATCATAACTCTTAGATTGTATTTCGGAATGTCAAGCACTTTTATCATGCAGTAGTATAGACATACATTTTTTTCGGGGGGCATCATCGAATTCTCTAATAAGTTTTCCATCTCGTCGAGTTAGATAGATGAAGTGTGAGCCACGTCTGAATAAAGTAGAAACTATAGACTTTTCTTTAACTCGATTGCGAACCCTAATTTGTCTCATGTGTGGATCCAGAGCAGAGGGAGGATTCAAAAGCTTATTTTCTTTGGTACATGTATCCATTTGTGAAAACCTTTAAAAAAGGTTTGAAAAATCCCATCTTGCTTGATTATGGCAGAAAACCTAAATTAGGTGTGATGGGTGAGTTCTTCTCATCTTCGTCTTGCGAAAGTATTATGGCCTCTTTATTGTGGGATTGATTTCCAATCCCCATAGGATAGCATCTTGTAAGTATCAATACGTTCACAAGAGTTGAAGCACGTTGTCATAGGAGAAGGCTATTGTGCCCGAGGCTCAGTCTACAGATCTGATTCTTCCTCATATAGCTTTAGTGACAAGTATCTGACTTGGGAAATTCCAAATTCTACCAATTTGTTCGCGTGTTCCGGAATATTCATGTCGACAGCGTAAGAGTTTGTCACATAGGAGTTGGATGTTTGGACAGTCTCATGTAAATCATACAGATGTATGATGCACGGTTCTTTGTTAGTTCCCAGTTTGATCAAAACCAGGGATTCTCATTGACTCGGGAGCTTGAAAAATGAAGTAAGACCCATGTAGAGTAAGAGATTGAGTCTTAAAGGCGGGCAAGCGATACTCTATGGATTGGAGACGTCTGTGGAGAGTCGTGTAGAGTGTTCGTCCGCATGTTTCTTCCTGGACAAGATGAAGTTGTTGTTCCGCCTCTACTAGGTGTCTTGACAGGGATCCATGTGAACTTGTTTAGCTAAATCATCTATCAAAATCTAACTTTCTTCTGGGAAATGGTAAACCAAAATTAATAGAAGTAGACACGTCATAGGAGCAGTACAACAGTGAACGTATTATAGGACTAGTGATGCAAGAGACGTGCTTTAAGGACAATAGAAATCTGGTTTGTGTTAAGGTTGTTGATGATAGAGTTCTTTGAAAGTACCCATGGTTCATCCCAACTTGAGGAAATGTTATTTTTTGTTTAAGAAGCCATAAGTGGTCGTCGTGTCTTGTTCTTCGGTCATCACGTCCAACTCTGACACATGGGCTATCTTATCGAACTGGTCTTTCTAAGAGAAAAGGCTTTGACTGAGGGAACTAGTATGCGTCTGGATAAGTAGCATGTGTCCTGTAGAAACGATCTCGGATTCTTCCCTTGTTTATTTCAGTGATAGTAGTTAGTTGTGGTTGTATGACGAGTAATGAAGTTTTATCTGAATTGTTGGCCTCACTTCAGATTTCTTTTTCCTTGATAAGTTCGAGTGGGTGCAAAGATAATTTCCTTCACCGTCTTGGGTGAACTAAGATCCCATCGTAAAATAAAGTTGGATGGTCGTTGGCGCAGTTGAGCTAGAGGCTCGCTGAAACTGGTTGTAATTGATGGGGATAGTTTCTCCTATTTCTGACAGAACAGATGTTGAGATAACATATCAACCAGCGGTTTTGAACCTTCGGGTAAGTATGAGCTTGTCCGAGCATCATCTTCGAAAATAGTCTTGTCTGATACTTTGTTGTTTTCTGGTCATGATCCTCTAAAGAAGGAAGAACGACAAGTTGTGTCTTGGCTTGATATGGTAGTCCATGAAAGTAGGCGGCTCTGTAACGTTTTGATTAGGTCACGAATTTTATGGTGCCTTTCCAACTTTTCCTTAAGTTTATCCTGTAGATAATGAAAATAAAAAATCCAAACGGAAAAAGAACTAGGTCAACCGGATACAGAATGAAAGAATTATAAGTAAAATGGTAAAGTGAAGTAAACTTCCCGAGTCCCCTGTGATCAGGTTGAGGGCCCTTGAACTAAACGAATTTTGGAGCAAATATTCGTCAGAATCTCCAAGTTTAGAGCGTCATCTGGTCCTTGAGGGTGATAAGGTCGGCTGGATGGTTGCTCATTTGCTCTATCGCGTTCGTAATGAGCTGTATCTTCTCCAGTGAGGTCGATTGCAGGAAAGATCTCATAAGTGCTATGCTATTCTCAGCAGTTTTGGCACTCCTTCTTTAGGAAACGTATACTCGATCTAGATTTGTTGGATCTATCCCTATTGGTAACTCTAAAGGTGTTTTCAGATAAGCCTGGATGTCGATCTGAGATTTTGAAAGATTCTGTTGAGTCCCAGGAGCTCGCCTTGGTGTTTACCCAACATTTTCAAGGATTAACAGTAGATTTTCATGAAAAATGCTACTGGGGAGTTTTGTTATGCAGGGAGATATCCATGTGATCCGGGACGCACTAACCTATTCACTAAGGTCAAACTCGAAGGAGAGAGAAAGTGCTGGTAGGGATAAATCTCTCGGCTAAGTTCGTAATGAATTTACAGAAACTGAATCAATGGAACGTTTCTTGTGTTTGGATTGTTGGAATCGTCTTCCTTCCTAAGATACCTTGATTGATATCTGTAACTGAGTGAACAACCTCCCACTGTGGTCGCCAAAATGTAGTTACCTAAAATCTGAGAGAAGCTAGAAGTGAGATTCTAGGTTTTCTGAAAATGAGTTACGAGAGGTTGAGCACGAACAATCTTCGCCTAAAACACGCACAGTGGCCGTTCAAAGGATGCTTCAATCACAGGGAAGAAGGATTAGGGCTGGTCTTAGGGAGGGAAGCAGATGAACAGAGAGATCAGAGAACGAGTTGTTTCTCTGAGAGGTTATGAGAAAGATCATTGTAGCTTGGAAAATAGATGACCTATTTGTAGATGGATTCTTTAATCTCAAGTCGGTGAATATAAGGATTGCTTTCTCTGCCATGCGGAACAATTCTCCCGTCTCTTCAGGAATAGGGATAAACTAGGTTGAGTTTATCTCATTATTCCACTGCCTTTATTCTCTTCTGCGGTGAGAAATAAGTCGGGTATTTCTCACACGTGTCGTAGACCGCCAGATCAAAACCCTAACCCCCATTTGTGTGAAGCTGAGTCAGCCTTTGTGATGACGTGTTGAGAGAGAAATATTCTCTTTAGCCGAGTTGGCCAAGATAGAGAGATATTCTATGATTTGTGAGAATGACTAGGATGAGTCACGTGAAAAGGAATGGAATTCCTTAGGAATCGTGTGCAGAGTGTGAGAGGGGCTGAGGTTCATCTCCCTCTTTCCATGGCCGGTCACACATGTCATGTGAAAACCATATTATTGTTTGTAGGTCCCTTTGTTGAGCATGCGGTGCTCAAGAGAGCCTATCCACGTTTTTGGATTCAAACTCAATCTACTAGCCGTGAGTGTATTTCAGAGGCTGAGAAATAGGATTGAGCACTAGGTAAGGCGTGTGCCTATCATGTGAATCTATCCGTGATTTTGAGGAGAGATTCGAATCTCTTCAAGATTTTGTGAAAGGTTCAAAAATCTCTCTGTGATTTTTGCATATTGATTTTGAATCTCTCAGAGATTTTTGCGGACGGCTCAGAAATCCCTTTGTAATTTTTGCAGAGAGATTTGAATCTCTTTGAGATTTTTGCAGACGGCTCAAAAATCCCTCTATGAGTTTTGCAGAGAGATTTGAATCCCTCTGAGATTTTTGCAGAGAACTCAAAAATCTCTCTGTGAGGTTTGCATAGATTTGAATCTCTCTGAGATTTTTGCGGACAGCTCAAAAATCTCTCCGAAGATTTTCTTAACAGATCCGTATCTCTCTGCGGTCAGCTGGGACTCGGCCTGAGGAGAGAAAGAGAAAAGGCACCCGATTTTAATGTCTCTGCGAGACTTTGGCTCACTTGTGTTTGACCAGCGTATCTTGCAGAGATGTGCTAGGAATCAAATGTGTGTCCATATGACGAGCCAACAAGACCAGTGTATCTCGAAAGGATGTTATAGGAGTCTTTCGAAAAGGCTCAAAGGCAGAATAACCAGCGTATCTTGCGGGGATGTCCTAGGAGTTATCCGGAAACCTCAGTAAGTCGAGTCAGAGCCTACAGCAGACATGACCAGTGTATCTCGCGATGATGTACTAGGAATCAGTCTTTGGTCTCAAATAGGGTGAGTCGTGCTTACAGGAGATATGCAAATCTCCGCTCTGGGTCATAAGTCCATCGGGGACATATTTACGCATCTACAGAGCCTACATGACCAGCGGCATCTCGTTGAGGACGTATACTAGGAATCATGGCATCACAATCAGCCGCGTCTCGCGAAAACAAGCTGGAATTGTAGTTGTTCTGGTTCATAAGTCTGCCGGGGACGTTTTACGCTCTACAGAACCTACGTGACCAGCAGTATCTCGTTGAGGATGTGCGCTAGGAGTCACGGCATCACGATCAACAGTGTCTCGCGGGGACGTATACTAGAAATCGTGGCTAAGGATGCCTTGAGGACCAAGGGCTTAATCTCTCCCGTGAGAGTTGAGTTCTTTCTATAGGGTTGAAATGACGCTTTTGCTCTTTATCCAAATTTCACCATCTACAGGTGGTGATTTAAGTACTTCAAATATTAATCAATTTAAGAAAAGAAAGACAACAAAGGAGTGTAAAAATAGATAGTGGTTTTTAAAAATGAAAAACTCGTTTGGAAAAAAATTTAAGTATGAATTCAAAATTTTAAAGGAAACTTTTGAATTTGTTTGTCATATAACATAATCTAATATATGTTACAAAGTTCTTATATGTTGGGTATGTTCTAGCACGATTTTCAGTTTCAGGCCATCCAATGTATTTTTCTTTTAATATGTCTTCAACTGCCTTGTATACCTTTAAAAAGTATCTGAGAAAAGTCTGGGAAGCTATTACCAAACTTGCTCGTACATTGTTTATTCTTTGCTACAGTGGTCAAACTTTGCTCATACTAGTTCATTTATAGGGGAACTACGTCATAACCCATGCCATAACGGCACGGCAAAGGATATGTGTTTAAATGTATCTCCCAATCCTTATATATTACAGTTGTTTGCATAAAATTGATCCGATGTATTTTTGCTAACATTATGGAGATATAGAGTTGGTTAGAAAATATGTCCTTATCCTCATTTGTTTTCGTTTTAATGTTATATCCGGTAGTCATACAAATTCCGAGGACAAACATTGTTAATTGTTAAAGCGAATCCTATGTGCAGTGGAACATGACTTTGAAAAACTAAGTAGTATCCCTACTTCAAAATAATATAAAATAAAAATCATCCAAAGTGAGTCACCAAATTTGTAACATCCAGGATTACTTCCAAATCAATAAGTTTAATCTTACAAAATCTGTTAGCTTTAGTGTTTACTTTTTTCTCTATGGTGACATAAATCGTCCCAAATTTATAGGTTTAGTTTATTCATTTCTTAAAGTTGAATAATTTGTAATTTTTGATCCATTTCGTTTCTTATCTCTTCATCTTCTCCATTTACCTATTCCCATGAGGAATCCATGAGACAGAAAAGGAGAAGTAAATGGAGAGAAATATGTGAAAGCGAATCGATTACAATTAATTTTTATGTAGCCTTGTATTTGGTCTGAATATCAACTATTGATTTATCTTTACGTTTGAAAAAAAAATTTATCGTAAACTAAAACATAATTCAAAAAAAAAAAAAAAAAACTAATCAAGAGTAATTAAGTGGTTTATCTATCTCAGGATACCTTTTTTTTTTTGCTCCGTTACCGCTACTTCTTCCACCACCACCATTTACGTCACCCCTCCACCAGTTACCAACACCCACCACCATTATCGTCACCGCGTCCACCACCTTCTCCCACCGTCACAACCACTGTTAATGTCTACTTATATAGTTAATATCAAATAATTTGTTACTCCCTCCGTCCTAAATTATTAGTCCGCTTTGACTAAGTCAAGATATTAAGGAGATCGAAGGAATGTACAAGACTACCCCTATTAAATGAGATATTATTACTAAAATTAAAAGGAGTATATGGAGTATGTAAGAAAAATACATCGGTAATTATAATATTTATAGAAATATTTAAATATAAGATAAAAATAAAAAATTTTATGGATTGATTTAATAAATTTGTTTCCTATTAAGGAAGATATCATTTAATATTTAGATTGGTGATATTTAAAATAATTTTATAATTGTAAAAGTTTCAAGGATATATTTGAGAATTTAACTAAAAAATATGACTATAAACAGAAGCTGGACAACATTTTAGGACAAACGAAAATAGAATAGAGGACATAAATTTTAGGACAGAAGAAGTATTTATTAATGAAAATATATCTATTAGATTAATTAATGAAACATTTATTTTGGAATACTTATCAATAGAATATTTATTATTAAAATTTAATGGAATACTACTACTAATAATAATAATATAAATGTTGGATTAAGCAAACCATAACCATTGATTTATGTTATTCCTAGACAAATCTTGGGAGTGGAGTGGGAGGAGAGGATAAATCCCAGACGCCAGTAAGACATCCACTCCCAATATAAGAAAAGTTGATAAAGGTATCCCAGAGGACACCTACTATTCAGACTGTCATTTTGGATAAGGGGCACCCAGTTGATAAGGGGTAACCGTAGGGCAACTGCTATTTACACCTCACAAATTGCTAAGGGGAACCCACTACTATTCACACATCAGCAGCTGTTAGGGGGAGGTCATCATTTTCAATTCAAAGAATCAAATTGGCGGGAACATATTTACAGAGTTGCGAACTCCATGATCTGGATATGAACGATATTTTCTCGTGGATTTTCACTGGACTAGGTTGGTTTGGGCCTGTTACATTGAAACAGGATTGGTAGTTGGTTTGATATCGTAAAAATGGGCTGTATAATCGGTTCTCGGCTAAACAGGGAATAAACTTATTCACCTGCGTAAAGTTTGGATTGATTCTGGAAAAGATTTTCGCGAGCTTTCTTTTTGGATATGGATCAATATGGGCTTGATACGAGTATAAAGGAGCGGTGACGTGTTTTGGGAAGTTAAAAAGGAATCAAATCCTTGTATTCTCGGGAATTATCTAAAATAGGGGAGGAGTAATACTCGGGTGCTGTTTTTAGTTATTACGTGAACTGAAGAGAGAAAATATTTTCTGTTCGATTTGTTTCTATCCTAAGAAAAGTTTTGAACAGCTACGCGTATGGAAGATATATGGGGAAGAAAAGTCCGAGATTTTCGTATGAAGAAAGTAGAGAATTTAATCGGGTTCGCATGGTGATGTGGTATATATAAACCTACTGGGATTCCCAGAGGGGGGTATCGGGAGTTTTGGGGACCGAACGGAGGGTTTGGAAGACCTGCAGAGCAACAACTCAACAGTTGCAGGCGAGTTCATCATCAACAGAGACGGAAGAAGAAGAAGCACAGAACAGTCACTATTTCTTTCGAATTTGTAAAAGTTCTGCAACAATTATTTCTGTTAGGATTCTCTGTAACGTGGGTTCTGTAACAATTATATCTGTTACAAACACACTACTTTATTAGTTTTCTCTTGTTTTTCACCCTTTTGAGCTATGAACACCTATTTTGAGCACGTGAATAATATGAGGAGCTAAACCCCATTTCTTAGGCGAAGGAGGAAGCCATTTTTCCAATTATTATGTGGTAATTTATATTTAACTTAATTTTTGTAATTTTTTTATGATTATTTGCACTGAACTGAAATCGAATATATGATTCTGATTAAGTGGTTGTGTTCTCAATTGATGGGTCATGCTTAAGTTAAGTCTTTTGATGGTCCATGCTTTCGATTTACAACTACTGTTTTGAGAATCTACTTGTCTAGGAAAAAATATTAGAATCAATTTAAACATAAAGAGTTGCATGAATATTGATTAGATTAAATCACATAAAAATTGGAGATTGGTGGAATCCTGAGTCTCAGCGCTTTTAAAATCTTGATACAACCTTCTTTGAGTTTTCTAGTTTTATTTGAATCTAAAAATCATCCTTTACAAGTCTGAGTGAACGACATCTTTCTTACCACTTTACAACAACTTTGAAAATCACATCATTTTTCATGATAAATGTTCATTTAATGAACCTAATAAATACATATTTTTATTAATGAATAAGTTTATTAAAAACTATATATATATATATTGATCGGCAAAGAATTTGGTGCTGGCGAGTTTCGAACTTAGGTAACTGGTATCATCACCCAATGACTTTACCATTGTACTACAATGACCCCGGTTAAAAATTAGATCAATAATTTTTAATGTTGGTAGTGAAAGAAGCAGTGGGTGGTGGAAACAGTGGCGGGGAGGGAAAATCAAAAACATCATCTAAAGAAAGTCTTTGGATCGAGCGAGTCGAGCTCTGAGGATCGGGCGACCAACTCATTTCTCTTTCTCTTTCTCGATTTCAAATTCAATGTTCTTCGTCATTAATTCAGGTGATTTCAACATACACATCAATGTTTGGTGTTTATTTCTTCTTCAAGTGTTAGGGTTTCGCTTTTAATTCAGGTAGTTATCATTAATTTTGTTCATGGAAAATTCTTCAAATCCAGATATGGGTTCTTCTAATATTGATTCAAATAACTCTGTCGATCTTATTAATCCTGTTGAGGAAAGTTCTTCAATAGATCTTGTAAAAGGAACTGATGATAGATGTGCAATTTGGAAGTTCTCATTAATTGGAAGATTTGATCTAGTTCGATTAAAATTTTCTGAAGTTGTTTTGGATCTAAAAAGTCAGTGGAAATTAACTGGTCAATGCAAAATGATTCCATTAGGAAAAGGATTTTTTACAATCAAACTTGATAATGAGAAGGATCAAGGATACATAAAAGCTGGTAAATGGGAAGTTCGTCATCAGGAATTATGGATTAGGAACTGGATACCTAATTTTCGTCCAGAAAATCATCGTACTTCTTTTGCAAATATTTGGGTTCATTTTCCAGGATTAAGCTTAGAGTACTGGGATGAACAAACATTATTTACCATTTGCAAAGCTTTGGGTACTCCTGTTAAAGTAGATGAAGCTACCTTAAATTTTGAAAGTGGATTATATGCAAGAGTCTTAGTCAATATTGATTTGGCAAAGAAAATTCCACATAATCTTTGGATCAAAACAAAATTTGGAGGGTTTATGCAAGATGTTTTACTTACAAACCTTCCAAAATTCTGCCATAACTGCAAAATTGCAGGTCATTTTCAATTTGAGTGCAGAGTAAAGAAGGTATCACATGAAACACGTACTCAACAAAACATCAGTAATTCTCCACTGGTGGGTTCCACATCAAAAAATCAAGATAACAATGATTCTCAGAAATTACAGGAAGTAAACAAGAGCACTACTTCTCCTACATCAACTCCACACCCAACAAATGGTGAGAAGTTTGATATTTATTTTACCCCAGTAACTAATATTAATCCACAAAAATTTATTCCTCCACATTCCAGTCATGCACTCAATATTACTTCAGGAAGATTTGGTTCATTAAATACAGTTGTTAAAGAAGAAATTGTTATCAATATGACTGAGGAAAGAACTATTATAGATCCAACAAGAATATCACAAATAGCTGAAGATAATACAGTGGAAAAAAGTGTGATCAATTTCATTAGTGGGAAGTATGGTTCAATATCTGAAGAAAGAATTCCTATCACAACTTGGTCAAAAGTGATTCAAAAACCATCTGCATCAAAGGCAACCAGCTCAACTGAACAAATACAACAAGCAGACCCAAAGGTAAAATTCCTCTGAACACTAATAAATATAGTTTTAGGAAGAATCAAGGAAGGAGGTGGGGGGGGGGGTACTAAGGGCCTCCATCCTCAACTATGAAGATAATTTTTTGGAATTTAAGGGGCCTTAGAAGGACTAGGGCTCAAAATAAATTGTGGACTTTAGTTAATCAATTTTCACCATCAATTCTTTTTATAGCTGAACCAAAGGTAGTGTGTAGTTCATCTTCTTGCAATAAGTTAAACTTACCAAGAATGCAATCCATGGTTATTCATAATTCAGTACTAAACAAGAAGGGGAATATTTGGATATTCTGGAATAAAGCATTGCCAACTCCATCTGTGGTTTCATTATCAAGTCAAATGATTACTGTCAGTGTTGGAGATACTCTTATATCTGGTGTACATGCTCATGTTAGTGTTATTCAAAGAAGAGTGTTATGGTCAGAAATGGAAGCAATAAGTGCTCTAAAGAAGCCATGGCTAGTGATTGGTGATTTTAATACTATAAGTTCTATTGATGAAAAGGTTGGAGGGAGAAGTCCTAATAGAAAAAGTATGCTTGATTTTACTAAATGTTTGGATAAGTGTGAATTGATTCAATCTCCTCATTCAGGGTTGCAATATTCTTGGTCAAATGGTCAACAAGGTACTAAAATAATTTTATGTGCATTGGACAGAGCAGTCTATAATCAGTTGTGGGTGCAGAATTATGGAAACTGGAATTATAAAATTGGTATCAGAATTGCATCTGATCATGCTCCTTTATTAGGTGGTAGTAATGATATTCCAAATCCACTAAATTGTCCAAACAAATTTCAGAAAATGTGGTTGTCTCATCCTGGATTTATGGAAGTGGTGCATTCAAGTTGGTCTGAACCTATGAGGGGTAATCCAGCTTATGTTTTTCAAAGCAAACTAAAAAAGTTGAAAAAAGTTTTAAATGATTGGAATTGGAGTGTGTTTGGAGATGTTCATGTCAAAATAAAAGAATCTGAAAAGCAGTACAAGAAGCAATGAGTATTTCGGATGACAGTCCTTTTGATGTGGAAGCTTTAAATACTTTGGTTGATGCTGAAAACATTTTTAATTCTAGAGAGGTTCAGTTGCAAACTTTATTGAAGCAAAAAGAAAAAATAAATTGGGTCAAAGATGGTGCAGCCAATACAACATTTTTTCATACAAATTTATAGATAAGAAAGGCCAAGAATCTCATAAGTGAATTGGAAGCTGGAGATGGTAATGTGCTTACTGATCAAAAGGATATAGCAGAAGAATTAATCAAATACTTTGAGAAGAAGTTTAAATTTCAAGAAGTTAACATTGAAGATTCTCTACTTAACAATATTCCTGAAGTAATAACTAGTGAGCATCAAGAAATGTTAGAAAAAATTCCATAAGAAGAAGAGATTAAAAATACAATTTTCAGCATGGATCCTGATAGCTCTCCAGGTCCAGATGGTTTTTCAGGTCATTTTTATAGAGCATGTTGGCAGATAATAAAGGAAGATGTAGTGCAAGCCATTCAATTCTGCTGGTCAAAGAAATTTATTCCAAAAGGAATGAATTCAAATTTTTTAGTACTGCTTCCAAAAGTTGAGGGTACAAAATCTCCCAATCGGTATAGGCCTATAGGTCTCAGCAATGTCAGCTTCAAAATATTCACTAAACTTATTGCTAACAGAATGAATGGTTTGATGACAAAGTTAATTTCACCTCAACATGCTGCCTATGTCAAAGGAAGAAGTATACATGAGCAAATTTTACTTGCATCAGAAATGGTGAATGAGATGAGGAAGAAAAGGAGAAGTGGAAATGTGAGTCTCAAATTGGACATCTCTCAAGCATATGATTCAGTCAGCTGGGAATTCCTCTCTCAAGTATTGCAAAAATTTGGTTTTTCCAAAACTGGGTGTGAATGGCTTCATGTTCTGTTCAAATATGCTAAAATATCAGTCATGCTTAATGGTGGACCATGTGTTTTTTTTTCAGTAGGCAGAGGCTTGAGACAGGGTGATCCCTTGTCTCCAGTCCTATTTGTCTTAATGGAATAAGTGTTAAGTAGAAGTCTAACTGAGATGGTTAAAAGTGGTCTCATTACTCCAATGGTTATAAGACAAGGTATTCACCCCACACACTTATTTTTTACTGATGATGTCTTAATTTTTTTAAATGGAGCCAAGAAAAGTTTAATGAATCTTCTCAAACTGTTAGAGAATTATCAAGCAAGTTCAGGGCAAATCATTAATAAGATGAAAAGTAAATGTTTTATACATGGGACATCTACCTTGAGGAAATATTTAATTCAAGATATATTGCAAATGGAAGTGAGTGAATTTCCATATAAGTACTTGGGAGTTGTGCTTGTCGCTGGTAGAGTTAAGTCTTCAACTATTTGTCTTATGGTGGAGATGATGCAGAGAAGACGGGCAAGCTGGAAGGGAAAACTTTTGTCATTTCAGGACAGGTTAGTATTGATCAAATCAGTCCTTTACAACATTCCAGTATATAATATGACAATATACATATGGCCTTCTTCAGTGATAAAAACTTGTGAAAAGATAATCAGAAATTTCCTTTGGTCTGGGGACAATAAAGTGAGAAATTACACTGTATTGGCATGGAAAAAGGTTTGCAGTCCTTACTCTGAAGGTGGCTTAGGAATTCAAAGATTAGAAACCATCAACAAAGCATTTCTAATGAAGATGATGTGGAAATTATTAAATTCTCAAGAAGATTGGGCATTATTTTTCAAAGCAAAATATAAAGACAAACATGGTCAGTGGAATAATAACTGGAAATAATCCTCAGTTTGGAGTGGTTTGGAGTGGTTTGAAGTGGGCAATGTAATCTTTACAAGAGGACTTACAATGGAATGTGGGTGATGGGAAGTCAATTTTAGTATGGTTTGACAACTGGATTGGAGATTCTTCACTTATTAATGTCATGGGCCAATCTCAGTTTGTTAAAAACAATATGAATATGAAGGTAGATGATATTTTAAACAATGGAAATTGGTCTATCCCAGAGGAAATCAAGAGTGCAATAGTTCCTTTCAGCCTGCCTGATGTTAGTGGTATGAATGATGAATTATGTTGGAAAGTAACACTCTCATGTGAATTTACAATTTCAGCTGCTATTAACAAAATCAGAACAAAAGGGGAGAAAAAGTGCAATGGTCTAAATACATATGGAATGCATTTCTCCATCCCAGTATTGGAAGCAATGTGTGGAAGTTAATTCAGGGACTCTATATTGATAATACTAAAATGGTTAAAAATGGTTATGACATGGTATCCAGATGATGTGTATGTGAAGAAGATGAAGATAGTATGAGCCATCTATTGTGGGAGTGTAATTTCAGTTTGGATATATGGAATTGGTTATGTAATATTTTCAACTTCTCTCTGCCAAAATCTTTTGATGAAGTTTGAACATGTGCAAGAAATAAGAGCTCATTGATTCAACAGGTACGACTCATAGCTTCTTGTCTTACATTAAAAAAGTTGTGGTTTCAAAAAAATAAGAGATTCTTTGAAGAAATTAAACCTGATATTTCAAAATTCAAGTGCAAACTGTTGAAGACAATAGCTGGACATAGTATCGGAATTAAAGGCAGCAAATGGAATCAAGTGTATGATAACCAGACTATATCTTTCTTCAAGTTGGGGCCAAGATTTTCCAGATATCAAAGCATTATAGCTTGTCAGTGGAATGAACCTGAATTTGATTTCACTATGTTTTGTTGTGATGGAGCCTCCTTTGGAAATCCAAGAGCAGCTGGCTTTGGAATTGTCATTAGATATCATTCTACTCAGGTTCTTGGTGCAGTTACTGGTGGATTGGGGATTGCAACTAATTATATAGCTGAAGTTTATGTGGTTGTTAATGCAGCTGAATTGGCTGTGGACTGGAAATTGCAAAAGATTATCATAAAATCTGATTCCAAGACAGTGTCTGATCAGTTTGAACATGATGAAATTCCCTGGTTTGTTAGAACAAGGTGGAGAAATGCAAGTAAAAGAATTTCAGTAATCAGATTTGCCCACAGTTTAATAGAAATCAACTTCTCTGCAGATTGTGCTGCTAAAAAAGGTGTTTCTTTACATGTAGGAGAAAAAAATGTGTATTTGGGTAGACCTTACTGGTTAAAAAGAGTAGAAATACCAGGAGTCACTTATTATAGATTTTGTTAATTAGTTGTCTTAAGTGTCATTTAAGTCTGTTCAAGGTTATGCTAGAGTCTAGTATTGTTTTGTTTTTGTTTTTTAAAACTCATTTGTAATTCCCTTTTTTCATCAATATAAATATATGATTCAGCAAAAAAAAAAGAAAAAAAGTGGCGGGTATTTGTGAGTGGTGGAGGTGGTAACATTACTGGTGGTGGAAAAAATAGTGGGTGTGACTGTTTTTTACGTACGGCGGTGGATGTTAGTGAATAGTAGTGGATAATAATAGTTTTGTGTCTTTACAAAATGGAAACATTTTATTGTGATAGATGTAGTTGGCTGTTTTTAGCATAACTGGTAAGGACAAAACACAAATATTTTGAGGAAGATACTAAATCATATAAGATAATATGATCATGTCCGCTAAATCGCCCAAATGGGATCCCAACTATTTATAGTACCCGATCGAATAAATCACGGTTTATAGTACTAAAATAAAATTGATTACATTTCCAGAATACAAAACAAAGTTTGGACAAGTTAGGCTAGATAAGAAACGATAATTTATACCTGCAGAACAGGCACAGGCAAGGGTATGTGTTCCAAATGTATCCATAGATTCATACATGTCGTAATTGTCTGAGAAGAATCGAACCGATCGATCCAGGTCTAAATGTTTTGAGGAGGTGGTTAATAAACATGTCCTTATCCTCGAATCTTTTAATATTGTGTATGTAAGTCATACAACCCTTTGGGACAAACATTGTTAATCGTTAGAGAAAATCCTATGGGCAGTAGAACATTACTTCGTTCACTACTTCAAAAAAATATCATCTAAGGTCATTCACCAAACTTGTAACAAAACTAAAAACACCTAAAATTACTTTAAAATCAATTAGATTAATCTTGCAAAATCTGTTAGCATTAGAATTTAATTTTTCTCTGTGATATAAATTGTTGGGTTTTCAATTTACATAGATTTGTGTTTATTCATTTTCCTAAAATTTATAATAATATTTAATTTTTGATCCATTTTTTTTCTTGTCTCTTTACCTATTATCATGAACTATTTCTCAAGCATGCATAATTACACGAAGTTGGGGAGAAATGACAAAAACACAAATCATGACAAAAAAAGGGAATAAAGAGAGATGTGAGAAACTGAATCAATTACAATTAATTCACACGTAGCCTTGCATAATCCCATGAAGTAGTGGAGAAATAATGACAGCAACAGAAACCATGACAAAAAAGGGGAATAAAGAGAGATGTGAGAAATTGAACCGATTACAATTAATTCGCATGTAGCCTTGTGTTTGGTTAATCTTTTTTGTAGGTTTCATTTTTCTTCATTCCCCCTCCCAGCAAATCTTAAAATCACAACATCTTCTTTTTTGGAAAAATCTGGCCTTTAAAAATTGTTCTAATTTTAGAAAATAGTAAAAAAAAAAGTAATTTGAAAGCTAAAATCAAAATAAAACCACTACTTCTTCCACCACCACATTATCGTCACCACTCCATAGTCTCACCAATACCCACCAACATTATCCCCATCGCCGATCCACCACCACCACACACCATCATAACCACCATTAGTGCTTAATTTACCTATCTTAGGACCCCTTTTCTCACCCTACTACCACTACTTCTTCTACCACCACATTATCGTCACCACTCCACCAGTCTCACCAATACTCACCACCATTATCCCCACCAACTTCCCACCATTAATGATTATTGATATGGTTAATATCAAATAAATTTATTATGTGTTAACAAAAATATATTCATTTGATTAATTAAAGAAACTTTTATCATGAAATATCAATTGAAATTTATTATTAAATTTTAATTAAACGTGATCATTTGGGTAGATCTATGTTCTACAAGTATAAATTTGATTGTTTTTTATCTAGCCTAACTTGTCCTAACTTTGTTTTGTATTCTGGAAATGTAATCAATTTTATTTTAATACCAAAAACCGTGATTATTCAATCGGGTACTATAAATAGCTGGGATCCCATTTGGGTGATCCAGGGTCATGATCATATTGTCTTATACGATTTATTATCCTCCTCAAAATATTTGTGTTTTGTCCTTACCAGTTGTGCTAAAAACAACCAACTACATTTGTCACAATAAAATGTTTCCCATTTTGTAAAGACAAAAAACTATTATTCTCCATTACTATTCAATAACATCCACCACCATACGTAAAATCAGCCACGCCCACTATTTTTTCCACCACCAGTAATGTTACCATCTCCACCACTCACAAATACCCGTCATTGTTTCCACCACCCACTGCTTCTTTCACTACAACCATTAAAAATTATTAATTTTTAACCAGGGTCACTGTAGTACAGTGGTAAAGTCATTGGGTGATGATACCAGTTACCTGAGTTCGAAGCTCACCAACACCAAATTCTTCACCAAACAATATATATATATATATATAGCTATTAATAAACTTATGTATTAATAAAAATATGTATTTATTAGATTCATTAAATGAACATTTATCATAAAAAAATTAATTAATTATTCATCATGAGAAATTAATAGGACACTAATTAATAAAGTATTTATAATGGTTAGTTGAAAAAACCGCGGCCGTAGATTTATCCCTCCTAGACAAATCTCGGCCGCTCTTTATCTAGCATAATGTAACCAAACTTTTTTTTGTACTCTATCTTATAGTGACCCTCTAACAATTGACAAACAAATTCAAAAGTTTCCTTTAAAATTTTGGATTCATACCTAAATTCTTCCCCAGACGAGTTTTTCATTTTTAAAAACCACTATCTATTTTTATACTTCTTTGTTGCCTTTCTTTTCTTAGATTGACTAAAATTTGAAGTACCTAAATCACCACCATATCACAATATCAGAGTTAACAACTACGAACCGGAAAAGTGAACACGTAAAAAAATAATTGGTTCACTAGCAAACTTATCTCGGGACATAACAAAACTCAAATTTGATTCTCTTCTAGGAAAACCCTACAATAAAACATACATCACTAATTAAATATTACAATAAATCTGATATAACTCACAAATTAAGTTAAAGAAGATCTAATTCGATTCACACTAGTACATCTTGAACAAAACTTAATTAGGGAAGGAAAAAAAATTCTAAGCTAAAAAGAAAACCGAAAAA
Source organism: Papaver somniferum (assembly GCF_003573695.1). Classification (NCBI taxonomy): domain Eukaryota; kingdom Viridiplantae; phylum Streptophyta; class Magnoliopsida; order Ranunculales; family Papaveraceae; genus Papaver; species Papaver somniferum. The sequence continues at coordinate 149,499,225 of NC_039366.1, read as the reverse complement.
CACTGAAATTAATTAACTAACACCTATATACTAGGAAGCAGGCTCAGACAACAAGTATCTGAACATTTAGATCGACAGAAAGATAAAATAATAGAAAAACACATACACAAAACATTACCTTAATCAACATTCAAATTACCACCAAAAGCTTCAATCCTGATCTAATAATAAGTTTTTCGAGTAATGATAAACAAGATTTGGACACTTGTAGACACAAAAAAATCACGAGAATTTTTTACTGCTTCCTTTCTCTGATGAAGATTGTTGATGGTGGATTGTTGAGGAAGACTAAAATTGTAAAATCATAGTTCGTATATATATATGACCGACATCAAAAGTATATGTAATTCATATTTTAGAGATGAACCCTTGCTACAGGGATTTATGACTGATCAACAAACTTCTTCAAAACATAAATATGTAACGGCCATATTAGAACCTCTCATATGAGCTTTCAATATTCGACATATTTCATCATTTATACTGTGCAACTCAGTATGCACTTCTTTATAGACTCGAGAGTGATTTGACAACTCTTAGATGGATTGACCATTAATATAGAGCAATAATGTCTTCAGGATGTCATTAGTGCTGGTAGTAATTTTCCCCTTCAGGTTTTCCCTGACTATAAAGAATAAACATTCATAACCGGTACGATACTATTGATATCATGTACCTTGTTCTCGAATGAACATAATTCTCCTAGATAGATTATCAACTAGTATAGAGTGACTTATAAATAAATTATAGTGCTACATTCATCAACTGAATTCGCTATTTTACCAATCAATCTAACAATATCTTATGCATATTCTCCACTGTGGGAATGTTTGTATATATTGTAACATACGACATCCATTTGAGTTGAGATTAAAGACATAAATAAAAGAAGAAATAACAAATACTTGTACACCATGTACGCATGATATATTTTGAGAGGGCTCAGGGAGAATCTCTCATGCTTGTATTCACACTGTTTCGCATGGGTTTCACCCACTTCCAGCAAATCCTTTTGTTATCATAGCAACAAACTTCTCATAATCGTTCCTACCGTCCTGATACATACACATCATATGTGAAGGCTCGCCTCAAATGATACATGAATAATAATCAAGCTTGAGTTGAAAATTTCTATAATTTTCACTTAGCTTTAAATCCATATGAAGGTTAGAAATGGTGTACTTGATGTAACCTGTAAAAATATACAACTATTAACACAATTTTAGTTCTACATAATGTTGAAAGAAATATATCCCCTTTCAATTAGGACAAACCACAACCATTGTTCTTCACGGAAGAAAAAAGAAAATAAAACGTTACTGAAAAATTAAAAGTCAACCTAAAAACAAATTACTCTCGTATATATTTTTTTGTTTTCTCTATTTACAAAATTCCACTCAGTTTGGTCGATAATGAAGAAACCCGCATATTTTGATACCAACAGGTAAAGTATATGAAGGTATTCTAGTTGGTATTGGTATTTTATAATTTCTTAAAATAATATTCTTTAAGTATCTTTTAGGAATTTCGAAGAGGAAGTATCTTGTCTTCCAAACAAGCCTTGGTCATAACACTATAAATAGGGGAGCTTGTTTGCATTTGAAATTTTAAATTTATCCACAAATTAATTCATAGAACTAATATTGTTAAGGACCTTTGAATATCTAATTGATAAATCATATTTCGAGATTTTTCACAAGACAAGCTTGACTTGAGGTATATTTTTTGTAACTCTACTATCTTATCTACTCTGATTGATCAACACACAACCTGTGATACTTCAATTATAAAAATAAACAATATAATGCGGAAAAAGAAATAACACGGACACCATAAATTTTGTTAACGAGAAAACCGAAAATGCAGAAAACCCCGGGACCTAGTCCAGATTAAACACCAAACTGTATTAAGTCGCTACCGACACTAGCTTACTGCCAATTAACTTCGGTCTGGAATGTAGTTGATCCCGAACTCAGCCTTCTACTGATTCAAGTACAGTCGCGCTCCTTACGCTTCTTGAATCCAGCAGGACTCCGCACAATGATTCCCTTAGATGACGTCATACCAACTAAGAGTTGTTTCAACTCAATTGAAGACTTTAAACCAAATCTTCTTCCCACATATTAAGCTTATATAATTGATTTCCTGATTACGATCAAGACGGATGATCAAATCAAACGTAGGATCAAGGTGATGGAAATCGATGACAATTTGACAAAAGTACAACTATCCTCAAAATCCGTACTTATGCAACCTAGATTATTATTCACCTCAAAAGTATAAAACTTGCAGAATCACAAAGTTAAGACGAAGAGAACTTTGAGATTCCGATCTATCTTGTTCAAGTGATAAATCAAAGATCGAACAAGATCAGGATGCTCAAGTTTTCAAGAAAAGATAACTGGACATGGCTTCAGGAATCCCAATGAATTCTTTGATAGTCGTTAAACCCAAAAAAGGTTTCTGGAGAGTACGACTCTAGATACAATTAGGACACACCAAAAAGTAGTGTCAAGATTCAAAAATCCCAGTTGCCAAGAGTTCCCCTTATATAGACATTCAAAGCACAGGTTGCTTTAGGTTTAAGCTAAGATAACTTTGGAACCAAGCAAACAATGTTCACCGTTGGATGAAAACTTTGAATCTCATTCACATAAAAAAGATATACACTCTGGTTAGGGAAACCGTAACCGAACCGTGTACAAAGACTATTTTCAACATGGTTAGCCGAAACTAGCCGGTATGAACTTAAAAGCTTAATACTCATATTCATGAATACAAAGACATTGATCTTGAGTCACAATCACGTGATCAAGTAAGTCTAGTGTTTTTAGAGAATTGATCAAATGCAAATTATCTCATATAAATAATTTAATCGCAATTGAATCGTAATCGACATAGTTGGTAAATATACAAAGTACAAATACATGAGTCGTTCGTGAATCGGCTGAGTCATGGTACGGGACCGGTTTGCAAACTAATGAGAAAAACCGAGTTCCGGAGTTGACAGAACTTTTTCAGTTTGCGAAGCAGTTTGGAAACCTTAAGACTTTACTGGTTCCGGAGTTCGCAGAACCTTTCCAGTTTGCGTACGGGTTTGGGTACTAAACTGGTCTAGGAACATAAAAGTGTATTGGTTCGCATACCGGTTTGAATACTTAAACCTGGTTCCCTTACCACAGTTCCAAAATGGGTTGCATACGAATATTTATACCTTTTGTATCAGGAACCAAACAAATTTTCCCATGATGTTGTTAGAGCATTGCTCGGTCGAACTCGCATGCGTTGCTATCTCAAGCATGTTTGTCAATTTTAGGTATCAAAAATATAAGTCTTGATTTCTAGTCTATTATAGCTAATCTCGGATTAGGATAGAAAATATAGTTGAGATCAATGACTTCATGGAGATTCATCATACAAGTAGAAGAACTACTCATGAAACCGGTGGAACTTCTCGACAAAAAGGTATGTGAAGACTTGAATTATCTGTCACTCAAAAGTCTATCTACTCTATCTCCTACTTCTTGAGACAAAAATTCGTATGCTATATATATAGACTTAGATTATAAACATTTGTTATCTCGAGCCGAGTATATCTCGCCTATCTATATCTCGAAATATATGCTGGTAAGCTTTTCGCTTCGACCAAGTTTATCTTTACCTAGTGACGAAAGTCATGATATGTTTCAATCACTTTGAAAATTGCTTTGACGAGAAATGGTATAACAACTATATAACGTCCTCTAAGAATGTTTCAATGATTGGAATGAGAGTTTATATTACATAACCGATGATGGATATAAGCACTGTTGTGGAAACACATTTATGTATAAGTCATATTCCTTGAACCGAAGTTTTCGAACTTTGTTGATCAAGAGAATCGGAAGAATGGCAGGTGCCAAGTCCGCGAACTGGCTAAGTTCTCATTCCTAGAATTTCTGCTGGAGTTTGTAAACTCTGTCCGGTGTCTTAAGTCCGCGAACCTAGTCTGCGAACTTAAGAAGGTTATATATATGAAGATGATTTCTGAACTTAAACTTTAAAAAGACTAAGGAATGCAGTTTGCAAACCGTGGCTATAAAATTTCATGAACCGATTCACGTGAATCAAATCATCTTTGCTTCAATTGTGTCTTGTGTAGTTATATAAGATTTCCTTGCAATTGAACAACTCTCTAACTAGTTCATTTGAGTCATTTGAACTAGTTATGGTGAATAAGAACATGGTTGATATGAAATGCTCATATGGCTAAACTTTTGGTTAACTATTGTTGAACCAACAATGTACATGTTTGGGTACGGTTAACAAACCTAGAAGCGTGCAGTTCATTTGTGTATAACAAGCTAAGTTTTCGATCTAACGGTTGAGAAATATTAGCTCGAATCTAAATCAGGTTTTCATCTAACGGTGAATATTGATTGCTTTGTTACCAAGGCAAAACCCTGATTTGAAAGACTATATAAAGGAGACATCTAGTATTGTGCAAAACTAATCCCATTACCTTACGTGTGATACTAGTTTGCATACTAGAGTCAGTTCTCCTTTAACCTTTGGTTTTCTTCTTCTAAAACCAGTTTAACGACATAAAGACTTCATTGGGATTGTGAAGCCAGACCGATACTACTTTTATCGTAGTTGTGTGATCTGATCTTGCATCTTCTATCGTACGAGTACAGTCAAATTGATTGGCTTGAGATTCGATATCTCCGATAGGCAATATATAAAAAATAATCACAAACATCTTCGCCTCATTGTTTGTGATTCCACAACATCTTGTTTCGCAACCATACGATTAAGATTGTTGTGAAGTGATTGATTAATCTAGGCTGTTCTTTGAGAATATAAGACCAGATTATCAATTGGTTCCTGTTCACCTTAATTATTATCAAAAGACGGAACAAAAACTTTAGGGTTTTTCTGTTGGAGACAGATTGATCCTTTGATAGACTTGTCTGTCTGAGACGGATTTGTTTATTGTCAAAGATTGCGAGGTTCGTAGCAACTCTTAGTTGTGGGTGAGATCAGCTAAAGGAATCAAGTGCGCAGTATCCTGCTGGGATCAGAGGCATAGGGAGTACAACTGTACCTTGGATCAGTGGGAGACTGATTGGGGTTCAACTACAGTCCAGTCCGAAGTTAGCTTGGAGTAGGCTAGTGTCTGTAGCGGTTTAATACAGTGTGTGTTCAATATGGACTAGGTCCCGGGGTTTTTCTGCATTTGCGGTTCCTTGTTAACAAAATTTCTGGTGTCTGTGTTATTTCAATTTTCGCATTATATTGTTTTATCTTTATAATTGAAATAATAAAGGTTGTGCGTTAGATCAATCAATTGGAGAATCCGACCTAACGGTTGTTGATTGATATTGATTGACACTTGGATATTGGTCTTTGGTACCATCCAAGTTATTCCTTGTATTTGATTAGTACTCGCAGTTTCTGTTTGAGGAAATCAAATCAAGAGAGAGATATAAACTCGTTGATATACTTTTAATTGATTGAGTCTTGTTGATTCTCTTAAAAGTATATTCGAGTTTGTCCATACAGATTGCTAAGCGAAATATTGGGTGGTGTTGTTAGACCCCCGCTTTTTCAATTGGCATCAGAGCAGGCAAACACGTTTAAGACCTTACAAGTCTGTGTTTGTAGCGATCTGACTCTATGGACGATAAGTACATCTCTCATAACGCAACACCAGTTCAGAGCTACTCACGTGAGTCTCAAAGGGTTGAAACTTCTGAGAAAAACTCAAAGACTTGTCCACTGACTGAATATACTTTCGACTGGAAAAAATCTCTTGAGGAACAATTGGATGATCTTTCTGATGATAGTGATTCAGAAGAAGGACAAATTGTTGATGAGGAAGTATCTCAATATATCAAGTTGTTTGATCGTGCCTTGAAAGAAAAGAAGTCAACAACCTGCTTGAGTAAATACATGGGTCATCTTTGTCAAGAAAACAGAAAGCTGAGAAAACTCTTTAAAGGATATGATGATGGCTATAAACTCTTACAATCTATCATTAAATATCGTGAAGAAGATGTACGCACAAAAAAATCTGAATGTGATAATCTTTTTTCGAAATCTCTTCATGTTGAAAGAAAGACTTGCAGAAGCAAGATATGACGTTCAACAAAAGCATTTTAGCGACAAACAACGCAGTCTTCTCGCCAAAGAAAAATCCTTGGAGACTGAGCTTGCAGCTGCTCTTAACAAAGTAAAATCACTGGAAGAGAATCTGAGTAGATCCAATTCTATCTCTATAAAATTGTCTTATATGCTTGGAGCATGTAAAGAACACTGTGATACACGTGGTCTGGGATATAAAGGAATAGACGCTCCAAAAACTAGTAAGATCAACTTTGTTAAAGCTAGTGATGATTCTCCATGTGAAAAACTTTGGCGGCTTGTAATGGTCCCAAAAACAAGAATTCTGCTCCTTCTAAACCTGCTCAAAAGAGAACGGTTAAAAATAATTCCTTTAACTGCTATTACTGCGGGAATAAAGGACATTCTGAGCAAAGATATCGTTATCGGTTGAGGAATGAAAAGCTTCACAACATTCTTACTTGGATGTCTAAAGAAGTCATGAAACCGGTTTCACACATAGTCGGAAAAGGCATTTTAAACACTCAAGGAAAGCATTGTGATAAGTCCTTTCTTAATTGTATGTTCAAAACAAAAAATGCCTACAATGGAAGAAGGAAGAGTGGCGAAAGGGTGACTGACCCTGCAAGAAGAAAAAGGCATAGGAGAAAGAAAGAAAGAAAAGTTGAGTTCCTCATCTCGCCCTGAAGAAAACTGCAAATCTAAGACTTCCGCTCCAGAATTCTTACATATCAACAATCGAGTCTCAGATCTAAAAAACAGACTCAAAAGGAGCATCAAGAAAACATGGAAAACAGTTGACTCAAGTACTTCTAACCTTTTTCTTGATAAAAGTCCTTCAGCTATGACTAGTAATGTTTTTTTGAATATCCTTGATAAAGGAAGAGGAGGAGTGAATATTGATGAGCAAGATGCTCATCTTAGTACCACATGACTGCATAATGTTGCATCCTTCTTTTAATAAAGAGGGATGCTCTTTGTTCTTAAGATGCTCATCTTGAGAAAACTAGAAGGAGTGTATTAAGTTGTTGCTTAAAGTTTTTTTCTTCATCCCTTCACCTAGTGTTTGCCACTTCACAAAACTCTCGTATCTCTTTGCTTCTTTCTCTTCTTTGGCGTCACATGTGTTTTGACCGCAAACACACATTCCGGACCCACGCGAATTCCATGGTTCCTAGGGTTTTTGGAATACCTTATAAATATTGAGTTCCATAAGGTCAGAAGATTCTATCGAATTTTTGTGCACAATGGAAGGGAGGAACAAGATTGTTGAAGTCGAGCCGGGCAAAACCAGTGAGTTGATGTCTCCATATTATGCTTTCATGCAGTTGAATATGAAAACAACCTACCAGTTCAGATGTCTTCACAACTGGTAGGAAATCTTCTTCAATACTTTGAAGTAGTACGAGAACATCTTGGGATTGCAACAAGAAATCTTGTTTTTCTGAAAGATGAACTAAAGAAGGCAACTGATGAACTCGCCCATATTCGATCTCTAGTTACTGACAAGGCTTAGTTTATTTGGTTATTAAAAACTGAGTATTGTTTATTGTTGCCTAGTATGTCTTCTTTTTGGTTTAGTTGGAAGAATAACTAGTGCTTGAATAGCAATGATTGTGACTACACATAGCTATTATTTTTCTTCCTGTGTTTTTTTTTAGGTTTATTGGTATAAAATTCTAAAAATATTTGGAGGATGATGTTTTTGTAGTATTAATCTTTATGATTTGTTATATTGCAAATTTTTATGGGATATGTATGTTTGCGTCCGTGAACTTGAAGGTCTCATACTTTATCAAAAGTAAAGTCGTTCGTGTTCGGTATTCACGTACTGGTAAAAGGATGAATGGACTTTTGACAAATACAAAAGTTAAGCCTATATTGTCAATTATGTTGATGGAAGATAGGTTAAAATATTTTGTTTTCAAGGATTATGTCTATTATTGTTGTTATGCAAATAATGATTGAAGATAGAATTAATCCTTGTGTATTCCGCAGTATTGATCATCCCTGATCCATATTCGTATATATTACTGTGGGGCTACGTAATGTGTCTTATGTTGAGCACGATACAACCAAGTTGATTATTTTTGATTAGCTTTGTTGGTTGTTCCGTAAAGTACTTTATGTTGAGCATTTTGAACTAAACTAATCATCTTGTTTGGTTATTTAGTTATTGCTCCGTAAGTTTTCTTATGTCCAGCAAAACAATTGACAATTAAATTGATTACTTTCGTAATTAGTTTGGTTGTGTATTCCAATTAGATTAATTATGGCTTCTCTTGTAATTAATCTAGTTGAGTATTTTTGTGTCTCCATGAGTTTTCTTATGTTGAGCACAAAAAATTGAATTGATCACTTTTTGTGCTTGATTTGATTGCGTATACCGTTTAAATTAGTCACGGGTTTTACTTGTGACTAATTTGATTGAGTTTTTTGATATAAAAAATCATTCTTATGGTTTTTGGCGTCCAAGAAAATCCTTCTTTTCTTTCGAAATTAAGGTCGCTCTTGTTGTTCTTTCGGGAATGACATCAAATGGGGGAGAGTTCTTTTGAACTTTTGCTTAATGGTATTATCTTGAGGGGTGTGCGGCTGTGGAATTTTAGAGGGGTTATCTTGTATCTTTAAACTCCTTGATGAATGCTATTAGCTTCGGCTATATGATTGCATCTAAATAAGATGATGTGTGTTCTTTCTTTTTAGTCATGAAATGTCTCTTACGGAAATTTCATTATGATCCCGTTCTTGTACCTTTGCCAATTTTATTGACAAAAAGGGGGAGAATTAATATGTAGTTCACACTACAAATACATATGGTCTTCGGGTCATTATGTAAGGGGGAGTGGTTTCCATGTGAGATGGAGTATTGACTAAGGGGGAGTGATACATATCACCATAGTATTATTGTTGAAGTTGTGATACAATTGAACTTTGACGTTGTGTAATAATACTATGACACTGTATAACAATGATCGAGACCGATGCTTTCTCATTGTTATAGCTACGGATCTTCAATAGCGGTGATGCTAAACTTACAACCTTTGGGATCATTGGAGTACTTGGAAGTGACAAAGATTTCGAGGAATCTTGAAGATTAGACATGTGGAATAGGAGCTACTTAAGTTTCTTTATCTTTTTCGTATTCCATATGTATTGATAGTTTTGTCACTAAAATTGACAAAGGGGGAGATTGTTAGAGCATTGCTCGGTCGAACTCGCATGTGTTGCTATCTCAAGCATGTTTGTCAATGTTAGTGATCAAAACTATAAGTCTTGATTTCTAGTCTATTATAGCTAAGTCTAGGACTAGGGTAGAAAGTGTAGTTGAGCTCAAGGACTTCATGGCGATTCATCATACAAGTAGAAGAACTACTCACGGAACAGGTGGAACTTCTCGACAAAAAGGTATGTGAAGACTTGAACTTATCTGTCACTCAAAAGTCTATCTACTATATTTCCTACTTCTTGAGACAAAAAGTCGTATGCTATATATATAAACTTAGATTATACACATTTGGTATTTCAAGTCGAGTATATCTCGCCTATCTATATCTCGAAATATGTGTTTGTAAGCTTTTCGCTTAGACCAAGTTTATCTTTACCTAGTGACGAAAGTCATGATATGCTTTAATCACTTTGAAAATTTCTTTGACGAGAAATGGTGTAACAACTGTATAACGTCCTCTAAGAATGTTTCAATGATTGGAATGAGAGTTTAGATTACATAACCAATGATGGACATAAGCATTGTTGTGGAAACACATTTATGTATAAGTCTTATTCCTTGAACCAAAGTTTTCGAACTTTGTTGATCAAGAGAACCGGAAGAATGGCAAGTGCCAAGTCTGCGAACTCAGTCCGCAAACTGCCAAAGTTCTCAAACCCGAGAATTTCTGCTGGAGTTGACAAACTACTTGCGTAAGCTAAGTCCGCGAACCCAGTCCACGAACCGGCGAAGTTATCATCCCGAGAGTTTCTGCTGGAGTTTATAAACTCTGTCCGTTGTCTTAAGTCCGTGAACCTAGTCTGCGAACTTAAGAAGGTTATATATCTGAAGATGATTTCTGAATTTAAACTTTAAAAAGACTAAGGAATGCAGTTTTCAAACCGTGTCTATAAAAGTTCATGAACCGATTCAAGTGAATCAAATCATCTTTGCTTCAATTGTGTCTTGTGTAGTTACATAAGATTTCCTTGCAATTGAAGAACTCTCTAACTAGTTCATTTGAGTCATTTGAACTAGTTATGGTGAAGAAGAACATGGTTGATATGAAATGCTCATATGGCTAACCTTTTGGTTAACTATTGTTGAACCAACAATGTACGCGTTTGGGTACGGTTAACAAACCTAGAAGCGTGCAGTTCATTTGTAAATAACAAGCTAAGTTTTCGATCTAACGGTTGAGAAATATTAGCTTGAATCTAAATCAGGTTTTCATCTAACGGTGAATATTGATTGCTTTGTTACCAAGGCAAAACCCTGATTTGAAAGACTATATAAAGGAGATATCTAGTATTGTGCAAAACTAATCCCCACACCTTACGTGAGATACTAGTTTGCATACTAGAGTCGGTTCTCCTTTAACCTTTGGTTTTGTTCTTCTAAAACCATGTTAACGACTTAAAGACTTCACTGGGATTGTGAAGCCAGACCGATACTACTTTTATCGTTGTTGTGTGATATGATCTTTCATCTTCTATCGTACGAGTATAATCAGATTGATTGGCTTGAGATTGATATCTTCGATAGTAAAGTAATCACAAACATCTTCGTCTCATTGTTTGTGATTCCACAACATCTTGTTTCGCTACCATACGATTAAGATTGTTGTGAGGTGATTTATTAATCTAGGCTGTTCTTCGGGAATATAAGACCGGATTATCAATTGGTTCCTGTTCACCTTAATTATTATCAAAAGACGGAACAAAAAATTTAGGGTTTTTTTGTGGGAGACAGATTGATCCTTTGATAGACTTGTCTGTGTGAGACAGATTTGTTTATTTTCAAAGCCTGCGATTTTGAGTTATAGCAACTCTTAGTTGTGGGTGAGATCAGCAAAGGGAATCAAGTGCGCAGTATCCTGCTGGGATCGGAGGCATAGGGAGTACAATTGTACCTTGGATCAGTGGGAGACTGATTGGGGTTCAACTACAGTCTAGTCCGAAGTTAGTTTGGAGTAGGCTAGTGTCTGTAGAGGCTTAATACAGTGTGTGTTCAGTATGGACTAGGTCCCGGGGTTTTTATGCATTTGCGGTTTCCTCGTTAACAAAATTTCTGGTGTCTGTGTTATTTCAATTTCCGCATTATATTGTTTTATCTTTATAATTGAAATAATACAGGTTGTGCGTTAGATCAATCAATTGGAGAATCCGACCTAATGGTTGTTGATTGATATTGATTGACACTTGGATATTGGTCTTTGGTACCATCCAAGTTATTCCTTGTATTTGATTAGTACTCACAGTTTCTGTTTGAGGAAATCAAATCAAGAGAGAGATATAAACTCGTTGATATACTTTTAATTGATTGAGTCTTGTTGATTCTCTTAAAAGTATATTCGAGTTTGTCCATACAGATTGCTAAGCGAAATATTGGGTGTGTTGTTAAACCCACGTTTTTTCAGATGTGTATACGAATATGTGTATCACACAAATCTGTAAGTCGATATATAGCTACTCCGCTACATGTACGAGTATATGTAATATGGAATCAGACGTATAACAGTTTCTCAGTTTGTAAGACTGATAACACTTTCTTGTATTCCGAATATAGTAGTTCTATATTTTTCTCTAAATCAATTCGAAACATTCCCGAATAATATCAATGATAAACTTGAATCATGATTTGGTTCCAAACAATAAATTGGCCTATACCGAAATTGATCAAGTATGAACAAATTTTAATTAAGCTTAGTCATTATATTTCGAGAAATTCGTACTCGACTCGAAATTCTTGTCTATGCAAGCTAGTCTAATTAGTTATGCGACGAACGTCTCAAGGATAGAAAAGTGAATATAACTTGAGAAATAGGTGGTTCAGTCTTCACTTACCTTTTGTTGATGAAGTTCTCCAAAAACTTCGGTTGATGTTCGCCTTCAAACGGTAGAACGCAAATGATGACTGGTTCGTTTCTCAACTACCTCTATCCTAGACCGAGACTTAACTAATTGTAGACTAGAAATCAATATAGAGTTTTGACAACTAAATTTGATAACATGGTTGAGATATCAACACTTGTGAGTTGGACCGAGCAATGCCCTAACGCTAGAGATCCCCAATAGAGATTGGTCCTGCTAGAGATACCCAAATAGGGATAGGTCCTATTATAGATCCTCAATAGGAACCAGACCATCAATCTATTGACTTCTTTCAACTACGAAACAAGTTTCTAACATAGTTTTCTAGGCATGAAATCAATGTTAAGTTCATTACACAATCTAGTAACAAGTTACAATGAAAATTTCTATGTCGCAGTTACAAAGTTTAAAATACAAGTGTTATATTTCATAATTCAATATAATAAAGTTGTGAAACAACTTGTATATTCTTCCTTGACACTTTGATCATAAATAAGAGGATCAAGTCTCTAATACTAGAGTTATATATATATATATATATATATAACTTCGCATGTTATGTTTTCAATCTAAATGACTTGAAAGTAATGCAAATAAAAATTGAAACAAGTCAAGTCTTGTATTACTAACCTCAAGTAGAAGGATGATGTGTTCGTTGATGCCGACACGTCTTCAGAATATTCAGGTCTCAGAGTAATACTTGTATGTCTCAATATTTATAGACGTCCTAGTCTAACATATAATCTAATCAAGCGACTTTGAGTTTTGAAACTAAAATATGACAACCAACCTTGACATACCAACATTGGAGGCTTCAACCGAGTAATTCTCTAACATAGAGTAATGGTTTTTCTCACTGAAATAGTGAGAATGTGTTGGAAATCGTCCTAATTAATGCGTATACGAGTAATTTTTCTCTATCTCTAATGTTTCCATTATATATACTGATCGAGAAAGACTCCATATTTAATCTAAGTCTCAGAATGAACCGAGAGAAATTTTTTTGATTTTGAATAGTAACCACCATCGACCACTTGCCCTCGACTCTAATTGAAGAAGCCATCATCCTCCAAGAGAACATTAAAAAGATGATGCAATGAGGGTGATGATGCTTCCAAGCAGACTGATACTATTCATAATGTTCTTGTTTCTGCAACAACTCCAGAGAATGGTACAATCGGTATGAGTCCAATGGTTAGGCAGCCTTTGAATTTCCATCCTACATCTCGGATTCAAGGAATCCTGCTAAAGGAGAGATTGATCCTCCATTTCCAGGAAAGCATTACTGAAGTATAATATAGCAGTGGAAGTAAATGTGGTGGTGAAGGAGTAAGTGAGGATATGATTACTGAAGATGATAAAGGTGTTTTGTCGGACGAGAGTTCCGAGGATGAGAATGGTATTGATGAAGAATGTATTGATAGAGGTGTTAGCTGTGCAATGACTGCAGGTCCTGGTCCAATTAAGAATTGGCGCATAGCGAGATGAATGGGTTGTGAATGCAAAACATCATACACTTGGAGAGTATGTGGTTAATAAGAGGGTGATGCTTATTGGGATTAAACATTTGGTGTCTGTTGGAGGGAGATTGGGGTTTGACTCCATAATTTTGCCTGCTACGATTAGTAGAGAGCTTGCACGTCTTGTTGCAATCACAATATCTGCATATGGTATGCAATAATCTATACTCGACCTATTTTTTCCTAGAGTTATAAGAACTACATCCAAAATTGCTACACTTATTGAGGTCATGCTTGGAGTTCGAAACCCATTAGAGAATCCGGCCGCACCAGTTTATGTACCAGCTCCAGAAACAACACCAGCAATGTATCTTACCGCACCCTCTCCAGCAGAAATCGAGCATCATGGTTCATAGAACATTAGCTGAAGCAAACCAGGTGCTAAAATTCTTTTGCTTATACCTGTGGATAAAAACAAAACTCAAAGGGAGAACAATTTTATTTTTATTTTTTTTGCAATTTGACTCATCAAGAATATAAAGCATAGTTTGGACAACTTAGCCTAGATAAAGAGCGATCATGATGCATTTTGGGGAAAGCTAAATCCATGGTTGTGGTTTCTCTAATTAAAATTAATCATTATGAATGTTTTATTAATTAGTGTCTCATTAATCTCTCATAATTAATAATGGATATTTTCATCATTAAATTCCTCTTAATTAATCTAATAAATATGTATTTTTACATTAATAAACATTTTAATAAAAATTATATCAATAGAAATTAGTGGTTAGTAGTGGAAGAAGCGGTGGCTGGTAGAAGCAGTGGTGGAGGCGATAATATCAGTGGTGGAGGAAACAATAATGTCGATGGGTGGTTTTATGGTGGTGATGTTGGTGAATAATCGTGGACATTATTAATCTTGTATATTTACAACAAAGGCAGCATTGTATCGAAAAGACGTAGTTGGTCATCACGATTGATTAAAACAAATATCATATTTTGAAGATGGGATCATACTATTTAGAAAAAAATGGTCATAACCCCCGGATCACCTAAAAAGTACCCCTGCTACCTGAAAAAGCGGGGGTACAACAACCACACCCAATATTTCGCTTAGCAATCTGTATGGACAAACTCCAATATACTTAAGAGAATCAATAAGACTCAATCTTAATAAAGTATATCAAAGACTTATATCTCTCTTTCTCAATTCAATTCTTACTCAAGTAAATAGAAATCTGCGAGTCTAATTGAATTCAAGAGAAATCACTTGAACGGTACCAAATACCAATGTTCAAGGATCGATCAATTTCAATCAACAACCAAAGGTCGGATTTCCAATTGATTGATTCAAACGCACAACTTGTGATATTTCAATTATATAACAAAATATAATGTGAAATAGAAATAACACAGACACAATAATTTTGTTAACGAGGAAACCACAAATGCATAATAACCCCGGGACCTAGTCCAAATTGAACACCACATTGTATTAAGCCGCTACAGACACTAGCCTACTACAAACTAACTTCGGTCTGGACTGTAGTTGAACCTCAATCAATCTCACACTGATTCAAGGTAAAGTTGCGCTCCTTACGTCTTTTATCCCAGCAGGATACTACGCACTTGATTCCCTTAGCTGATCTCACCCACAACTACGAGTTGCTACGACCCAAATTCAAAGACTTTAATAAACAAATCTGTATCACATAGAAAAGTCTACAAAATAGATAAATCTGTTTCCCACAGATAAACCTACAAGTTTTTGTTCCGTCTTTTGATAAATCAAGGTGAACAGGAACTAATTGATAACCCGAACTTATATTCCCGAAGAACAGCCTAGTATTATCAATCACCTCACATTAATCTTAATCGACGCGGCGAAAGAAGATATTGTAGAATCACAAACGATGAGAGGAAGATGTTTGTGATTACTATTCTATCTTACCTATCGAAGATAAAGATCTCAAGAAAATCGTTACGATTGTACTCAATACGATAGAATCAGCAAGATCAGATCACACAACTACGAGAAAGTAGTATCGGCCTGGCTTCACAATCCCAATGAAGTCTTTAAGTCGTTAACCTGTTTTAAGAAGAAAACCTTAGGTTAAAGGAGAATCGACTCTAGCTAATACAACTAGTATCACACAGGAGGTGTGGGGATTAGGTTTCCCATTTCCTAGAGTTCTCCCATATATAGTCTTTCAAATCAGGGTTTGCAATCAATGTTAGCTTAGTAACAACGCATTCAATATTCACCGTTAGATAAAAATCTGATTAGATTCAAGCTAATATCTTTCAACCGTAGAATCGAAAACTTAACTTGTTACACACAAATGAAATTTACTATTTTGGGTTTATGTAACCGTACCCAAACATGAACATTTGTTGGTTCAACAATAGTTAACCAATGGTTAGCCATATGAGCACTTTCATATCAACAATGTTCTTCTTCACCATAACTAGTTCAAATGACTGAAATGAATTAGTTAGAGAGTTGTTCAATTGCAAGGAAATCTTATGTAACTACACAAGACACAATCGAAGCAAAAACGATTTGATTCACTCGAATCGGTTGATGAACTATACAGCCACGGTTTGCATTTAGCATTCCTTAGTTAGTATGAATAAGTTCACAAACAACCGTTTTTAGATATAACCAACTCAAGTTCGCAAACTTAGTTCGCGGACTTAAGTTCCCGGAAGGAGTTCACAAACTCTAGCAGATATTCTCGGGTCGAGAACTTCCGCCAGTTTGCGGACTGGGTTCCGGACTGAGTTCTCGGACTTAGCTCACGCCACTATTCTGGTTCTCTTGATTAACAAAGTTCGCAAACTTCTGTTCAAGGAAAAATGACTTAAACGTATATGTGTTACCACACAATGCTTATATCCATCATTGGTTATATAATCTAAACTCTCATTTCAATCATTGAAACATTCTCAGAGGACGTTATATAGTTGTTATTCACAAACCATTTTTCGTCAGAGCAATTTTCAAAGTGATTGAAACATATCATGATTTTCGTCACTAGGTAAAGATGAACTTGTCCAAAACAAAAGCTTACCAACACATATTTCGAGAAATAGATAGGCGAGATAAACTCGGCTCGAAATAGCAAATGTGTATGATCAAAGTCTATATAGCAAAACGACTTTTGTCTCAAAATAGGAGATAGAGTAGATAGACTTTTGAGTGATAGATAATTTCAAGTCTCCACATAACTTTTAGTCGATGAAGATCCACCAGTTCCTTGAGTAGTCCTTCGTCTTGTATGATGATCGCCATGGAGTTCTTGAGCTCAGCTATACTTTCTATCGTAGTCCGAGACTTTAGCTATAGTAGACTAGAAATCAAGACTTATAATTTCTGACGTGAATCGGTCTCTGAATAACGGCTACATAGCGTCCTCTGAGAATGTCTCAATGATTGAAATAAGAGTTTAGATTACATAACCATGTATTTCTTGAACCGAGGTTTTCGAACTTTGTTGATCAAGAGAAATCGGGAGGA
This sequence comes from Papaver somniferum, assembly GCF_003573695.1. NCBI lineage: Eukaryota > Viridiplantae > Streptophyta > Magnoliopsida > Ranunculales > Papaveraceae > Papaver > Papaver somniferum. The sequence continues at coordinate 149,482,056 of NC_039366.1, read as the reverse complement.
TTGTGGAATTGGCTGGCCAAGTCCGCGAACTGTCGGAAGTTCTCGACCGAGAATTTTATGTTGGGATTTTCCGAAACTCGTTTGTGTGCTAAGTCCGCGAACTAGAGGAAGTTCTCTTTCCGAGAATTTCTCTGAGTTTGGAAAACTCAACCGATTAACTTAATTCCGCGAACTTGTTTGTGAACTTAAGAGGTTATGATCTAAAGATGTGCTCTGAACATGAAACATTAAATTACTAAGGAATGCTTTATGCAAACCGTGGCTATAATGTTCATGAGCCGATTCAATCAAATCGAATCATCTTTGTTTCAATTGTGTCTTGTGGAGTTAAATAAGATCTCATAGCAATTGAAAAACTCTTTAACTAGTTCATTTGAGTCACTTGAACTAGTTATGGTGAAGAATAACAAGGTTAATATGAAATGCTCATATGGTTAAACTTTTGGGTTACTATGTTGAACCAACATATACGTACACGTTTGGGCATGGTTTTCACGAAAATAGTAAACGTCTACCCACGTGTGTGTGACAAGCTAAGTTTTCGATCTAACGGTTGACAAATATTAGCTTGAATCTAAATCAGGTTTACATCTAACAATGAATAAGGATTGTTTTGTAACTAAGGCAAAACCCTGATTTGAAGGCTATATAAAGGAGACATCTAGCATTGTGCAAAACTAATCCACACACGTCCGTGTGCTACTAGTGCGCCCGCTAGAGTCGATCTCCATTAACCTTTGATTTTCGTCTCTAAAATCAGGTTAACGACTTAAAGACTTCATTGGGATTGTGAATCCAAACCGATATTACTTTATCATGGTTGTGTGATCTGATCTTGCATCTTCTATCGTACGAGTACAATCAATTGATTGGCTTGAGATCGTGAGAGTTCTTCGATAGGCAAGATAAAGAAGTCACAAATATTTTCGTCTCACTGTTTGTGATTCCTCAACAAACCTCATGTGTAGTCAGGAAGGATTGTAGAGAGGTGATTTATTAATCTAGGCTATTCTTCGGGAATATAAGACCGGATTATCAATTGATTCATGTTCACCTTGATTTTATATCTTAAGACGGAACAAAACCTAGGGTTTATCTGTGGGAGACAAATTCATCCTTTTGTAGACTTTTCTGTGTGAGACAGATCTGTTTATTATCAAGTCTGTGATTTTGGGTTACAACAACTCTTGGTTGTGGGTGAGATCAGCTAAGGGAATCAAGTGCGCAGTATCCTGCTGGGATCAGAGGCGTAGGAGTACAACTGTACCTTGGATCGGTGGGAGACTGATTGGGGTCGAACTATAGTCCAGTCTGAAGTTATTTTGCAGTAGGCTAGTGTCTGTAGCGGCTTAATACAGTGTGTATTCAATCTGGACTACTCCCGGGGTTTTTCTGCATTTGCGGTTTTCTCGTTAACAAAATTTCTGGTGTCTGTGTTATTTGTTTTCCGCATTATATTTTATATAATTGAAATAATACAGGTTGTGCGTTCATGATCATCAATTGGAAATCCAACCTTTGGTTGTTGATTGATAATGATTGATCCTTGGACATTGGTCTTTGGTACCGTCCAAGTATTCCTTGTATTTGGTAAAGACTCGTTATTGTTTTTAGCTTGAGTAAAAATCAAATCAAGAGAGAGATATTAACTCCTTGAGATACTTTTATCTAGATTGAGTCTGACTGTCTAGTTGATTCTCTAGCAAAGTATTTCGGAGTTAGTCCATAAAAATTGCTAAGCGAATAATTGGGTGGTGTTGTTAGACCCCCGCTTTTTCACATGACCCTTTAGAGAACAGTACGATCACGTCAATCTAATTCTCGGACTAGGATAGAAAAGTGTAGTTGAGCTCAAGGACTTCATGGCGATTCACCATACAACGACGAAGATATATACAAGGAACCGTGGAACTTCATCAACAAAAAGGGTGGAGACTTGAACTTATCTATCACTCAAAAATATATCTCTTCTATCTCCTACTTCTTATGAGACAAAAGTCGTATGCTATATAGACTAGATCATACACATTTGACATTTCGAGTTGAGCATTCATTGATTATATTTTATCTCGAAATCGTGTGTTGGTAAAGAGTTTCGCTTTGATCAAGTTTATCTTCACCTAGTGATGAAAGTCATGAAAAGTTTCAATCACTTTGAGAATTGCTCTGACGTGAATCGGTCTCTGAATAACGGCTACATAGCGTCCTCTGAGAATGTCTCAATGATTGATCCTTGGATATTGGTCTTTGGTACCGTCCAAGTATTCCTTGTATTTGATAAAGACTCGCTATTGTTTTTAGCTTGAGTAAAAATAAAATCAAGAGAGAGATATTAACTCCTTGAGATACTTTTATCTAGATTGAGTCTGACTGTCTAGTTGATTCTCTAGCAAAGTATTTCGGAGTTAGTCCATACAAATTGCTAAGCGAAATATTGGGTGGTGTTGTTAGACCCCCGCTTTTCACATGACCCTTCAGAGAACAGTACGAGCACGTCAATCTAGAATAAAAATCAGTCTTCTGAGATGTGCAAGCAGCTAGACACATGGTTGAACCTGAAACATTACATATAGAGTTTCCTAGAAAATGGTCAATTTTTTCTTCCAGATTAGTTGGGTTTTCTTCTGAAAGAATATCAAGATTGATGTATGTATTGCTACAATTATCAAAATCAACATTTTCACCAAGAAGTGCAACACTTGATTTTTCGTCTTTATTAGAATCATAGTTGTCAGACATTTCATCAAGAGTTGCAGCAAGACCTTTGTTCCCAGTGTATTTTCTACGATTTGGACACTCGTTTGCAAAATGACCAAATCCTTTACACTTAAAGCACCGAGGCATATCCTCGTCATCAGTTTCATCAATATCTCTATTTTTAGGAGGAACACGATTATGAGGTTTGACTGATGCTTTAGGCTTATCTCTGGAGAACCATTTACTTCTCTTCAACAAAAGATCTCTAAACTGTCTTGTGATCATCGAGACCGATTTTTCAAGATCTTCATCTGAAGAATTAGTCTCAGAGTGATCGTCTTCAGAGATATACACTTTCTTACTTTTATCAAGTAATTTAGTGTCCTTTTGTGCTTTGAACGCAACATCCTTAGATTTGGATGAATGCTCATGATCAAAGATCTTAAGCTTCCCAACCAGTGTATTTCTGGAGAGATTATGTAGGTTATTTCCCTCTACGATGGCATGCTTCTTAGAGTCGTATCTAGATGGCAGCGATCTGAGAATTTTCATCACAATGTCCTTTTGAGGAATAGTCTTACCCAATGCAAAAGATGCATTAACAATTTCAGACACTTTGTGATTAAACTCATCAAATGTTTCTTCATCTGCCATACGAAGATTTCCCAATCGGAATTAAGGTTTTAAAGCCTAGCTTCCTTTTCACTGGTATTTCCTTCAAATACGATTTTCTAAGATATCCCAAGCTTCTTTAGACTTGGTGCAATTTGAAACATGGTGCTGAAGATTTGGGGTAATGGCATGTATAATGGCATTCAAACCGTCGGAATTTCGCTTTGCAGCAAGTATCTCGGCAGGGCTGTATTCACCGATATCCTTGGGAACGTTTACATCTCCAACTGCCACAACGGGAGCATTATAGCCATTAACAACATATACCCATGATTGAAAATCACGTGCTTGAAGAAAAGCTCGCATAGAAATTTTCAACCATAAGTAATTAGAGTCATCGAAGACTGGTGGTACATTCATAGAGATAACACCTCTGTCCAAAGAGTCAGATCGCTACAAACACTGACTTGTATAGTCTTGAACGTGTTTGCCTGCTCTGATACCAATTGAAAAAGCGGGGGTACAACAACTACACCCAATATTTCCCTTAGCAATCTGTATGAACAAACTCCAATATACTTTTAAGAGAATCAATAAGACTCGATCTTAATAAAGTATATCAAAGAGTTATATCTCATTCAATTCTTACTCAAGCAAATAGAAATCTGCGAGTCTAATTGAACACAAGAGAAATCACTTGAACGGTACCAAAGACCAATATTCAAGGATCAATCAATTTCAATCAACAACCAAAGGTCGGATTTCCAATTGATTGATTCAAGCGCACAACCTGTGATATTTCAATTATATAACAAAATATAATGCGGAATAGAAATAACACAGACACTGAATTTTGTTAACGAGGAAACCGCAAATGCAGAAAAACCCGGGGACCTAGTCCAGATTGAAAACCACACTGTATTAAGCCGCTACAGACACTAGCCTACTACAAACTAACTTAGGTCTGGACTGTAGTTGAACCCCAATCAATCTCACACTGATTCAAGGTACAGTTGCGCTCCTTACATCTCTGATCGGAGATCGACCTTATACCGTGGAATAAGCAAGGATTCATTTTACTTTCCATCACCATTTGCACAATGACATACAATAGACATAATCCTTAAAAACAAAAGATTTTAACCTATCTTCCATCAATAATTGAAATAATAGGCTTAACTTTTGTATTTGTCAAAAGTCCATTCCTTCTTTTATAAACACATGCATATCGACATATAAAGGACTTAACTTTCTACAAGGTATGGGACAATCACATTTCACAGACGCAAACACACATATTCCATAATAATTTGCAATATATAAAACCATAAAGATTAATACTGCAAAAATCATCTTCCAAACAATTTTAGAATTTAAACCTAAAAACATGAAGATGAAAACGTTGGACATAGCTATGTGTAATCACAATAATGGATATTCCAAACTTCTAGTTATTCTTCTAAACAAAACAAGAAAATAGAAGATTTACTAGATGTTAAGACCTTTGAAGAATTTTTTATCGTCCCCGAACTCCTTGTCGTCAACAGCCATTGGGACATAAGGTTCATGAAGATAGGAGTTAATATCAATAAACCTTCTTGACTGATGTCGAACCAAGGCCTTCTGAATCTCATGAGTCTTAAACACAAAAGCCTTTATTTGATGAATCTCCTTTTGCATCTCCTTTAACACTTCAAGAACATCAGAAAACTTCTGAGAATTTGAAGGAACGACTCTAGGCTTCCTCACAGTCCTTCTTATTCTTTTCAATGTCGGAGCTAACAGAGATTTCTCTTTTTCCTTCATGATTGGTGGCTTAACAATCATATTAATATCCTTTCCATCAGAAGACATGGTACTTGGAGCATCCATAGGCGTATGGGTTTGTGAGAGGAAATCACAATCTCAACAAGTGGTCTTGAGATAAAAAGAAGTTTCAAAGAAGGAAAAAGGAATGTAGGGTTAACCTTTAACAGGTTCGTGCACGCACAATTCTGAACCCTAAAGAGAGTAGAATTGTCGAGAATAACCCTCCTTAATTGATAGATACAAAACTAAGAAAAGAAAAAAGAAAAAAACTTTTCTTAAAAGCCTGAGAGGTACACAATCTTGTCTCTTTTGATCAGGCACATGAGACAGGATTTACCAATCAACACAATCAAGTTGTGCTGCGGTGAACAACGATTTGTCCACCATTTTCCTCTTGAGAGGAATCCACAGACCTCTGTTTATCAAAGCGATTTGACCATACTTTCTTCTCTAATGGTTTTGGTTTATCCTTGGAAACTAACTTCTTAGACGAAGATAAAATCCTACATACCTCAGCGGTCTTCTGAGCAAGTTTAAGCTTGTTTACTAATTGATTTTCTCTTCGTTGCAAGTTTGTTGACGTGCCTCAATTGGTGTTTGTACTTGTAACAGTTCGAAAGTTCATGATGTTAGAGCATAGCTCGGTCAACCTCGCATGCGTTTATATCTCAAGCATGTTTGTCAATGTTAGTGATCAAAACTATAAGTCTTGATTTCTAGCCTACATAGCTAAGTCTCGGACTAGGATAGAAAAGTGTAGTTGAGCTCAAGGACTTCATGGCGATTCACCATACAACGACGAAGATATATACAAGGAACCGTGGAACTTCATCAACAAAAAGGGTGGAGATTTGAACTTATCTATCACTCAAAAATATATCTCTTCTATCTCCTACTTCTTATGAGACAAAAGTCGTATGCTATATAGACTAGATCATACACATTTGACATTTCGAGTTGAGCATTCATTGATTATATTTTATCTCGAAATCGTGTGTTGGTAAAGAGTTTCGCTTTGATCAAGTTTATCTTCACCTAGTGATGAAAGTCATGAAAAGTTTCAATCACTTTGAGAATTGCTCTGACGTGAATCGGTCTCTGAATAACGGCTACATAGCGTCCTCTGAGAATGTCTCAATGATTGATCCTTGGATATTGGTCTTTGGTACCGTCCAAGTATTCCTTGTATTTGATAAAGACTCGCTATTGTTTTTAGCTTGAGTAAAAATAAAATCAAGAGAGAGATATTAACTCCTTGAGATACTTTTATCTAGATTGAGTCTGACTGTCTAGTTGATTCTCTAGCAAAGTATTTCGGAGTTAGTCCATACAAATTGCTAAGCGAAATATTGGGTGGTGTTGTTAGACCCCCGCTTTTCACATGACCCTTCAGAGAACAGTACGAGCACGTCAATCTAGAATAAAAATCAGTCTTCTGAGATGTGCAAGCAGCTAGACACATGGTTGAACCTGAAACATTACATATAGAGTTTCCTAGAAAATGGTCAATTTTTTCTTCCAGATTAGTTGGGTTTTCTTCTGAAAGAATATCAAGATTGATGTATGTATTGCTACAATTATCAAAATCAACATTTTCACCAAGAAGTGCAACACTTGATTTTTCGTCTTTATTAGAATCATAGTTGTCAGACATTTCATCAAGAGTTGCAGCAAGACCTTTGTTCCCAGTGTATTTTCTACGATTTGGACACTCGTTTGCAAAATGACCAAATCCTTTACACTTAAAGCACCGAGGCATATCCTCGTCATCAGTTTCATCAATATCTCTATTTTTAGGAGGAACACGATTATGAGGTTTGACTGATGCTTTAGGCTTATCTCTGGAGAACCATTTACTTCTCTTCAACAAAAGATCTCTAAACTGTCTTGTGATCATCGAGACCGATTTTTCAAGATCTTCATCTGAAGAATTAGTCTCAGAGTGATCGTCTTCAGAGATATACACTTTCTTACTTTTATCAAGTAATTTAGTGTCCTTTTGTGCTTTGAACGCAACATCCTTAGATTTGGATGAATGCTCATGATCAAAGATCTTAAGCTTCCCAACCAGTGTATTTCTGGAGAGATTATGTAGGTTATTTCCCTCTACGATGGCATGCTTCTTAGAGTCGTATCTAGATGGCAGCGATCTGAGAATTTTCATCACAATGTCCTTTTGAGGAATAGTCTTACCCAATGCAAAAGATGCATTAACAATTTCAGACACTTTGTGATTAAACTCATCAAATGTTTCTTCATCTGCCATACGAAGATTTCCCAATCGGAATTAAGGTTTTAAAGCCTAGCTTCCTTTTCACTGGTATTTCCTTCAAATACGATTTTCTAAGATATCCCAAGCTTCTTTAGACTTGGTGCAATTTGAAACATGGTGCTGAAGATTTGGGGTAATGGCATGTATAATGGCATTCAAACCGTCGGAATTTCGCTTTGCAGCAAGTATCTCGGCAGGGCTGTATTCACCGATATCCTTGGGAACGTTTACATCTCCAACTGCCACAACGGGAGCATTATAGCCATTAACAACATATACCCATGATTGAAAATCACGTGCTTGAAGAAAAGCTCGCATAGAAATTTTCAACCATAAGTAATTAGAGTCATCGAAGACTGGTGGTACATTCATAGAGATAACACCTCTGTCCAAAGAGTCAGATCGCTACAAACACTGACTTGTATAGTCTTGAACGTGTTTGCCTGCTCTGATACCAATTGAAAAAGCGGGGGTACAACAACTACACCCAATATTTCCCTTAGCAATCTGTATGAACAAACTCCAATATACTTTTAAGAGAATCAATAAGACTCGATCTTAATAAAGTATATCAAAGAGTTATATCTCATTCAATTCTTACTCAAGCAAATAGAAATCTGCGAGTCTAATTGAACACAAGAGAAATCACTTGAACGGTACCAAAGACCAATATTCAAGGATCAATCAATTTCAATCAACAACCAAAGGTCGGATTTCCAATTGATTGATTCAAGCGCACAACCTGTGATATTTCAATTATATAACAAAATATAATGCGGAATAGAAATAACACAGACACTGAATTTTGTTAACGAGGAAACCGCAAATGCAGAAAAACCCGGGGACCTAGTCCAGATTGAAAACCACACTGTATTAAGCCGCTACAGACACTAGCCTACTACAAACTAACTTAGGTCTGGACTGTAGTTGAACCCCAATCAATCTCACACTGATTCAAGGTACAGTTGCGCTCCTTACATCTCTGATCGGAGATCGACCTTATACCGTGGAATAAGCAAGGATTCATTTTACTTTCCATCACCATTTGCACAATGACATACAATAGACATAATCCTTAAAAACAAAAGATTTTAACCTATCTTCCATCAATAATTGAAATAATAGGCTTAACTTTTGTATTTGTCAAAAGTCCATTCCTTCTTTTATAAACACATGCATATCGACATATAAAGGACTTAACTTTCTACAAGGTATGGGACAATCACATTTCACAGACGCAAACACACATATTCCATAATAATTTGCAATATATAAAACCATAAAGATTAATACTGCAAAAATCATCTTCCAAACAATTTTAGAATTTAAACCTAAAAACATGAAGATGAAAACGTTGGACATAGCTATGTGTAATCACAATAATGGATATTCCAAACTTCTAGTTATTCTTCTAAACAAAACAAGAAAATAGAAGATTTACTAGATGTTAAGACCTTTGAAGAATTTTTTATCGTCCCCGAACTCCTTGTCGTCAACAGCCATTGGGACATAAGGTTCATGAAGATAGGAGTTAATATCAATAAACCTTCTTGACTGATGTCGAACCAAGGCCTTCTGAATCTCATGAGTCTTAAACACAAAAGCCTTTATTTGATGAATCTCCTTTTGCATCTCCTTTAACACTTCAAGAACATCAGAAAACTTCTGAGAATTTGAAGGAACGACTCTAGGCTTCCTCACAGTCCTTCTTATTCTTTTCAATGTCGGAGCTAACAGAGATTTCTCTTTTTCCTTCATGATTGGTGGCTTAACAATCATATTAATATCCTTTCCATCAGAAGACATGGTACTTGGAGCATCCATAGGCGTATGGGTTTGTGAGAGGAAATCACAATCTCAACAAGTGGTCTTGAGATAAAAAGAAGTTTCAAAGAAGGAAAAAGGAATGTAGGGTTAACCTTTAACAGGTTCGTGCACGCACAATTCTGAACCCTAAAGAGAGTAGAATTGTCGAGAATAACCCTCCTTAATTGATAGATACAAAACTAAGAAAAGAAAAAAGAAAAAAACTTTTCTTAAAAGCCTGAGAGGTACACAATCTTGTCTCTTTTGATCAGGCACATGAGACAGGATTTACCAATCAACACAATCAAGTTGTGCTGCGGTGAACAACGATTTGTCCACCATTTTCCTCTTGAGAGGAATCCACAGACCTCTGTTTATCAAAGCGATTTGACCATACTTTCTTCTCTAATGGTTTTGGTTTATCCTTGGAAACTAACTTCTTAGACGAAGATAAAATCCTACATACCTCAGCGGTCTTCTGAGCAAGTTTAAGCTTGTTTACTAATTGATTTTCTCTTCGTTGCAAGTTTGTTGACGTGCCTCAATTGGTGTTTGTACTTGTAACAGTTCGAAAGTTCATGATGTTAGAGCATAGCTCGGTCAACCTCGCATGCGTTTATATCTCAAGCATGTTTGTCAATGTTAGTGATCAAAACTATAAGTCTTGATTTCTAGCCTACATAGCTAAGTCTCGGACTAGGATAGAAAAGTGTAGTTGAGCTCAAGGACTTCATGGCGATTCACCATACAACGACGAAGATATATACAAGGAACCGTGGAACTTCATCAACAAAAAGGGTGGAGATTTGAACTTATCTATCACTCAAAAATATATCTCTTCTATCTCCTACTTCTTATGAGACAAAAGTCGTATGCTATATAGACTAGATCATACACATTTGACATTTCGAGTTGAGCATTCATTGATTATATTTTATCTCGAAATCGTGTGTTGGTAAAGAGTTTCGCTTTGATCAAGTTTATCTTCACCTAGTGATGAAAGTCATGAAAAGTTTCAATCACTTTGAGAATTGCTCTGACGTGAATCGGTCTCTGAATAACGGCTACATAGCGTCCTCTGAGAATGTCTCAATGATTGATCCTTGGATATTGGTCTTTGGTACCGTCCAAGTATTCCTTGTATTTGATAAAGACTCGCTATTGTTTTTAGCTTGAGTAAAAATAAAATCAAGAGAGAGATATTAACTCCTTGAGATACTTTTATCTAGATTGAGTCTGACTGTCTAGTTGATTCTCTAGCAAAGTATTTCGGAGTTAGTCCATACAAATTGCTAAGCGAAATATTGGGTGGTGTTGTTAGACCCCCGCTTTTCACATGACCCTTCAGAGAACAGTACGAGCACGTCAATCTAGAATAAAAATCAGTCTTCTGAGATGTGCAAGCAGCTAGACACATGGTTGAACCTGAAACATTACATATAGAGTTTCCTAGAAAATGGTCAATTTTTTCTTCCAGATTAGTTGGGTTTTCTTCTGAAAGAATATCAAGATTGATGTATGTATTGCTACAATTATCAAAATCAACATTTTCACCAAGAAGTGCAACACTTGATTTTTCGTCTTTATTAGAATCATAGTTGTCAGACATTTCATCAAGAGTTGCAGCAAGACCTTTGTTCCCAGTGTATTTTCTACGATTTGGACACTCGTTTGCAAAATGACCAAATCCTTTACACTTAAAGCACCGAGGCATATCCTCGTCATCAGTTTCATCAATATCTCTATTTTTAGGAGGAACACGATTATGAGGTTTGACTGATGCTTTAGGCTTATCTCTGGAGAACCATTTACTTCTCTTCAACAAAAGATCTCTAAACTGTCTTGTGATCATCGAGACCGATTTTTCAAGATCTTCATCTGAAGAATTAGTCTCAGAGTGATCGTCTTCAGAGATATACACTTTCTTACTTTTATCAAGTAATTTAGTGTCCTTTTGTGCTTTGAACGCAACATCCTTAGATTTGGATGAATGCTCATGATCAAAGATCTTAAGCTTCCCAACCAGTGTATTTCTGGAGAGATTATGTAGGTTATTTCCCTCTACGATGGCATGCTTCTTAGAGTCGTATCTAGATGGCAGCGATCTGAGAATTTTCATCACAATGTCCTTTTGAGGAATAGTCTTACCCAATGCAAAAGATTCATTAACAATTTCAGACACTTTGTGATTAAACTCATCAAATGTTTCTTCATCTGCCATACGAAGATTTTCCCAATCGGAATTAAGGTTTTAAAGCCTAGCTTCCTTTTCACTGGTATTTCCTTCAAATACGGTTTTCTAAGATATCCCAAGCTTCTTTAGACTTGGTGCAATTTGAAACATGGTGCTGAAGATTTGGGGTAATGGCATGTATAATGGCATTCAAACCGTCGGAATTTCGCTTTGCAACAAGTATCTCGGCAGGGCTGTATTCACTGATATCCTTTGGAACGTTTACATCTCCATCTGCCACAACGGGAACATTATAGCCATTAACAACATATACCCATGATTGAAAATCAGGTGCTTGAAGAAAAGCTCGCATAGGAATTTTCCACCATAAGAAATTAGAGTCATCGAAGAAGACTGGTGGTACATTCATAGAGATAGCACCTCTGTCCATAGAGTCATATCGCTACAAACACAGACTTGTAAGGTCTTGAACGTGTTTGCCTGCTCTGATACCAATTGAAAAGCGGGGGTAGAACAACCACACCCAATATTTCGCTTAGCAATCTGTATGGACAAAATCCAATATACTTTTAAGAGAATCAATAAGACTCAATCTTAATAAAGTATATCAAAGACTTATATCTCTCTTTCTCAATTCAATTCTTACTCAAGCAAATAGAAATCTGCGAGTCTAATTGAATTCAAGAGAAATCACTTGAACGGTACCAAATACTAATGTTCAAGGATCGATCAATTTCAATCAACAACCAAAGGTCGGATTTCTAATTGATTGATTCAAACGCACAACCTGTGATATTTCAATTATATAACAAAATATAATGCGGAATAGAAATAACACAGACACAATAATTTTGTTAACGAGGAAACCACAAATGCATAATAACCCCGGGACCTAGTCCAAATTGAACACCACATTGTACTAAGCCGCTACAGACACTAGCCTACTACAAACTAACTTCGGTCTGGACTGTAGTTGAACCTCAATCAATCTCACATTGATTCAAGGTACAGTTGCGCTCCTTACGTCTTTTATCCCAGCAGGATACTACGCACTTGATTCCCTTAGCTGATCTCACCCACAACTACGAGTTGCTACGACCCAAATTCAAAGACTTTAATAAACAAATCTGTATCACATAGAAAAGTCTACAGAATAGATAAATCTGTTTCCCACAGATAAACCTACAAGTTTTTGTTCCGTCTTTTGATAAATCAAGGTGAACAGGAACTAATTGATAACCCGAACTTATATTCCCGAAGAACAGCCTAGTATTATCAATCACCTCACAATAATCTTAATCGACGCGGCGAAAGAAGATATTGTGGAATCACAAACGATGAGAGGAAGATGTTTGTGATTACTATTCTATCTTACCTATCGAATATAAAGATCTCAAGCAAATCGTTACGATTGTACTCAATACGATAGAATCAGCAAGATCATATCACACAACTACGAGAAAGTAGTATCGGTCTGGCTTCACAATCCCAATGAAGTCTTTAAGTCGTTAACCTGTTTTAAGAAGAAAACCTTGGGTTAAAGGAGAATCGACTCTAGATAATACAACTAGTATCACACAGGAGGTGTGGGGATTAGGTTTCCCATTTGCTAGAGTTCTCCCATATATAGTCTTTCAAATCAGGGTTTGCAATCAATGTTAGCTTGGTAACAAAGCATTCAATATTCACCGTTAGATAAAAATCTGATTAGATTCAAGCTAATATCTTTCAACCGTAGAATCGAAAACTTAACTTGTTACACACAAATGAAATTTACTATTTTGGGTTTATGTAACCGTACCCAAACATGAACATTTGTTGGTTCAACAATAGTTAACCAATGGTTAGCCATATGAGCACTTTCATATCAACAATGTTCTTCTTCACCATAACTAGTTCAAATGACTGAAATGAATTAGTTAGAGAGTTGTTAAATTGCAAGGAAATCTTATGTAACTACACAAGACACAATCGAAGCAAAAACGATTTGATTCACTCGAATCGGTTGATGAACTATACAGCCACGGTTTGCATTTAGCATTCCTTAGTTAGTATGAATAAGTTCACAAACAACCGTTTTTAGATATAATCAACTCAAGTTCGCAAACTTAGTTCGCGGACTTAAGTTCCCGGAAGGAGTTCACAAACTCTAGCAGATATTCTCGGGTCGAGAACTTCCGCCAGTTTGCGGACTGGGTTCCGGACTGAGTTCTCGGACTTAGCTCACGCCACTATTCCGGTTCTCTTGATTAACAAAGTTCGCAAACTTCTGTTCAAGGAAAAATGACTTAAACGTATATGTGTTACCACACAATGCTTATATCCATCATTGGTTATATAATCTAAACTCTCATTTCAATCATTGAAACATTCTCAGAGGACGTTATATAGTTGTTATTCACAAACCATTTTTCGTCAGAGCAATTTTCAAAGTGATTGAAACATATCATGATTTTCGTCACTAGGTAAAGATGAACTTGTCCAAAACAAAAGCTTACCAACACATATTTCGAGAAATAGATAGGCGAGATAAACTCGGCTCGAAATAGAAAATGTGTATGATCAAAGTCTATATAGCAAAACGACTTTTGTCTCAAAATAGGAGATAGAGTAGATAGACTTTTGAGTGATAGATAAGTTCAAGTCTCCACATAACTTTTAGTCGATGAAGATCCACCAGTTCCTTGAGTAGTCCTTCGTCTTGTATGATGATCGCCATGGAGTTCTTGAGCTCAGCTACACTTTCTATCATAGTCCGAGACTTTAGCTATAGTAGACTAGAAATCAAGACTTATAATTTTTTATCACTAACATTGACAAACATGCTTGAAATAGCAACGCATGCGAGTTCGACCGAGCAATGCTCTAATACTACCTTTAGTATCCGGTTGTATAAATCATGGTTTTAACCGTTCAAATAAAATTGATCGCAACACAACAGAGTATATAACAATAAAAAATATAATGAAATAAATTAATTAACGACCTAAGTTTGTTCAACCAAAACTTTACTCATGATATTTGTGGTTCAAAATCAGAAGTACGATAAACGGCCAACGGGAGGTAGCGGCGGTTGTGGTGGAGAACAAATGGTATTAGATGGTTTGTAGTGGTGGCGACAGTTGTTGAGTAGCAATAAGCTATGTTAATTTTGTGTCGCTACAAAATGGATAACATTATAAATTAAAAGTTGTGGTTAATCGTCTTATTAATAAAATAAACTCGATTAATCACTTATTAATACATGAAAGATCAAAAAAGATAAAGTAAACTACAAAATGTCACGTTATATAATTACTACGAACAAACGGGCACAAGTCAAAATCAATACACAAATAATTACTTATTATCGAGATGTGTCGTTATGGTAAGGGTTGTACCCTAACTATGTATATTTTTCTGCCTATTTCTTTGTACTGTATTATAAAATGAAACTTCGCTAAATTAGGAAAGATAAAGACCGGTCCTGATTTTTCCTCCCAATTGGTAAATTCACGGTTGCGGTCGATCCCATGAATACACACTTTAATTGAGAAAAATTCATCATATATTCTCTTATTTCCATCTCAAAAGTCTAAATCAAAATGAAAAAAATTTGATCAACTGAAAATAACAAACCTACCTTCCTATAAAACTGAACAATTGATTCTCTCGCTCACATTTGGTAGGATGAGTGGGTTTGAAAACTCTAATTCCTTACTTTGAAGCAAACGAAAATCAAAAATAAAGTTGGGAAGAGAGATAGATTGTGGAGAGGGAAAAACTCAAATCCAAGAGAATAGTTCCATTCAGTCTTCTTTCAATTTTCTCTTAATCTTTGTCCACCAAAACGTACATCTGTGACCAGTTAAACTACTCTGAGCTAAGAGAAAATCCTTTTTTTTTCTTTTACATTGTTTCATGTATGAATTTTTGGGGTTTCTATCATTTTCTTAAAAATCATATATTGTATATTTAGCTGAAGTATACATTTTCAAAGATAATCTTATTGAGTACAATAAGCTCATGGTTAAAATTTAGGGGTGCCTGTATTTTGTGATTAGCCAGATTATGAAAATTTGGCTATCACAGGTCGTCTGGGTTCAATCTATTAACAACTTTTTAGTCTAGAAAGGTGAGACTTTCTCAAGAACCAATTTTCGTTTCTATTTGTTTAGACTTAATGGAAATAGAATTTTTGATTTCATCTTGATAGATAAACTTATCAGATTGTTCAAATTACACGTTATAATTTGATAATAGATTGGTATTTACAAAATGTTCTTATATGTATATAAAAGTCCTTGTTCTCCGGGCTTCTGTTTCAAAGTCCAGAATAATTTGACTAGAAGCTATTTTCAGTAAATAATTTAACATGATTATACGTAATTTATATAACACCCGTGCCAGTATGGCACGGGTTAATCCCTAGTAACTCATATGGCAACTCAGACTATTGATAGTAGTTGCCAAATTAAATTCTTGGTCTTTTTGGATAACATTTTTTTGGATGTGGGTATCCTTTAGGCACCTAATTTTGATATATTCATGCATGAATTGGGATTTTTTAATTAAGCATTTTGTGAATTAGTTCTTGTGGATGAATGTTTATATGGTTGATAAAGCTAATTTCGTGATCATTGTAGGATATTATGAAGTATTGTATATTTATAGGTTTGATAAGAATGAGTTTATGATCATGGTATGGGTTAAGGGGTTTATTGTAGCCTATTGAGTTAGGGTGTACGGTAAGTTTAAAATGAAGAAGCCTTTTGTAGGGTGAATCAAGAGCAAGGTTTGAAAAACGGCCGTTTTTTCCGAAAAAACGTCCGTTATAACGCTCACGCCCATATACCGTGCCTGTGAGGTTCACCAACACGCTTACCTAAACAACACCGATAAATAGGAAAAAATGGCGTTATTTAGACCCGTTATAACCGTTTTCACACCTGTGATTACCGTTTTTCTAAAATTAATATTTCAGTTTTTTTCTTCTAAATAACATTTTAACACACATTTTTTACACCGTATTTTCCGTTTTTATACCGGTTAAACCCGTTTTTAAGGAAAAAAAATTTGAGTTGGAGAAATTCTTATACAATTTTTAATTTCAAACTTACAACTAAAATTTCATAAATAATCATTAAACACTTCAAATTTTATAAACTTACAATAAGTAACCTAGTGACAGTAGTGCTTGAAATTTTAAACTTAGACAAACCAACTTGTACCGGCATTTTTTTCGACTTATTCAAGTATTTTCTGTTTTCTCGACGATTCTCAGTTGATTCCTCCTCCTCTTCCTCCGCCTCATATTGGTTCGCGTAATGCATTTGGCTGTCGTAGTTAACAGTATCGTCATCTTCATAACCATAGTCTTCTTCCTCATTATCATTACGATTATCTACTTCATTATTGATATTAATATTGGAATTATACTCTTCATTAATTCCTCGGGTATCTTCTTCTGGACGATCTTCAGTGTAATGAGAATTGTATATGGGATTTTCATTTTCATGACCTTGTGTATTGTCTCCAAATGTTAGGTTACCAAAGTCATAAACAAAGTTACTCACTGGCAACCTTTGATATGAGATTTCAACTTCTGGATCATGCCATTCGTATGGTGGAGGGAGAGGCTCTGGATTATTAGTTGATTCCTCTTCCAATTCATTTAACCAATGTTCTTCCTGAGGTAAAACTGGTGTTTCATCATCCCCTGCTATCCAATCAAGCATATTTTCATCTGTCAGCAGGCTATGAACATCGTGGACATCGATGTTATGTCGCTTTGCTTTACCTTGAACTCTTTGCTGCTCCAATCTTAAATTGTACTGAACATATACCAAATCGTTTATTCTTGACGAAACTAAACGTTTGCGTAGTTTGGTGTGAATTCTTTCAAACACACTCCAATTCCTCTCTGATCCAGACGATGTGTTTGTCTGGCTATGTCTTTGATCATGAAACCAACTACTCTTTTTACTTTTTTTGTTTTTGTTTTATTTCTTTAACTTTTGAGTCTGAACTCTAAAGTACAGACCACATGTAGCATATACTGTACACACCTCCAAATGCAAAAGAAAAATATAAATCGACTCCCTGACTTCCCTCTCTCACTCTCTTTTTCTCTAGCTAGTCTCTGACTCTCTTCCTGTTGCATTCCTTGTTGGTTAGTCTTGTAGCAAGTAGCTAAGAGCCTAGGAGTATTATTTGACAACAAAGTTTTGACTGCTTTTGAATCCGAATATGCATTATTGAAATATTGGGGAATGCATTGAACTATTCGAGTGACAACTTGAACATATCAAGTGGATAGTGATAGTATGCGTGTATAAATATTGTCGGTAGACGATAACTACAATGCATTGTTATAAGTCATAGACTTAGGGTTGTGAATTTTACTAGATATCCATAAATTTGTATGTTAAAAACCCATAAACAAATAAATAAAAAATCAAATAAATAAATTAAACCAAAAAAAAATGAAAAAACGTAGTAACAACGTTATTTAGACCCGTTGTAACCGTTTTCACAGCTGTAATTACCGTTACATAAGAAATTCAGATCACAAATTATTTATTTTTCTTATTTAACCGTTATCACATCCGTTATTTTAAAAAAACGTCAAAAAAACGCGTTTTATTCCTATATAACGCGTTTTTGACCCAAAACATGCTCACACCCGTCAAAACACGTTATAACGGTCACGCCTAGTACCTGTGACCTGGGTCGTGACCCGTTTTTCGAACCTTGATCAAGAGATGCCGGATGTAGGATAAAATGTATTTTAATATGAGGTTTTGAAGTGTAATTGAATTTCGTGTAGCAAATTTTCCCATCATTGTAGTAGGAGTGTGACTAGAACAACAATTGATTTCCTTATAGGGAGCGGTAATTTTTTTTTGTATTAAATCATTAAGGATTCAGAGATGTTGTTAGAGGAGTTTGGTTTCCATGTCGAAGTAGCAGAACAAAAATTTATCTTGTGAAATTGAAATGAAAGACAGGGGTAGTCACAAAAGGTAGGTTGCTGAGGTTTTATGTATTGGATTTTGGGATTGACCTTAATAGTTTTATTTTATTTGTAGGGGAGAAAAATCCTAGAAAGCATGATTTTTGGGTTGTGTTGTGTCCGAGTGATTTGAGTGGTCTTAGAATTGTTCGATTTAGACTCATAGGGTGCCAAGATTCCAGTAGTTGTAATGGTGGTTTTTGGTAACTGAAAAATAAAAAAATTATTTACTGTAATTAGTATTGTAACATATAATTGAATTTAGTAATTTCGGTGATTGTCGTGGTTTCAGTGATTCGGTGATTTTGGTTAAAATAACTGTAATGGGTGATTTTTGAATCTTATCTTTAATATGATTAGAGAAACAGAAAGAAGACGGGCTGAAAAGATTAACAGATCGAGATATTCATAGAAGGCTAAAAATCTGGTGGAACAACAGACCGAAGCCGACGACAAAAGACCGTTGAGAATCTAACGGTAAAAAAATTCAGAAAATTCGACGAGATTCAGACATAGGAAAAAGAAGAGAGAGACAGAGAAAGAGAAATGAGAGAGGGCAGAGCTATTGAAAATACTGGTGTTTCTTTTTTTGAACTAAAAGCTTTATTTAAGGATCAGGTTATTACGGTTGAAAGTAACCCCGTTTCTATCATCTAGTACAATACATATAAAGTTTGGCATATATTATCCCATATTCTTGTTGATGCCGTGAGTGTTTTTTTTTTGATGCAAAAGAACTACTTCATTAAATCTTAATATTACATAACTTCTTGCTAACCTTCCTTTCATCCGTGAGTATTCTATTGTATTCTTCTGGGATGTTACACCAAAAAACAAAGGAAGATATGTTAGCTACAACCTTTTTAGCTATTACATGAGCTAAGTTTGTAGTTGAAAGAAATCCTACACTACACCCCTCATATAATTTCATTGTTGATCAACTCATTTTTAGGTTTACACTCTTAATTTTATTGATAAATCTTTGAATGTTCTTACAAGAAAGATAAAGAAGTCAAGAATGATCTCTGCTCTAAAATTTCTCTCTCCTATTTACTTGTTTCTTACTCAAAAAAGATCTCTCCCTTTCTTTACAACTCGAACGACTATTTATAAAGAAATACATAGTGGATGGCAGCTAATCTATCCTTTATTTTCGGGTATGGTTTGCGACGTTCTCGCAACCTTACAAATGTTAATTTCGCAAACTCTCTAATTTTCGCAGAACTATCATATCTTTCTCATGATCTTTGCTGACGTCATTTATTTTATCATTCTTGAAATTGTTTTGCGACGCTGTTGTGCTGTGTCATTGATAATTTCGCTGAAACATTGTCGTTGCGAGATTCTGATCCTACATCTTGCCTCTTCTCATATCTTCTCTGCAAAGTAGAGAATGATGTGAGAAATGCCGCAACTGCTTATCTTTTCATATTCTACATTTATTACACGTATTCTTTCTTCCATTTATTTCTCGACACGTCTTTTGTAACCGTTACTTTTTAACCGCTTATATCTTTCCGTATTAATCGTGTTTATTCTCTCGAGGATAAATTTCCTCTATATATATTCCTTTTCACTCTCTTCTTCTTTCTTTTTATCTTCTCTGCAACTTCATCGTTCTTCTGCAAATTCCATTATTGCAACTTTTCTTCTTTCTTCTTCAATCTTTTTAATTTCTTCCTCATCTTCATACTATTTCTTCTGCAAATCTTCATAGTTCATAATTTTCTTCGAAACAATCTCCCTGCTATTATCTTCCATGGATTCATCAAGGTTAGTTTTCTTCTTTATGAGTTTTGTTGAAATTGAACTTGTTTATTGCCTTATTTGATGTTGTTTATGTGATTCCCATACTCTTGTTATTTCAGCAAAAGCGCTTCCAACACTAGATTTACAGTTCAGAACCCTAACATTCCTAAGTCGCAGCATAAGGTTGTTGCACATAAAAGAAAGTCTGCGAATGAGAAGGTAGTAAGAAACACTATCCTTTTATAATAAAAATATTGTTTCCTCTGTTTCTTATCTGGATTATAATTCGCAGGGTGATAAAGATGTTAATAAACCAAACAAGAAATCTCTCCACCTTAAAACTGTTCCAACTTCTGTTCCCTTCCACTTACTCATTTCTTCTAAATCTTCTGCGACATCTTCGCAAGATAAACCTTTGTCTCCAATTCGCGAAAAAGATGCCTCAGACTTCATTTCTTCAGCTGACCTCTCAATGATTGAAACTCCCCTTGTTGATTCTGCTGTAAATGAAACCTCTTCTCTTCCCATTGAGAATGTTTCTCAGCCTTCTATTTCTACCAGTTCTTTACCTAAGTCTCTTCCTCTTTCGAAAGAAAACGTGGAAGGGATAGATATTGCCTTCAAAGTTTTATCTGAAGTTCTGGATGATGTCAAGAAGTCTTCTACTGATCCCATCAAGTCTAATGTTTCCAAAATTCTGAGCAAGCATTTGGGTTCTGATAGAGCTGCTTCGCAGACAACTTTGGAAAAAGAATGTAATGCTCTTCATCTCGAAAATCAGAAGCTACAGAATGTTTTACTGGATCGTGATAATCTTCGCAAGAATAATGATGAATTGAGAGGTATAATTTTCTTATCTGCGTCTTTAATTTGCCTTTTGAATGATTTTATCCTTCCCCTATTTAATTATCCTTGAAATCCCTCTTTCGCATGTTAAGCTTTAAACCAGAAACGAATAATGGAGAGATATCAATTTGAATCTGCTGTTGAAGAAGCTCGTGTTGATAAATAAATCTTGATGGATCAATATAACCAATTAGATAACCTCTATTCATATTTTCTTGATCATATAAATAACCTTACTAATGAAAATACCCAATTAATTCAAAGACAAGATTTATTAAGTAATGAAGTATCTCGTCTTTCTTATTCTTTAAATAAAGCTACTTTAGGGATGGAAACTTTATCAGATGAGAATAAAACCTTATCCCAAGAGAAGAGAACTTATTTAAACAAGATGGCGATATCTTCGCTCTTTGAGAAATGAACTTAAAGAAGTAACAGAGTCATCTATCGCTGAAAGAGATACACCCATTCAAGGTAGAATAGCTTTAAGTGGACGAATCAGCTTAAAGAACAATATTCCAAATTAGAAGAATCTTATTCTTCTCTTGGAAGAAAAATGCCTTTCTTATTTCTAAAGAGAAAAATCTTCAGTCTCGACTTAAAGGTTTAGTTGGAGATAAATTTGATGACGCAATGGACCGTTGGGAGAATAGTTGTTTGTCCTTGATTCAACACCTTATTTCGCAAAAGGAAGGTAGTCATAATAGTTTGACTGCCTTAATTATCTTTTCTTTGTCATATCTCTATGAATTCCTTACCTTAATAAAGTTTTGTATTCTATTTTTCACAAAGTCTAAGAAGAATCTTCATTCTTCTATTTCTTTTTTGGAGGCTAAATATGCCAAAATTCGCAAAGAAAATGCATTGCTCGTGTCTACCCTTACTGGTTCTGGCGACCAAGCAGAAAGAAGACTTGATTATCTTGCTTATTTTAAGGATATCCAAGATAGGAATCATCAGAGAGCACTTCTTCTCCAAGTTCATCTCCGGGCTGAAGTCCTTGTAAATGACATTTTATTGTCCAATTATCTTCCTCCTACATCAATTGATCCTTTAGAAGTAGATGATGATGAAGTTCCTCGTCCTGCTGATAGTGATTATGATTACGAAAGCTGTGCAGAGGATAATTTCTTAGAAGATGAAGAAGAGGGTCCTTCTAAAGAAGCATCTACTGGTGTTAATCAGAATGAGAAATAAATTTCTCCTGAACAAGTAACTGCTGGCTATAATCAAGATGCTAGTCAAGGCGAAGACCAAAACCGAAATGAAGGAGAGGCTTGCGAGAATGTTGGCGAAGAATTTCTGTTATCTCCTGCTACTGAAATTAATACTGAAGTTTAAGCTTCTTATTTAGCTCTGTCTTCTTGAACTGTCTTATTTTTATTACTTTTGCGAGTTACATTTTTCAACCAACTTTGGAGTCAACTTTTCCTTTTAATATTTTGTTGATGAGAAAGATAATGCTTCTTGTGTATTGATTCCCATACTTGCCTCTAATTATCTTTCTTGCAAAAAATAATATGTTACGAATAATTATAAATATTTTGTTTGATCATATGGTCTTATTTTTCTTTCCTAATTAAAGGTCTTATTATGCCACCTCTTGTCATTGCGACAAAATCGCAGGACGTCCTTGCACTTTCATGCAAAAACCCATTGATCTTGCCTTAACTTTTTCTTTTGTATTATGACCTCTTCAGGAATGTTGCAGCAATATGACAGGCCTAAATATTCTTGCGAAAATAAATTCCCAATTGCCGTCTTGCGACGAAATCGCAGGACGTCTTCGCACTTTCACGCGAAAACCCATTGATCTCGTCTTATCATTTTCTTTTGTATCATTGCCTCTTTAGGATTGTTGCACAAATATGACAAGCCTTAATATCCTTTCGAATAAAAAGCCTCATGACATTTGCGTCTTAAGACACTTATCAGCTCCCTAATGGAGGGTGCCGCCCTTATCTCCCCCATGGTTTCCCCTTCAAGGAGGCGTACTTCTACCATATAAGGTTAGATCCTCCCATCCAGTCTTAACAACAACCATTTTTTTTCGCAGCCTCTTATCCCTTTT
Organism: Papaver somniferum; assembly: GCF_003573695.1. Classification (NCBI taxonomy): domain Eukaryota; kingdom Viridiplantae; phylum Streptophyta; class Magnoliopsida; order Ranunculales; family Papaveraceae; genus Papaver; species Papaver somniferum. The sequence continues at coordinate 149,459,006 of NC_039366.1, read as the reverse complement.
ACCTATAGGGTTTATGGTTACTAGACTGCACCCTAAGTGGGGTTTTCTTCAGGCCGAGTGCAGTATAAGCCAAGACTTGTAAAGAATGGCAAGGTACGTTTCAAACGTCCCTGGCACTCTTGACTCAACCGTGTACCTCGGCGCCTTGATCAGATCTGCACTCCTTGGGAGAGTCCTTATTACCTTAGTCACCCAACCCGTCATATGCTTAAGCTGAGAATCCAAGGTGCCTCTCCCGGATGGGCTTTATTGACCCCAAATCTCCATAACTCAGGTTCCGATGATGGTGTAGCCTTTCCCTGAGGCATGCAACAGGTACCCCCTAATATGACATACTTTAGGTCTTACATTTGCATCTTACGAAATTTTATTCGCGAACTAAGATGTACGCCATAAAGGTTCGCCCCTTTCTTTTATGTCATTGTTCTGTAATTATCTCTGCGAAAATTTCGCACATCATGATCTTGTTTTGATATGAGTAATCTTGCAATTATTCTTTCAAAATCCATAACTTCTCAAAGCTTCTTACGGATAATATTTTTTTAAGTACAACCTGTTCCATGGTCTGTCTAATCTATGACCAACATCTCTTCCTTCTGGATCCATTAATCTATAAGCTCCTGTTCCAACTATCTCCTTAATGATGTAAGGTCCATCCCTTTTTTTCGCTAACTTTCCACCATTTTCTCGCTGATATATAGGTGTTTCTCGCAGAACTAAATCTCCTGGTTGAAATTCGCGTATTTTGACACGTTTATTATATTCTCGGGCTAGTCTTCGCTGATAATTCTCCATATGTTGTAAAGCTTTTTCTCTTGTTTCTTCTAACTCATCAAGTTTATTTAAAATCAAGCCCGCACTAAGATTTTTCTCCCAAGCTTCTCTTTTTGTTGTCGGAATAACAACTTTTGTTGGTAGCACCGCTTCAACTCCGTATGTTAAACAAAAGGGTGACATTCCAGTAGCTTCTCTTCTAATTGTATTATTATCCCATACTGCATTATGTACTGGTTCGCACCATGCTCTGTGACGTCCTTCCAATTTCTTCTTTAATATATATGCAATTGTTTTGTTTGTTGCTTCTACTTGCCCATTATCTTGTGGATACAAAGGAGTAGATTTTCCACATTTTATCTTGAATGCATTAAGTAGCATTTCTATATTCTATCCTTCAAATTGTTTTCCATTATCAGATACTAACTGTGCAGGAATTCCGAATCTGCAAATAATATTTTCGAATATGAATGTAAAGATATCTTTCTCGCGAATATGCTATACTGCCTTCACTTCTGTCCATTTTGTGAAATAATCTGTTGCGACTATTAAGTATCTTCTTTGTCCGGATCCTGGTAAAAATGGCCCCACAATATCTAAGCCCCACTTTCCAAAAGGCCATACACTAGTTGAAGATGACAATGGTGCTCCAGGTGCATGTATTTTCTTTCCATGCCGCTGACAATCTTCGCAACGACTTGATATTTGTTTTGCATCTTCATGCATGTATGGCCAGTAATAACCTTGCATTTTTGCTCTATGTGCCAAAGATCTTCCTCCACTATGATTGCCAGCATCCCCACTATGTAACATTTTTAGCACCTTTTCTCCTTCCTCTCGTGTCAAACATCTGAGTGATGGTCCATTAAAGGATTTTCGGTATAGCAACCCATCTCTTAATTCATAATTCGTTGCACGGCTTTTTAACTTGTGTGTTTCCAATCTATTTCTTGGTGTTTCTCCTTTCGCCAAATATGCATGAAGTTCCATTCTCCAGTCTGCGATATTGTTCATTTGTTCTTCTTTTTCATTGTCTATTATCATCACTCCACGTCTTCTTCTTTATTGATTGATGGTGACAGAAGTGTTTGTATTTTTATGCATCTCGCAGTTGGATCTGTCATCATGCTTGAGATGAAAGCAAAAGCGTCTGCGAGTCTGTTATCCTTTCTTGAAATGTGCCTCCATTTTATTTTTGGGATTTTCGCTGACAATTCTTCAACCAGCTTCTTGTATTTCTTCAAGGATGGTTCATTTGTAGTATACTCTCCCTTTATTTGGCGAATAACTAGCTGCGAATCACTAGTGATCCTGGCATTTTCTAGTTTCATTTTATTGCGAATTTTAAGGCATGTATCACAGCTTCATATTCTGTTTCATTATTAGTGGATGCAAATTCCAATCTGAATGAAAAAGCCTTTATTCCTTCTGGCGAAATTAAAACAATTCCAACTCCATTTCCTTCTCCATTTGATGATCCATCTACCAATATCTCCCATCTATTTGGTTCTGTTAATAAATCTTTTGGATCTCCATGTTCTTCTTCTACATCCATCATTTCTTCTACTGCTTCATCTTCTTCTAAAGGAAATTCTGCCAAGAAATCTGCAACAACTTGTTTTTGGTGAAGACAAAATTTCATATTTAATATCAAAGTGGCCTACTTGTGCATTCCATCTCTCCACTCTCCTGATCTTTTAGAATTCTTCATCACTGATTCAATTGGTACTTTTGTTAATACCTTTATCTTGTGTGCTTGAAAGTATATGCGGAGCTTAAATGATGCATAAACTAATGCTAAGATTAACTTTTCAATCTTTGAGTAATTCTTCTCAGCAGTATTAAAAGTTTTGCTAATGTAATAAATGGGTTTCTCCACTCCTGCGTCTACTCGCAATAACACAACACTTAATGCATGCGACGTCGCAAGATAGATCAATAATTCTTCTCCTGATTCTGCCTTTTGTAAAATAGTTGTATTCATAAGATGTTCTTTGATTCCTTGAAAAGATTTTTCACATTCATCAGTCCATTTAAATTTCCACCCTTCTTGAGTATATCGAAAAAATATTTGCATTTGTCTGATGATCGCGAAATGAATCTCCCCAGCGAAGCTAGAATCCCATTCAACTTCTGTACATCTTTATTGTTGCTGGTGTTGGCATGTCACGAACTGCTTGCACTTTTTCTGGATCAACCTGTATTCCTTCTTTTGATACAATGTAGCCTAAAATTTTCCCGATGCAACTCCAATAGTACACTTCTCTGGATTCAATTTAATGTTATACTGCCGCATTTGTTCAAAAATCTCCCTCAGGTCTTGTACATGGTCTTTAGCTTCTTTACTCTTTACTAACATGTCTCCACGTATACTTCTAATGTTTTGTGTATCCATTTTGCGAACACCTTCTCTACCATTCTTTGATATGTCGCTCCCGTTTCGCAGACCAAATGGCATTTTCGTGTAACAATATAAACCTCTAGGAGCAAAGAAAGCAGTATGTTCTTGATCTTCTTCAGCGAGAGGGATTTGGTTATACCCTTTGTATCCATCTAAAGATGATACCCTATCATTTCCCGCTGCGGATTCCACCATTTAAGGAATATCTGGTAACGGAAAACTGTCTTTGGGGGAAGCTTTGTTTAAATCAGTGAAATCTATGCAAATTCTGATTCCTTTGTTTTTCTTTTGGGACAATGACCATATTCGCTATCCATTCTGGGTATTTAACTTCTCTTATAATTCCTGCCTCAAGCATTTTATGTAATTATTCTTCTATTTGGTAATGATAAGTTGTTGCAATTTTTCTTATTCTCTGTTTAAATGGTCTCATATTTTTGTTAATCTCCAACCTGTGGCATGCAATTGATGGATCTATTCCCGGTATCTCATCCATGTTTCCTGCGGAAACATATTTATATTCTCGCAACAAGTTAACAGTTCTTTCTTCTTCTTCCATATCCATTTTGGTTCCAATTCTCAATATTAGAGGTTCTTCTATAGTCCCAACGTTTATTTCTTTTGTTGGTTCTGCGGCAGTGTAAGTGGGTTTAGGTTCTCCCATTGGTGTTGGTTCTTTTATTATTTTCATAGGTCCTTCTCCTTCTTCCGAAATTTCGATGGGTATTCCTTTGCCTTCTTTCGCCCTTATCATATATACTCTAAATTCTTCTTCCTTCTTTGCTTCCTTTGACAATTTTCTGCGAAATTGTTTCTTTTTTGATTGTCCTTCATAATGTTTGACTTCAATTTGATGACATAATTTTGCATTGTCAACATCTCCTCTGATTTCACCTATTCCATTTGGAGTGGGGAATTTAATACATTGATGCAACGTTGACACCACAGCTTTTATCGCATGTATCCATGATCTTCCTAATAACATATTATATGGCGATTCCATATCCACCACGCACAATGTTACATGTGTTTCGATTTCTCCAAGTGGAATTCGTACCACTATCTCTCCTTTAGGTTTTGTTGTGGATTTTCCAAACCCTGAACAAAATATGTTGAACTGGACATTTCTTCATCTTTAAATCCCATTCCCCGGAATGCATGATAAAATATTATATCAACTGAACTTCCTGTATCGATTAAAGTTTTGTCCAACATCCATTCTCATGTGGATTTTATTGTTGTCTCCTTCTGTTTTCGTGTAATAGGCACTGTGATGACCAACGGAGATGTGTGGTTTAAATTTTCTTTTGGTATTTCTTCCGCCATGAATGCAATTTTTTGCTTTTCCCAATCTTTCAAGGGTGATGTTTTTTCTACCGCCATAACTTTCCTTCCTTCAAAATTTCGTTTATGTATTCTTCCTTTGATATTTTCATGGAATTCATTAATCATCGTTTTTGTTATCATATTACACTCCAATATTTTGCCATTTTCACTAATTCTGTTCATCTTTCTTCTAATTGATTCACTGATTTGTTTAATCACTTTATTGACTTGAATATTCTCAATTAACAATCTTCAACTTTCGATCTTCAAATCCCTGTTTCTAGCGCCATTATGTAGTTGCAGGAAATCCTACACTACACCCCTCATATGATTTCATTGTTGATCAACTCATTTTTAGGTTTACACTCTTAATTTTATTGATAAATCTTTGAATGTTCTTACAAGAAAGATAAAGAAGTCAAGAATGATCTCTGCTCTAAACTTTCTCTCTCCTATTTACTTGTTTCTTACTCAAAAAAGATCTCTCCCTTTTTTTACAACTCGAACGACTATTTATAAAGAAATACATAGTGGATGACAGCTAATCTGTCCTTTATTTTCGGGTATGGTTTGCGACATTCTCGCAACCTTACAAATGTTAATTTCGCAAACTCTCTAATTTTCGCAGAACTATCATATCTTTCTCATGATCTTTGCTGACGTCATTTATTTTATCATTCTTGAAATTGTTCTGCGACGCTGTTGTGCTGTGTCATTGATAATTTTTCTGAAACATTGTCGTTGCGAGATTCTGATCCTACAAAGTTATTAGTTGTTCTTTTAACATGACTAACATCAGAATACATAAGAGAACTAAGCAAATGGCTTATTTCATCTACATAACTTTGGTTCATCCAATGGACTACCGGTTTGGCATCGGTGATTGAACTAATTACATTTTTACAGTCTGATTCAAATATGACATTGTGAAGATTCAATTCCTTGGCCCAAATGATAGCATGTTTCATGGCCAAGCATTCTTCCTGCTCTGGATCTATTCCTCCATTGTAGTATCTGCCCTTGATGCTTCTGGTGATACCTGTAGAGTCTCTAACAGTTAGACCAATTCCAATTTCTTTAGATAAGTAATCAAAAGAAGCATCCATATTCATTTTGAAATAGTTATAAGGAGGTGGAGTCCATTCTTGCAAATTAAGATCCTTGTGATTTATATGCTGATGAGATTCCTCTTCAGAGCATACATTAAGCAAATTCCTTATTTCCTTACAAGCTATCCAGCAGTTAGGTTTCCTATTTTGGAACACCCTAATGCATTTGTTCTTCCAAATCTGCCAAGCTGTACACATTGCAGTGTGTATCCATAGTGGATTCTGTGAGTCACTGGCTTGTGATGGTTGGAACCAACTTGCAATCCATGAAGTTATGCTGATATGTTGCATCTGTATGTTACTTAAATTAATATTCATACCTAACCAAACTGAACGAGCATAATCACACTCCACAAGGAGATGTTGAATTGTTTCTTCTTGAGAATCACAAAGAGAACGGGTAACATTAATATATCCTTTTTGTAATGGCTAATTTTCTCCATTGTTGGAACAATGTTTCTCAAACATTTCCAAATGAAGAGTTTTACCTTATGTGGAACTTTAGTTTTCCAAATATTTTTCCGTACAATCCTGGGAAATTGTTGTGAGTGTACATTCTCTACTCTATTCAAATTAGTTAGAGCTTTATATGCCGATTTAACCGTAAATTCTCCTATTTGGTTCCCATATTAACCTATCTTGACCATATTGAAATAGATGCATTTTTAAGATTAACTCAGCGATATCCTCAGGGAATAGATCCCTTACTAGTTGTATGTTCCATCTTTTAGGGTTTTGTAAAAAAAGATCAGAAACATACACAATTCTTGCTGGATCCCTAAAGTTTTAATTAGGAGTTGGAGGAGCATTCAGACCAGTTACCCAGTTATCATACCAAACTAGAACTCTTGTACTACACCTTATATCCCATTTATAAAATTTCCTCACGTACTCTAGACCCAACTCTATGCTTTTCCATATCCAAGACGAATTCTGGTGTTTTTCTTGTAAGTGTAAGAAATCACAATAAGGGGAATATTTGGCTTTCATATTCCTTACCTATGGTTTATCAGTCTCAGTATATAATCGCCATGCTAATTTAGTGAGGAAAGCCATATGGTATTTCTCTAAGTTTCGAAAATCAAGACCTCCTTCTTTTTTTGGAGCACACAGAGAATCCCATGATATAAAATTGATGCCTTCATTTCCATGATGACCCCACCAATAATTGCTTTGCAAAGAGTCTAACTTTTGCAAAGTATTCTTGGGAATTTTGAAGTTACTCATATAATGAGCAGGAATGGAATTTAGGACAAACTTAACCATTGCTGTTCTCGCTGCTTGATTAAGGGTTTTAGAACTCCAACCTTGGAACCTATTTTCATATGATTCTTTGATTGATATGAAAAGACTTTTTCTTAGACTTATCTAATAAAATTGGCAAGCCTAAGTATTTATCTGAAGTACAAAGCCTTTTAACCCCTAATTTTTAACTACCTGTAATTTATCTTCTTTATACACCTTTCCACAGACGAATGCCGAAGATTTTGAGTAGTTAATAACTTGACCAGACAGTCTTCCAAAATGTTAGAGGATATTGGTAATATGCTGAATTCCAACATTGTTTGCTTGAAAGAACAACAAGCAATCATCTGCAAAAAGCAGATGATTTATAGGTACTGAGTTGTGAGTGATTTTTGTGTTGTGCATCTTTTAAGGACCTTGACAGATACTCCATAGACATAATAAAAAGATAGGGAGACAGTAGGTCTACCTGTCTTAAACCTCTTGTTTGGAAGTATGGATCACAGTTGATACCATTCACACGAATAGAAATCGATGTAGTCGAGATGCATTGTTGAATAATAGTTCTCCAATCCTCACAAAAGCCCAAATGAAGGAGCATATTATCTATGAAAGACCACTGTAACCTATTAAATGCCTTTGACATGTCTAATTTGAGCGCCACTAAAGGAGATTTCTTTTTTGACTTCTTCATTGTATGAATAAGTTCATGAGCCAGAATAATATTATCATTTATGAGTCTTTTTGGGACATAAGATACTTATGAAGTAGAGATAATCCTATCCATTAGTGGTTTCATCCTTAGCACAATAATCTTCGAAATTATCTTGTAGGAACAGTTACATAAGCCTATTGGTTTATAGTCATTTGGAGAACTTGGGTGGTGAATTTTGGGAATTAGACAAGTAACAATTTGGTTCATAGTGTGTGACATCTTCTTGGTACTAAAGAATTCCTGAACCATAGTTGTTATTTGATCTCCTACCACAGACCATTGAGATTGATAAAATCCCGCGGGAAAGCCATCAGGTCCCTGTGCACTCCAACTAGACATACTTTTTAGAGTAGTATATATCTCCTCTTTAGTCGGAATCATCATAAGCATTTAATTATCTTCAGAAGTTATAATTTTTGGGATTATATCAAAGGAATCTCTAGAAAATTGTGGCATAGTTGACGTAGCTATTGAAGAGAAATGGTCTGTGAGTAATTTAGCTAGGTCTTTCTTTTGTTGAAGCCATCTACCTGAATAGTCTTTTAGAGTTGTGATGTTATTCCTTGACCTTCTTCTATTAGCCTTTGAGTGGAAGTATGTAGTGTTATTGTCCGCATCCCTTACCCAATTGTCTCCAGATTTCTGTTGCCAGAACTCATTTTTTATTCTTTCCCAATGTGATATACTATCAATAACTTGTTGTATTTGATCACTATTATTCATACTATAAGGAAGAGATTGAAGATGAGACAGTTGACTTTTATAGAATTTTAAGTTTTCACCAATATTACCAAACTCCTCTTTCCATTTAGCTAACTCTTTCCTGACTTTCAGTAATCTATCATTAAAGTCTTGAGAAGAGTGCCAATGAGCATTGATTAAATCAATACATTTTGGATCTCTCAACCAACATTTATAGAACTTCCAAGACTTATTAGGTCTCTGATTTTTAATCTCAGTATATAACAGAATTGGACAATGATCTGAAGCCCTGAAAGGTAAATGAAATAATTTAGAGTCTGGAAATTGCATTTGCCAGAGAGCATTATGCAATGCTAAATCAATTATGGCTCTTTGGTATCCTTTACCATTAGTCATATTGATCCAGGTGTGATTATATCATGTGTAGCCTAAATCCAGTAAACCAACACTATCTATGACATTTCTCACCCAATTATCTACTGAATTATTGTTTGTATTTTGGACCTTGTTGTTGAGACGAACATTGAGATCACCAAAAACCATCCAAGGTTGAAAAAAATTATCACTGAGATCCCTGAGAAAATCCCATTGTAATTTTTTCACTTCTACATGGGTAGATCCATACACACAAGATAATAACCACTCCTGTTTAGATGGATTTGACTGGATTAAAACATGAATCATGTTGTCAGCACTACAGAACACTTCACAGGGAAATCCTTGTTTCCATAACAAAATTAAACCACCCGATAAGCCCACAGAGCTTACAAACCATGAATTAGGATAATAAAGCCTCTGAGCGAGAATTTTGCTCTCTCTGCACTTACTTTTGTTTCAGAAAAAATATGAAATCTGGATCATGTTCTTTAATGATATCAACTAAATAATCTCTAGTGTCCTTAGATACAAATCCTTGGACATTCCAAGCCAGTAATTTCATATTGATATAAAACCAAATTATATCTTGAGTGTTATTCCCAGCCTTAATAGTACCAAATGAGTTATAATTATAGTGAAAATGCAAATTAAAACTCAATAGTATGCAATCTGAATTATAAATGAAAGGATGGAGGGATACCTGATGAGCAACACTTGGATTTTTGCCTTTGAAAGCTTTTGAGTGGTTCTGTTCTGACACTGTTCCATGGTAAGATTGACCCAAATTAGGGGACTGCTAAAATTCATCCAACACAATATGGGTATTTCCAGAAGATTTTGCAATTGAACTGGCTGAGTATTGACTTGACTGATTCATTTCAAAATGGCGACTTAGGGATTGAAGTGGTTCGTTAAAAGCTCTTTGATTATGAAGATTATCTGGATCGATGTTCTGAGCATTTAAATCATCCATAGAGACATCAAACTCTCCCATAGCTAGGTAAGATTTAAGCATACTTAAATTACCACCTGCATCCCTATTTAGATTATCATACAGAGAAAGACTAGTTTGGTTACTTATATTCTCACTGATATTTTCCTGATTTAGATCTGAGGCATGACTAGACTGACCTTTCTCCATCCTAATTCTTTTCCCTGTTCTCTCAGAAACCTCTTGTCTCTCTCTCTTCCTCTATTAACAAATACTTGTAGCATACCTTGAGAATTGCATTCAATGCTAGTGACTGGAATGGTAGGAACCACCGAGTTTTCCACCTGGATGATAACCTGAATCGGTTGGACTTGTCGTTGTGTACATGTCACCAGCGACTGAGAAGATTGAGCCACATAAATACTTTTATATGCATGCAATAAATTAGGATCAATTAAATCATGAGACACCATTGCACTGCATGATGTTCTCCTTCTTCTGCATGTTCATTAGTTTCCATTTCCGGTTGCTGCTCAATTCTTGGTTGAATTTGCGGTTGATTGACTACCAGACTAACACCTCTATTATCAGGATTGTTCCAAGATGGATCAATGATAGAGTTGCTAAGAGATAAGCTCTTTGTTATTGGAGAAGAAAGTTAGCAATCGTCTCACATTCATCTTCTTTATGGTCTATGCTGTAGCAATAACCACAGAGATTAAAAGGTTGTTTTTCATAAAAAAAAATACGTAACCAAACTTCTTCATTAACTGCATTCTTCATCCAAAATCCTCTACGTAATGGGTCTCTGACATCAATCAGCACTTGAACTTTCTGAACTTTACCCTCTAGTGCTCATACTTCACCTATAGCAGTTATACCACTAATAATTGGAGGGTTTGCGAATTCTCGTTGCATGTTGTAGAGCCTAAGCCACAGGAGTTGCTTAGTGAGATCAACCTGGCTTTTTGGAATAGATGGAGACCAAGGTTCAAGGACAAGTAAATCACCCTAGATAAACCATGGACGAAACTTTAAGACAACTTCATATTCTTCTTGGGTATAAAATTTTATCATAAAAGTTTCATCATCCTCCTTCTTTATAAATATTTCTTTACTTTTCAACCACAACTTTTTCAGCTCTTTGTCTAGTTCAGTAACAGTGAAAGTTTTAACTGAATAAACTTTACCCAAAAAGAAGAATTTCCATTGAGCCGCACCCTATTCTAAATCTTCTGAAGAAATATCAGGAAGCTTTTGTAGAGCCGCACCTTATTCCAAACTTTACCCAAAGAGCAGAGTTTCATCATCGGCAGTGGATCACTAAATTTTGGAGATCTTCTCTATCTAATGAATGGGGAGTCCACTTTGAAATCGTCCGCCCTGCAACACCCCCCGAGTATATGCTTCAACAGGAATCACACAGGGGTAAATTGATACAATAGAAACCTCTGAGAAAATTCCCGTCTTTAAGTTTGTTAGAAAGCGATGAGCATGCGTAATCTTCATGTGTGGTATACTATCCATTAACATCCTTATCTCTTGTATCATTTCTTTCAGGTACCATAGAATTGTGTGTTGTTGATTGTGAAGCATTTTTATAAGAGCTTGTGAATCTGTTTCAAACCAAACCATTGGCCAAAATTATTGTTTTGCTGGTCTATTGCTATAAGAAGTCCCCATGTTTCCGCCGCTATTACTGTTGTAATTCTTAACGGTGTTGCCATCGCCATTACTACTTGTCCCATGTGAGTCCTACAAATACATCTTGCTTCTGCTGGGCCAAGATTTCCTCCTCCTGCTCCGTCCGGGTGGTCGGGTTTTGTTGGTGATATACTCGTGTGAAAAATTAAAGGGAAAATTAGGATCAGGCCCCACCCATGGGTAACCCATAATATGAGGCCCTTAATTAAAAGAAGTTTAAATCTAGGCCCCGAATTATTAAAAGGCCTTGATACCCTTATATATATTGTCAAGCCCGTAATTAAATATAATTTAAATCTAGGCCCAAAATTATTAAATGTAGGCCCGAAATTATTAAAGTACAGTGTGAATGTGTAAACATAAGTTACGCATGCATATGGCATGTGTATCCAGAAGTTACACATCCTTATGACATGTGTAATGCAAAGTTACACTTGTATATATATGCAAAAAATAGATATCAAAAATAAAACATAAAAAAAATACATGTATTACTTTAATATTCGTTTACAACAATTTTTTAGCACGTGTAACTAGAATTTACACACACACCTGTCTAGTGTAATCGAGAGTTACATATGCGTCTATCTAGTGTCATTGAGAGTTACACATGCATCTGACTTGTGTATTCAGCGTCAACTCCAGTTCCAGAGAGACCAATACCACAAATAAGCAAACCATGACTGCGGTTTCTGTTTCCGTAGAACACAAAAATAGTTTCAGTGTATATAGAACATATAATAGTTTCTCAGATTCTATAGAACCTTACATATAATATTTCATGAAAAATGAACAACTTTTTGTTAATAAAATTACCAAAAATAAGAATAACACTTTTTGCATGTGCATTTAGCATCTGTAACTAAGAGTTACACATGCATATGGCTAGTGTAACTGGAAGTTACACATGCATATAGCATGTGTAACTAGGAATTACACATACATATGACTTATGTAATCAACAAATACTGAGCCTAATTGTGTACCTCCGGCAAAAAAATTCATCAAAGCATCAAAACTAACAAGCTTCAAAGACATCAGTGTCAACTAATGTAGTAGTCACCATTCACATTCTAAGATACGCTTTTCCTGTGTAAGCAAGTAACATTGCAAAAAATTATGTAGCAGAAACAATGTATGAAAACTAGAGGTCTTCAGATACCAAATATTCAGCTACCGAAGACGCAACACAATACAAAGAATTCAACAAATATATCCGCTAATTATTACTCCTACCCTAGCACATTTACATTTTGCTTATTTTGTTTAATGTTTCAAAAACTACATGAAATGTATAATAAGGCACAAGACTGACCTTTTAGCATTTCTTACAAGCAACTGCACTGTTTAAGGTAGATACTCCATAAGCCAACACATGAACTGTCCAAAAAAACGCCTGCAACATAAATTGTACAAAAAAGCCTCAATCGGTATTGAAATACATAATCCCCAGACATTGCAATAATAAAACTAACCATACTCATTTCAAGTAAACACTCGAAATACTTGTTCATCCTCTAAAGTCTACAACCGCCATTTAATAACATTTAACCACAAAAAAACTCAAATATTTGTCTCAACATAAACAATCGATGGGTCACAAGTTCATGTTCAAATTAGCTTTTCAATAATCATAAATCAGGAGAAAAAACAAAAATGCAAAGCAAAGATGAAAAACACTTGAAAAGTAGTAAATAACCTCTTGTTTAATGAATAACAAAAAGTAAAAAAACTTGAAATAAAATTTCACCTCAATGTCTTCACAGTATACTTCCAACAACACGAGCATCGAAGCTCAGCACTGCTTGCATCTCATACGCACACTGCTTGAAATAAAGTTTCACCTCAAAGTCTTCACATATCATATGCACATCTTGTGTAAACTGCAGTTACATATATACAATGCTTGTGTAAACTGCAGTTACATATATACAATGCTTGTGTAAACTGCAGTTACACATCTCGTGTAAACTGCGTTCTATCATGTGTATATATAAGTTACACATCTAATTAGCGTGTGTAACTATTAGATACACATCCATTTAACTTGTGTAACTAAAAGTTACATATCTAATTAGCATGTGTAACTAATAGTTACACATCCAAAAAAGGTCAGATAACTTACAACAAATAGACATTTCTCTTCCTAATACAAAGTTCAAATGAATACACAGTTCAGACATGTGACTTCAAAATACAAAAGCACATAAATTGCGAAGACTGTGCCTCAGAAAATTGAATTGATCCTCAAGGAGAAGTGATGAAACAACCCCATTAAGTTCAAAGTGAAGAAATATTAAATTAACTTCATCATCTGCACATTTCACTTTGATTTGAATTGACCCGATTCAACTATATTTATAAACCATTAAGAAGACAAGCTAAACCTTATCAATTTCACATAATGAATAGAACAATACTTACAAGCTAAACGACAAATTCAGATATCATTTAGTGCACCAAAACTAATTGAGAAAGCAAAACACAAGCCTATTACAATATTGATCTGATTATCTTCTGAGAGTGATTTAAATGATTATGTGGAAAATACACATTCAATCAGTATGTGTAAGTAAAAGTTACACATCTAATTAGCACGTGTAATTAGAAGTTACACATCTATAAGTTATATACCTTTGTGGTAGAAGAACTGAAAACAATAAGAATGTTATTTTCCTTGTAAGAGTCTTTTTTGTATATTGCCTGAAGATAAGGAAAAACTATGATTTCAAGTTTGAATAACCGAAAACCTAGTACAACATACTTAGCATCCAATATTACAAGTGAATAGGGCTTCTTTATGACAGCCTTTCGCTTCATATAATAAACCTGGAATAGATGTATTACCTTTATAAGGGCTATATAGACAATCGAGAATAGAAGGACAGGTACACGAAAAGAATTAAAAAAAAACATAAATGTACCTATTGTGTGCTACCTAGAAGCAGAATAAGGCGCAATGGCCTCATATTTAGAGAGACAGATCTCAACATACATCTAATTTCACCACCAAGTCCATTCTGCAACTTCAATTGCAACCACCATCAGTTTCACTGCCTATGCTTTTTTGGCTCTGCTCAAAGCATTCAGTCAATTAAACTTAATCATCACTGCAGCTCATCCTGCTTCCTTACTAGCTTGCACCAGAAATTTGTAACTGCAACCTAAGCATACATCTAATCTCACCACCAGTCCATTCTGCAGCTTCAATTGCAACCACCATCTGTTTCACTGCCTGAAATTCAGCATAGTCAACCACAAACATCTCAATCTTCTCTTCTCTGCAGCCACCAACTGTAACAATTCTTCATGGCTTCTACTCAATACCAAATCCAATATAGATTGAACTTAAAACAATCTGTAAAGAACAAAATCCATGAAAGATGAGCTCAAATTAGTTCGAAAATTAAAGTAAATGAAATTCATATCAAATACATGGGTAAAACAGATAATGATTCACATATTTCGAATTTGAAAACCGATTTTCGATCGAGATGAGAGGTTAAAAGATAGATCGAATTCTGTTCAAGAACCCTAGAAAATTTTCTTTAAAATTTCTATGAAAATTTTCTCTCAAAAGTAAAATAGAGGTGAGATTATAACAGATCTAACACTGATTATGATTTCTATAACAGATTTGAACTGAAATCAAACTATTAAAGTTTCCCAAATGATTTTTCAGAAAATAAAAATTCGAAATCTCAGAATTGAATCAACCAATTCAATTGAAATCTCATAATTGAATTGAAACGTTACCTGTTCGTCTGATTTTCTGGGAGAATCTTCAGATTCAGTTGTTGTTGATGATGATTATCACTCATTTTCTATTGCATTTCATTGAATCTCCGAAGAACATGTGATGTTGATGTCGAATTCATGTTTAGATAATCAGGATCTTTGTTTGTAAAGCTTAGATCTAGGTTTTGAAACCATTTTTCGCTGAAAATTTCGTTTAGAAATCGTTTCTTCACGACCTGTTTCTTCATCCGAAGAGAGCAAAAGAAAATGAGAGAGAGAAAGTGAAAAATAAAATGAAAATGAAAATGAAATTTAGACCTAGTTTTATTACCTATATATACTAAAGGGCAGTTTTGGTATTATTAAAATCCATAATAATTAATTATGGACCAGATCTGAAGAAAATTTGATATTTTGGGCCTAGTAGTAGCATTTTCTTAAAGTATGCAGTTAACAATGAAGGATCCATTTTGTTGGGTTTTTATATATTGAAAACATATAGTAGGGGTTGTAGTATTTTTCAAAAAAAAGTAAATTGAAAAAAAAAAACCTATTAAATTATTTTAGGTGAAGATAGAATGTTAAAGGGGTAAAAGCGTAAAACACGGTCTGTGTCTTTCCTCTTTTGATTGTTATTCCGTCTCATGGAAGCATCCATACCATATTTGAATTCTGTCGGAACTCGAATCTGAACCCGCCATTTCTCACTTTCTCTATCCCTGCTATTTCAAAATGAAACCCTAATTCAATTTCCTTCACTGCGAAAGAACAATACCGTAAAACATTTTTCCCAAATGGCTTCGTCAATTCATTACTCAGTAGATGACAAAGATTTCGATGATGCAGAGCTTTGGGCAGTAATCGATTCCGCTGCAGCTACGCATTCTTCTTCAAATCGAAAACCTTTAGCAATTAAACAATCTCCTAATATTCAATCCCATACTTCCATTTCTAAGATCTCCGCGAAATTCCAATCTCCGAAATTGTTAATCAACAGTCGCAACAACCAATTAGAGGAAGATGTTAGGGTTCCAGTTGATGGTGAAGTAATACAAGAGCCTCCTCGGTTTTATGGTCCACCTCGAAAAATTGCAAAACCTAATAGTCCTTGTTTTAGTGAAGATAGTGGTAATAATAGATTGGCTGTTGTTAACAATATGCAAAGAACACCAAAATTCAACAGTCCTGGTTTTGGTGGCGAAGATAATAATAATAATAATCGGATGGTTGTTGTTAAGAATTTGAAGCAGACTCCAGCTACGCCACCGCCATCATCATATTCGTCTCTCGATACTGGAAGGTTTTCTGTGCAAGAAGTTAGCCCTACGGCTGAGGTTTCTCCTTTCAATTTCCCTGAAGATGATGGAAGGATGAAGCATAGTTTGTTGGGAAGATTTCCTTCTGTTTCGTTGTTTAAGGATTATCAGAATGCAGCCATGGCGGTAATATCTCTTTCTTGGTTTTAGATTCAGTAGTTTCATTCTGATTGGAGTTTTGTGCTCAAGTACTTATAACCCCAAGTTAAGTCTTCGTTTTGAGACCTAGAAATACCTTTGAGGAATATCTGATATTCTGATTTTGCACACATAGTCCTACTCCAGGCTGAACAGTCACATATAGTACTAGGCCATGCTGAACAATCACACACAGAACTAGGCCATGCTGAACAATCTGAAGTTGGTTACACTTGCTAGTTGCCAATGATGCACTCTTTTTTAGTTGTGAAAGTTGAAATGATCGCTCCCCAATTACATTTAATAGTAAGTGATGTGTTTTACCATTGCTTGTATCGAGTCTGCTAACATATTTCTAATTTTCTTATGGTTCCTTCTTGTATATATCTCCAAGTCTACATGTGTGTCCCCTATAGGTTTAATGTGAGCTCTTCCTCGGGGATTTGAAGTGTAATTGTTTAAATTATACAGAAGGAAAAGTTTTTACCTATAATTAGTTTCATTGTCATGTTGGCACACTGATATTTCTTATGTGATGTGTTTGTTTTTGTCTTGTCTCTGCGATGGACAGATACTTGAAAAGACTGATTACACGATGATTTCTGGGAATCCGTTCATCAAGAAAACAGGTAATTACTTGAAAGTCTGTGTTTCTTAAAATTAAGAAGTGGAGCTCTAACACCACTGTTAGTAATTTGGTTGATGACTGGAGAAGATCTGGTTGAGAGAGAGTAACAGAACTTTCACTAAAAAGATTGTTTTATACTGGAACTTGTATTGAATTGGATTGTAGAACAATACCCTAGTAGTAGTATGTTGTTCTAGTACTTAGATACTAATTTTGGTTCTGAGAGAACTGAAGTGTTTTCTGGGCCTGTCTATCGACAGGCTCTTCAATATAACTATAAGTAAGCCATTTCTATTCTTACTATCGACTGTCTCCCTCGTGTCAATTATTTCCATTCAAGTAATACTAGTTTTAGTATGAGGGATTCAAATACTAACATTGATGTTGTGGATGATTTGGGGACGAGGACTACACTTCAGAACTGTAGTCTAGTGTGGTAATCTTCGTCGGTGGGGAGTTAGACAACTCAGACCCTCCCTGGGTAGTTGATGTTCCGGATCCTACTCTTTTATGCTTCTGTACGCTATGTTAACGCCTGATTAAACAATTTTATGCATGATGAGTTGCAGGCTTGCAGCATCTTTGTGCCACATAGATTAGCAGGTGCACACAGCATGTTCAGCATTAAAACATTAGTTATCTAGATAAATTTGATCTTTGAGTAGTTTTAAACTTATCTCGACTTGGTCAATGATGGGTCAGCCACCTTCTTGAAACTGGTTTTATCGCACTCCCTTGAATGACCGCCATTAAAAGCGCACCTTGTTAAATCCTTGCCGGTAAAGTCAGTTCTAGAAGCCGGCTGATCCACCATTGACCAAGTTGAGATAATTTTAACACTAGTTAAAGCTCAATTGGATGATACTAATCTAGCTAGGTACTGATGTTTCTACTAACTGCAGACTTTGAGCCTAGTACGTACTTAAGTACATAATAAGATACAATATATGACAAGAAAATAATTAAACGTGTACCACTGCGGCTGTCGCATTCTGATCTGAGAATGAACATATGCTGGGGATTCATCAGCTCGGTGACTCCTCTGCACCTGCCTCCTTGACAGCCATGTTTAGATAATAATTCTTTTACTTCTTAGTAGTAAGAAGTCTTGCTCCTGAAAGACAGTACTATGTTCAACCCTGTTATATCTTTTCATACATGGATCTGGCATACAGCAGCTCCGTGTTTCTACTATTGCATGTACAGGAGGTTTGAATTGCATAATCTCTTTCTACAGGGTGGAGGAAAATATCATTTTACTTCAATCTTTCGTTTGAGATCAAGGATAAGTCCATTGAATTTGATGAGAACCGGAATGTTCTGCGTGCAGAATTTGTGGCTCGGGCATACATGCAGTATGGGCTCTGAATTTAATTTGATTCCATGTTTTAACATTTACACAGTCTTCCTCTCATTGTGCTTTTCTTATAAAATGTAACTCTTCTTGCTGGCAGAGGTGGTAGGTTCTCAGATGGATGGGGCTCGTGTGATCGGCGGGAAAAACGGTTTCTAAAACCGAACCATGACATTCCTAGCACGGCAGAAACCAGAGCCAAGAATAAAGCATGCCAAGTAAGTCTTTTATTCTCAATGATGTCAATCTAGATGAAAGATTATATATATTAAAAAAGAAAAGTGTTAGTTTTTTTCTACTTCATGTATAAAATCTTTTCTATTAACCCATGGGAGTAGATTGGCTCTTGGTACATGTTGATCTCATGCTGTTCTAGATGACTTATATTTCCTATATGATGATTGTCTATTAACCCATGGGAGTAGATTGGCTCTTGGTACATGTTGATTTCATGTTGATCTCATGCTGTTCTAGATGAAACGCATGTTTGCACATAAACATATAACTATTTACCAAGACAAAGTTCACACACATATAATTAAAACAAATTACTGAATGGTGGTCATATGTACCAGTAGGAGTTTGTTGTCTTGATCTAGTCCAAGTTTACCCACTGGCAAATTATTATCCCAGATTCAGCTTTTGTTCAGATTTAATGATCCATACATCACACCACCAGTTATCAGTTATGGGTATGTATCCACGATTTACCATCAATTAATGGTAAATCTCCTTCCTATCTATAACGTGCCAGATATGGCATGATATATGAAGGCAAACAAATGTACCCGCACATTTGTGTTATATTTATTTATATTCTGGTTTCCCGTATAGGATACTGATTCAATGACCTAAGAATCTTCTTCGGCTCAATACCTTGGGGGTCCAAACCATTAGTAGGTTAAAGCTGTAATTAACAGATCATATGAACTATGTTGCTGCGAAGCAGTGGAAGTGAACATAAACTTTGTGGCACCATGATCTTCTGTTCTCCATGTCTTATTGGTATTTGTTAGTTCTTGTATTGGCTGATAGCTGTGGGCAAATTTAAAGATCAAAGTCAATGAACCATATTTGGCAGTATAAATTATTCTTGTAGACCATCTCCCTTCGACGTCAGATTTTATTTTAAGGGATTTAACATGCTAATTTGCCACCACCATCATTTCTTTGTAGACCCATACTTTTACTGTTTTGTTGTACCTTGCTGGAATTCTCTTTGCTTACGTCCTGATGTTTCCCTGCGTGCAGGACCTGCTAGGGATTGGAGAGTACCGCCCTGGTTCGACCAACTCTCATCGATGAAATCAATCATTTGTTGTCCACCAGATTTTTCAGGTTCTTCAAAGAAATTCACTGTGTAACCCAGAAAAGGCATGCAACTGCATGGATTACATTTCACTCTGATATAATTGGAACGCAGACAAAGGAAAAGCACAGGTAAAAAAATACTGTAAAAGATATTCTTGGACAAGTGATCTTGAGTGGTCTTTTGTTTTCTTTCTTTTATTCTTACCACTATTCTACGACGAAGACTCCTTAAGAAGAGTGGTCTCCAAATGTATCATATAAAAGCCTAATTCCTTACTCTATAGCTTTCTTTTCTCCATCATAAATACATTTATTGATTTTAACTGTGGAATGGAGTAAGTAAGATTTCCAAATGATTATAAATAAGTAGGGAAAAACTACAGTGCAGGTAAGAAAAACCGTCTTATATATTTTATCATCTGTTTTCTACTAAGTCCGGGCTTCAGAGAATAACAACAAATCATTAGGGTAGCACCCACGACTGTTACCAGATCATTAACTAGCAGTGGACTTGAATAAATTATGTTCGGTAGGGCTAACTTGTTGGTATTTTCCAAAGTGACTCCGAACCCATCCTCAAATTGCGGGCGGGAGTGTATGCAAAAGCTAGAGAACAAAAATTCAAGATTAGTGGAGACTGGCTCAAACCCTAACAATTGCATAAACTTTAAAGTGAAAGGTTTTATATTGAAAAACAGATTTGTAATAGCTCAACCAGCTCATATTTCTTCTTATTGTGATAGATTTAGTATAACTAAATACTGGACAGGGGGAGATCTCAGAACCCTTCTAAACAATCTAGAATTTCAATTCTGGAATGGAAATGTAATCAACTCTCTTCCTCAATACAATGAGGTAGCAGAAAATTTAATCTATGATCGAGGATTATCTCTCTTTCGAAAAAAAAAAAAAACTTCTTGGTATTCAATCAATCAAAGCAAAAAGCCATTTGGACCCTCCACACCAAAGATTAAAAGTGCACTCAAGATTGGTGCAACTGCAGTGGTGCGAGTATAACCAAAGACCAAAGAGGGAAAAAAAAACTAAATTTTGGGTTTAGTCTGGTGTGTGACGCTACGGTGGAAAGACTAAATTTGGTCAGACGTACATTATACGTTCACCTGGTGTGGGGCGTTGACTATACGTCCGCCTGATTGGGGAGATTTTGAAAAAAAAAAAAAAAAGAAAGAAAGAAGTGGGGCGGAGGTATAAAGCCCGCCCCACTAAATTTTTTTTGAAAACAAAGAATGGGGCGGGGTATAATGCTCGCCCCATACAAAATTAAAATAAATAAATAAATGGGGCGTAGACTTTGCGTACGTCGCATGTGGAGCGTAGACTTTACGTTCGTCTGATGTGGGGCGTGGACTATACGTCCGCCTGGTGTGGGACGTGGACTATACGTCCGTCTGGTGGTGGGGCGTGGACTATACCAACGCTCGACTATATTTGGGTTTAGTCTTGGTCCCAGACCAAATATATTCTGGGTTTTAATCGTCGATCAAAATTTGATCGATAGTACGTTCCACTACGTCTGTTCAAAAGACTAAATATTTGGGTTTAGTCGCCCACTGTGGACGCTCTTAGAGATACCTGAATGAACACATCAAGACTAAAGCTCTCTTCTCTTCTCCCTTTAATTGCCTTCGTCGGATTCTTCCTCCCATCCCTTCTCACCTCCCAGTTTCATCGTTTTCTTGTTTGTAGACTAAATGACCTCAATAATCTTTTAATATGGCTTATTTGTCCTAACTTATTACTTAGACAGCCTGAGCATGTGTGCTTCATGCACTGTTTTAGGTCCCATTATTTTCAGGTACGAGTTCCCATTCTGTAAGACCCACAGTCTTTGACTATTTGTTTTTTGGTGGATCATTTTGTGGGTTACATTCACGCGTGTTGATTTTTCAGTTACCACGAAAAATATAGGGTGATATTATTGCAGCCCACAACCTTTGACAATTTGTTTTGGTGGGTGACCTGGACCCTCGTTAATCGAGTTGTATAAGAATCGGATAGTGTGAGTGATATATGAGCTGCACCAAATGCATAACCAGAGATTTAGACAATGATTTTACGTTTGGGAAAAGGAAATGAGTAGAGAATTTAGGACAGAGTTTGGTAAGTATGTACATGACTCCCGTATTTGGTGGATGTTTACCGGTGTTTTAGGGGATGTAATTGAATTTGAAGGGGTATTTTTGTAATCCAAAAGTAAAGAAGAAAAAAAGGGGCAGACTGGTCAGGTTACTTTTTTTTTTTTTTTTTCATACACATCTCTCACATCATATCTTTCTTTAATTTCTTCTTATTATTAGTACGAATTATTCTGTTTCTTCTTTGGGTACACAGTCAACAATAAACCAGAGAGAAAAGCAGTGAGTGAAATCATGAGGTGTTGTTTATAAAATGGTCATCAGAGTTTTACATCTAAACCACCACTTTATCCTTCTTCTTCTTCTTCCATTTCTTGCTTTTTCATCTTCTTTTCTTTCTTCTTTGTGTGAAATAATAGAATGAACATCTCTGCACATATTTGAAGCTCGCATTGTCATTGTGTTAAAGCGTCAGTGACTAGTGATTGGGAACAATAGGAATGATAGATTTTTCTTTGAGGTGACTCCATTCACTTGATTTATCCTGGTGAGTCAAATCAAATAGCACGGCTACTTGTTACTAATGGCCGGTCAACAGGTATTCAATAATTGTCTTCTGTCCAGCTTTTGGATATTCTTCGTTTTGGGTTCTTCTCTTTTTTTCATATACTCTTTTCATTACATTGTCATTGGTTTTGGATTTAAGTAAAAATGGTCTATTTTTTTGATTTGAATCGCAGGAAGGTGGGTGGCCCTTAGGATTACAACCATTGAACGTGAGAGTTGGTTTGGTGAGGAATCGTGATTTTTCAGGGTCGATGTCTTCCAACACACTTATCACTGGCTCTCCAAGTTTCTCAACAGATTCTTCATCAGACTTGGATACAGAGGTAAGATTGAGAAAACAGAAATTACAAAGACCTTATATAACTACTGCTCTTGTTAACTACATTTCTTTCTTCTTCTTTTTGTTGTGTGAACTTTCCGTTGCATAATTATTCTTGTTTGATTTGATGGTTCGTTTGCAAATTGAAACTTTTAAAAAGTTAGGAATTGATAAGAATATATTTACTATTTATTCTTTCATGCATTTATCGACCTAAAAATGCTGGTTTGATATTTGAAGATAAGAAAAACTCTTGTTCTCGGCTATGATGATGGTGTTCTTTGAATTTTTGGATTTTGCATATTGGTGTGTACAAATGAAAAAAATTACCCTTTATGCTTCCTCTATATGCTGACAGTGTAATGTGAAATTCTTATCTACCCCTTTAAAATGTGGGGCAGACTCACGCTGCAATACATCTGACTGGAATTCTGAAAACAACATGACTAAACCCACGGGCACAGTTTTCTTTAGAAAAAGCATGTTGACACACTAGATGATGACTGAAATTTTTGAACCAAAGCTTATTGGGGTAATGTCTTCCACGTACATTGCTTGAACATGAATCTCGTGTAATTTGGGTATCCATGGTATTCTTCTGTTCCATTTCCATACTCTTTACTCTTTTATCGTTGATTTTTATGTAGTCAACTGGATCTTTCTTCCATGACAAGAGCATTACACTTGGGAGTCTCATTGGTGTTTCGAGCATCTTAGAATTTTCTAGAAGATCTATTAGGGGTAGGAGAGCAGAATCTATAAGAAGTAAGAAGAAAATTAAATCCAAAACATGGTTATTTTCCCTGTGTTCAAAGCCTAGTGATACTTATGTAGAAAATGTGACTAGTCCTCCATCCCTCGGTCAGTTCCTTCAAGTCGAAAGAAAAGCTGCTAACAATTGCAGAAGGAATCAAAGACCAAGGAATTATGAACATGGTGAGTTTGTTCAACCTGATCAAATGGTTTCTGAATCAAACCCATTATTCGTCAATGGGGTTGTTGCCCCTCCTCGGTCAAGTCAGTTTGGATCAGAAATTGGAAGGAGACACAAAAAATGTTTATCGCTTGGCTGTGGATGTGGTGCACCACTTTTGTTATCATGTATGCGTGGACAACCCTGCAACTGAGAAGAGTCCTGTTCACAACTTCTTATATATTCACCATTGTTGCATGTTTATTGGTTTTATTGTGGTCGAATTTCATGTTTTAGAAGCAAATAAAAAGTCTGACATCTGATTGTTTTTTTTAATGGAATACATCTTATATTTTCTTATACTATGATTTTAGGTGATGGGCTTGGGAATTTGGATTTCTAGACTGCTTTTCTATGAAATTTTTACCTGGTGAAATGAATCATTATCTATGTTGTACTTGTGAATATTCATTTCAAAATTATACATACTCCTAATGCAGCACTTATACAGGTACGTATTTCTCAGCACAGTCATAATGATCCCTGGTGATCATTAACTTCAATTATTTCAATTGATGGGGTACATAATCTCAGTATGTACACTTTACCTAATCTGATGATTAAACCACCTTTTGTTCTGTTTAACACCTTCTAATGCTTCTAATGATGAATTGGTGTTCCCTTGATTAACACTAGTAGTTGAAGAAGGGACATGAATTTGCAGATTAAATCCTCTCCTATTTTTGCTCGGCAACTCCATCTTAAATAAAAAGCAGTTTTCTTTCTTCAACTACAAGTCATTTGACGGTTATTTTCATCTTCTCCGGTATTCTATTTAGTATTTCCATCGATTTTCTACCCGGATCTTGAATTATTTTAAGATTCAGGTGGAATTGTAAATACTATCATATATCTGAATAAATAAATAAAATTGTTGTTCCAACAATTTTTAGAATTTCCTGTTTATTTTCTCATCGGTCTAATGGTATTTTTATGCCATCTAGACTTGTTATCTCATAGCCATTATGGCATTTTTTGGTGGTGTTGCACTCTTATCAATTGTATTTTGGAAGGAGACGATTTATTTTGGCAAATCTGAATAAGACCGATATTAATTGTGATGATATCAATAAGGGCATATTACTTCCTTATTATGGAAGCATCTTACATCAATGATGATAATGATCAAGAAACAAACAATCAACAAATAACATGGTTTGAAACCATTAGAAGGATGTCAATTTCTTCAATGGGTTGTAAAATCTCTGTACAATTTTCTTTCTTCGTTCCTGAAATATGTAAATTTTGTACGGAATGTTTTTCTCCGTTTTCAAATGTAATTGATCAATGTAAGCAAAATTTCATATTAATGAAATTATGAGGTGATACCTCTCTCCACCAAAAAAAAAAAAACTAGTAGTTGAAAATTACGAATAAATGAAATAGGCGTTTAGGGATATGATTAAATGTGTATATGATTATAGATCGGCGTTGGATGGATATGGTTTTTGTTTGCTAGTCTTATTTTACGGACCCATGTTGTTGTAGACATAGTAAACATATTGGATAAACGATGCACATTATTGTTGTGACTCAAACTGCCTGGATGGATATATTAATCAGAATGATAAATTTGAACTTCAATAAGAACTTTAAATGTAAGTAAAAAGCCAAAAAGAAACAGCTGATGACTTTAACCAGTGAAACAGAGCTATCTCATAGACTTGTCTAAATCATGAACCCTCATCAGTTCGCTTTGTAATTCTAGCGGTTTGTGGATGGCAAAGCCTGAACTTTCGGGACATTTTAGCGCCCTTTCTTTGTTTTCGTTGTTGATGTCACTCCCGATTCCGTTGAGGGTCTCTAGTAATAATGCACATACGGTTCAAAGGGTTTGCCCGTTAAGTTTTCGCCTATTGCGGAAAATTCCCCTGTATAGTGATGCTACGCAGGTCAGAGCATAAGCTGGTGATGCTTTCGGCTACTGAACTCTCAAATCTCACTGTTTATATTGCTCTCCCACAGCCCGTTTCCACGATTTAGGCCCATTTCGCTCTCCGCTGCTAAGATGTTTCAGCTGGTCCGGTTATCTCACTCCTACTGTGATTGATCATCCTCTCAAGTCAGCTGTAGATCATCGCGTGAAAACAACAAGCCTAACGCCCCACCACCTGATGCGTGTCGTAGGCGCAACAAATTATTTAAGATATTTCCCACTAATTAACTAGAAATATGAAGGTGGTAAAGATCGCTCTCGCAGAGAGATGTGTAATCAATATGTTATTTAGATTAGCAAACGCGAATATAGTAAATACTAGAATGAGGGAAGTGGATTTATTAACCAAAACACAATAAAAAGATAAGAAGAGAAAAATGATTAGGGAGTCCTTCGTCGTTCCAAACGATAACTTAAGTGATCAACTTATCTATCTCTCGTTAGAATCGTTCATCACCAACCTTAAAATAACAACTAGATCAGCGTTATTTCCAAAGCCCTTTATATCACTGGATGCATAAGTTATCGACTATCAGATTTTATTTGTCTAAACCACCAAGTAGTAGATCACTCGAGGTGTAATCCAATCGAACTTCTTGCGCTTTGTGAATTTAGGTTGATCCTAGTAGCTAAACTCTTATACCAAGCTCCATTTGCTAGTGTTGTTCTCACTCACAATTGCTCCACAGAATCCCTCTGCAAGGTCTCACGAGTTTTACCTGTATAGAGAGTTATTCGACTATCACTTATCTTCTAACTTTTACTAGCATTAGGGAAATCAATAGGTCAATTTAGCTTGTAGTCCAAACAACCTAAAAATCAATCATAAACTTTAAATATAGTGAAAGGACAGTGGTTCCCCAATAGTGCTCATGAACGGCTTTAAAATCGGTTAAAAATTGAATATATTGAGCAGTCGCCTTGTTTCCAGTAAGGTGGGGAAAGATATCTCTGTCGAGGGTATACAACAAATTAGCAATTGTAGTTTGCTTGACTTTGTCGTCGTCCATTACCAACTCCACTTTTGCAACTTTCTCCTTTGTCTTCTCAAAATCCTTTTTTCAGATTAGTAAATTTGGACTGTTTCAACTTCTATGGTTTTTGACCGAGTTGATAATTCACACTATCTACCTCTTTAGAAGCACAACATAACTCCAGCTCGGTCTTGGATTGACTCCAACCTGAAGTTTCTTTAGCCAATTTATGCGGCTCTTCCTAAGTCATTTCATAAAAACAGGATGCTTTTCCGAGACCCTTTAAGGTCGCTAATCTTCCTTGCATCATCGGGAGTGATTGTCATCTCGCCAAAGAAGGGATGAAATGTGTAACTCTCTGGACAAAATCTTTCACAAAAGACGGAGGCTGTCACTGGATCACAATCCTTCTTGGCGTATTTTATCGCAGGCATAAACCTAAGGCTTGTACTGAAGCTACCAACTCATCAACCTCTTTCGTCAAATCCCAATGTGCAGTTCTCTTGTGTCTCAATACTCAGGTCACATACTTATGATTCGTAGTCTCGTAGATCGTCTTTATCCATGGTTCATTGTATCCAATGAATACCTTTCCTCCATCTTACGGAAGACCACGAGGTTTATTGTCCCCTCGAGCAGGTATTACATTATCATCACTCAGAATATGATGCCATCTCTTCTGAGGTGTAGTAAGCTTCTTCTCTTTCGGTTGTTGTTGTTATTGCTGTGTGGGTCTTCTTTTTCTTCCTTTCTTCTTCATCATCATCATCATTTCCATCTGCTGCTTTCTTTCCTTGTCCTTGTCTTTACCCTCATACTTCTTCTTCTTATGATTCTTCTTTATTTACCTGTTTTTTTCTTGGTGTCTCTTGTGGTTGTGCACGAAACCGCAAATAAATCCCCACCTTTTTGAGTTCCCCTATTACTTGCTCCTATTTTTTGGTGCCATCTCCTCGAGGGTCGGGAATTTTTGAATTAGAAGTATTTACCTCCATGTTCCTCCTTTTACCTTTACCTTTATTCATAAGACAAAGTATAAAACTTAATTAATACGTCAAACAACAAATATTCGACTAGAAATCAAAAAACGATTTTCTCTGAAAATATAAGTTCGACTGAAAATTCTAACAACATCAAAAAGTTCGGTTTTAGCGAAATAACAATCTTGAGTCGAACCTTATAATTTTATATTTAATGCTAGAAATAGAGAAAAGTTCGGCTATTTTTTGAAAAAAAAGTTAACAACCGAAATTCATAACTTGTGTGATTTCTGAATAATGCCATGAAGTTCAACCGATGCTTCAAAAAAAGATAAAAAACCGTACTTTCAGTTTTCTGTACATAAATAATGAGGTTCAGTTATCGTTTTGATGTTTAGTTATCAACCGAAATGTTCATCAAGACCTTCAGAATGAAGAACAATGAGTAGTTCGTCTGATAACTCATTTCAGTTATAAGCCGAACTTCAGTCTGTAACTGCCATAAACCCCTAGTTTTTCCAATTTAAACTTAATTTATCGACCTAAAATAAATAAAAATAAGAGATGGGTTTGAGGGAAATACCTCTTAATGTACATTTATTTGCAATGGGGATTTAGTTCTCGCTCTCCAACATAACCCAATTGATTTATGCCTCAACTCCTTCTTATTTTTCTTTGCGTCTTCAATTCGCGAACTAGAATAAGGATTAGAATACCTACCTTTAGCAAGAAACTTCGTGCAAGTTATTTTTGTAGATATGTTTCATCAACAAACAAATTAGTACGAATCAACGATTAACTGACAGTGATGCAAAATCAGAATCGACGATGTTGGGTGAGAAGTTTGCTAGATAAGAATAAAATGATTTTTAGTTTAGATTAAGTTTAGATTTTTAAATTAGTAGAAGGGATTTTTTACAACTTAAATAAAGCAAGGATATCTAAGTATTCTAACTACCCATTTGACACCCCTGAAAATGAGAGGGTACCAAGTACACCACCAACTTTTTCGGTCCGCAACCTGTAAGGAAAAAACCTAATACAATTGCAAGTAGACCAACTTAATGATCATTGAAAATATGTATATAGAGTTTATATCTCTACCTCTTCACAATTATAAATACAAGACAAACAAAGTCCTTGAACCTGATTGTATAAAAGAGTTGGACGATCTCAAAAATCAATATCCAAGATCAATCTAGCCGTATTCAAATAATTAAGTCTGAATTTTTCCGAGTATGAAAGCTTGTCATCTATCTTTCAAGATACCAATTCTACAAGAACGAGTCTCGTAATAGATCACAATTAATATTGACTTATCTACTAGAATTGCTTACGTAATACTTGTGTTCTTCCTATTATAAAGATAAAACAATATAATGCGGAAAAGAAAAACACACAAGATACCAGAATTTTATTAACGAGGAAAACTACAACAGCAAAAAAAAAAACTGGGACCTCGTCCATATTTTAACATCAAACTTTATTAAGTCGCTACAGACACTAGCTTACTATCAGACTTCATACTAGAATGTAGTTGAGACCGAATTCACCCTCCAAGCAATTTAGCTGTAGTCGTGCTCCTTCCGTATCTTGAACATCGCAAGGATTTACATAATTGATTCCCTTAGCTGACGTCCTTTATAGCCTAAGAATTGCTTCAGCCTGATTGAAGACTTTTGATACCAATCCGCCTCTAACAGATAAGCCTATTTGATTTCCCTTAAGATCGAATAGATCAAGGCTTGGAAATCTGTTTGTAGTAGACACAACTAGCAACCTTTACAAATCCAGAACACTTATGCTCAGTTAGCTGAGAAGCCTGGATTCTTAACCACCTCTCAAGAAAAAACTTAAACCGATCAATTAAGCAGAGTTTTAGATATTTATATTGAGGAAATCAAAAATTCCGAGACGAATGGAACTTTGTGATTTTTATCTATCTCGTTCCTGAAGATTACTGAAACCTCGATAACAGAATGAACAAGATCAGGATACGCGAAATATCAAGGTAAAGATAGTCGGATATGGCTTCACGAATCCCTAAGTGAAATCTTTGAGTTGTCGACTAATTATGCCTCTCAGAGAAAACCTAGGTCAATAGAGGACGACTCTAGCAAACAACTAGGACATAGAAGTGTCAGGAATTAAGTTTTCTAGTTGTTTGAGTCTTTTTATTTAAAGAATTACAAGACTGAGGGTTGCTTAGAATTCAAGCTAAGATAACTTCAGATTCAAGCAAACACTTTCTCTGTTTAGATAAAACTCTAGTAGGATTTCATGTAAGCATGTGAGAAGTTTTTCTTGAAATAACATAGAAGAATATATAATATGGCTCGGGTACCGGAACCTATGATAGTTCTTGGAAAATATGTCTTCGAACTTATAAGCAATATCATGTTCATATAAACACTTAAAAATTTAAATCATGATGCACATACAAAAAGTGTTTTAGTGGTCGATGATGTCTTAGAGGTGTTTATGAGAGTCGTAGCAACGCTAAACATATTTAAGAAAATAGTCTATAACCATCTGCGTGATTCGTACTGGGTAGGTATGCAAAACGATATGCCTTACCTATGACCAGTTAGTGAATTCAAGGACCAATAGTACTCATACTAGGCATGCATAGCGTTTGGTTGTTCACAAACTCAGATCCTTTACAATACGCATACCTATAACCTTTAAGGTAAGAATACTAGGTATGTGTACCTACCTATATTCTGGAACCTCATATGTTTGTGGTATGCGTACTAGGTACGTGTACCTCTCCTGAGCCCAAATTTTAGTAAATTCTTGAAACTTTCTTGATGTTTGGAAACATTCTCAAATGTCATAGATATAAGATATCATAGCTTGAGCAATTTTCAAATTGGTCCATATGACACAAACATAGTTCTTGAATAATAAACTGTTCGAACTAATATTGTTAAGGACCTATGAGTATCCATTGCTTGAATCATATTTTGAGATGTTTAACATGACAAGTGTGACTCAAAATTTCTTATTTGCAATATTAAATCTACTAGAAGTCATACAACAATGTTTCATATAGATAAAATGGTAATTCATCCGAGTAAATAGAATCGTTCAATCATTTTTCAAATATCTTCATTTGATCTTTAGTCTTTTAGGGTTATTCAGTGATATTTGATACTCAACTACTAACCTCTAAACCTAGTGCGAGACTTGGCCTTAGTAGACTAGAAATTAAAATATAATTTTGTGGAACTAACGTTGACAACAAGCTTGAGATAAAAAAAACTTGCGAGTTCGACCGATCAGTGCTCTAAAAATCTCCACACTAGTTAGCATAATAATCCATATATGACATAGCTCTATACGCCTCCAATTATACAAGTTTAATGGGTTGGGCATGTCTAGAGAATAAAGAAAATGGAAGACTGTCTTTATAAGTATTGTTCTGCTTCTGATCAGGATACAAATATTGAGATGTTTGGTATTATTTTCAGTAAAGACTTGTCACCTCAACTAGTTCAACAATTGTATTCTATTGTGAATATTAGCTCTCTTAACCTAGAAGAAAAGTATTTTAGCACCCCATCAGTGTTCAAAAGTCTAAAATTAAGACACGTATGAGTATTGTCAGTCTGTTGATGCTAGAATAACCTCCTGGTTTCATAAAATGCTTTTTCAAGATGTCAGAACCTATCTTGTTTAGCATGTGGGTTAAGTTATTCCCATATATCAAATGGCTTCCTTTCTTATCCCAAAAGATCTCTGTAGAAAAATGGATTCTCATATATGCAAATTCTGATGGGGAGAAACCTTTGACCCTAACGATAGGAAGCTTCATTACTTGGACGAGACATTCTTTGTTCTCCTAAGAGTGCAGGAGGTTTGGGTTTCAGAAAGGTTGAATTAAACAATCTTTCTATGCTTGGAAACTGGTTGAATACCCTGACTGTCTATTAGGTATTGTCCTCAAGGATAGATACTTCCCAAATACTGATTTTCTGAATGACAAATGTCATTTTTTCTTACTCTTGGACTTGGAGATATCTTCATAACATTAAGGAGCTCATCAAACCCTTTATTTCTTGTATTGTGGGTGATGATCAGTTTATTGATCATTGGTATGAAGACTGGATTCATCTATGAAGCTGCTAGAAATGCCCTACCAACCAGAACTATCCCGCAAACTAGAATTTCGATTGACAATATCATTTGATCTAGATGTTTTTCCTTAAATGAATCATTTATGAATGCTTTGGTTTTATGTCCTTTTGTTGTTTCCGTTTGACTTTCTTTTCCTCTATGTTCGCCTGCTCAAAATTTTCTTAACTCATCCCTGCATGACTGGTTAGCTCATTGGCTTGTGATCTTTGCATCCTCCTTACCAGAAGAGTCAAAAAATATATTTTCCGTCATTATGTGGTCCATATGGAACAGTAGATAAACCTAATTTTTGGTAAAAAAAAGATCTATATTGTTGTTATTTTAGAGTTGGAGCCATGATCGTCTTTAGGAGTCCCAACGTACTCCCTTCTCCTATTTTTAATGTAATTCGTGTTGTTACTTGGATGCCTCCTCCTCCGGGTTGGATAAGATGCAATACTAATGGTGTTTCCGACTATATATCTTTGGCTAATGGTGCATGTTACATATGCGAAATTCATCTGGCAAACCATCATTTGTGGTGCTATCACTTTTGAAGTCTATTTTCCAGAAGAAACAGAAACCAGGACCATTTGGGCAGTTTTGAAGAAGATAGTGGAGCAATAACTCGCTCACATATAGTTGAAAGTAATGTTAAAGATTTAATTGACCAGTTCTCTATGGGAAATTTTGAAGGAAATCAACGGATGAATGTATGTTTTTTTTAAAGATACTCTTTTTAAAGACGTTTCTCTACGGGACAAATGATGATTGAATTGTTCCATCTTTTTGTCCTCCACTGTAGTTTTGGTAATTTCTAATATAGTTTATTAATCCTTTCTATGGTATACATGGTTTTTTCTGTTGAGTAGGCAATATACTTTTAGTTTGGAGTACGCCTTTTGTGCATTTGTTGATACATCATTTTTCTTGCAGCTTCCGGGGGTTGACACAAATGATGACTCGTTAAAAGATTTGATTGCGTCTTTACCAGGTCATGCAGAAGTAAGTTGGAAAAATCTGGTTCAACTTCCTATTTTTTAATACATTAACAATATTCACTATTTTATCTTTATATGATTGCAAAGTACATGTGAATGTCATCATGAAGATTTCTAGCATGGCTTGACCTATCAAATTATGTTGAACTAGAAATAGGTTGACGAATCAATTGATCAGGTCGAAAATTTTATGAAGTTTTTTCCCATAAAAATTAGATGGAACAACTTGAGGTGGAGCTCTCTAATACATTGCAAGCATCTTTAGATTTTTGTCAAACTGTTCTTTGCATGTATAATGCATATTCCTGCAGGCATGCTATCTTATTAACTGCCGTTTCCATTATTGTTTGTCCGGTATTAAGATGTTTATAAATATGTCGTGAGGAAGTGCGAACAGGTTGTTTTACCACTATCCATGAGCCCCGTTCTTGCGTTTCTCAATTCACTCATGTGACATCTGCAACTCTGAAACTAAACAAGTAAAAATGGTATACACAAAATTTTCATTAACTAATTCTTAGTTGATATGGAGGCTACTGTGCAGACATGTATTAGATTACTAAGATGTATTTCTAACTAGTTTTATCATGTTTTAACTAGCCAATCTGCAATTCTTAGTTGGTTATGTGAAAGCCATCTTAGTTTTATCATTTTGTCAGTGGTATTGAATTTAAAGACATGGGTTGATTCCTTTAGCAATATTGTTACCAGCTAATATTGGTACCCATCTTTAGCAGCCGTCAATTCTTCTACAAAGTTTTAGATTTCTTTTGGAATGTTCCTAGATTTTTAGGCACTTTAAATTTTGAAATGAATGTCATAGTTGATGCTAAGGTTTTTAATGTGCACATAGTTATAAACATGTTGATCCTCAATGTGTACATATGTTAATTTTTAATGTTTACATATTTGTACACCTGTTGATCGTTAATGTCCACATAGTTGTACATCGGGTAATCGTTAATGTGCACATAATTATACATCTGTTAGTTGTTATTGAGTGCAAATGTTGCTTTTTGGACTAGATATTTTATTGATAAGATATGTTGGATGATGACATCTAACTTAGCTTTTTGTAGGATTATTAGCAATACTTGCTTAGTATCATACTTGGCCTCTTAGTATCATGATCTTTGCCCATTCTATTGGGATGTTCAGAAAGCTAATATTGGTGGATTTATGTAAGGATCATAATAAACTCAACTCCAGGTGTTGCTAGGTTGTTCATTCCATCTTAATATTTATATTTTCTTGTAGTTTTTGCATGTACCAATTCATATTCAGTTTTTTTATAGATTTGGTCAACTGGATTAGTCTACTTTTCCTGTATCTGAAATATGTAAATTAAGTAAATGCCTTATTGTTGCTGGTAATCGCATAAAGCTCTATCCAAGAGTAAGGTAGGTAAGGACGATAGAAGGTGTCATCCTTGCAATATATGAGACATTTTATTTCGGCCAGGCTTTAGTCTCAAACTCTAAACTGCATAATTCAACTTCTAGCACTCTCATTGTTTTGGCTGTTGTTATTTTTTGTTCAACTTCTAGCACTCCCATAATTCAACTTCTTGCACTCTCGCTGAAGATAGGGAAGCGACAGTCTCGAATCTTGCATCAAGAGATTCTAAACCCTCAAATGAATTTTGTAATTATGCACATGTTTATTGTTAACGTGTACATAGTTATACACCTGAAATGAATTTTGTAATTCAACTTTAATAAAATAACCAATCTGGACTGAAATGAATTTTATAGTTGCACCTAATAAATTTCAGATGGGCATGTATTTGGCTCAGAATTTTCGAGTTGTTCACTAATTGTTGAACTGACTGATTTTTTTTCCGTACATGCTAGGTTGCTTGCTGGGAATTCCAAGTGAACATCGGTTTCCAGGGGTAAGCAAGCTAATGAATTGAGATGAATATCCACAATGGTCACCCCAGAAGTTGTCATCTGATCCTAACCTCGATGAAGCTGCTCAAGGTATGCCTTTGGTGAGTTGAACTCAAATTATGATTGCCCATTGTGACGAATATCACATGACATTATAATCATGTACCTAAGCTTTGTATGTGTTAACAGCAAAATAAAGGGCCATTTGAATTGGTTTAGAAAATCATGTATACCTGGATTAGTGCTCAACTGCTATTGAAGAGGTTCTGATTATTTTTGTTGTCACATAAATTACATGTGTACACATTGGTACACCTATAATATAAGTGTACATTGTTGTACACATGTGACAAAAATTACATGATAGATAATAGTACACCTATAATATAAGTGTACATTATTGTACACATGTGACAGAAATTAGACGTGTACATAATAGTGCTCCTTAATGAACAAAATGTTACTCATAATTTCTTGTACTGTAAATCTAAGAACAGAATGTGTTTGTTACAAATTTTGAGGGTTGTAAATTGCAGGGAGAGACATGCAGTCTAGAGGTAGTGGTGAAAGACCCAATAGTTGTTGAGAATGTATTCTCTCTCTCACACGCACAACCTAGCTTATAAGGATGAATAACACTTTAAACGTGAAAATGCATACAACCAAACATCATGATTATAAAACTGTTAACCGTACTTGTATAATTTTAGAATTTCTCATATATGATTGGTTTCGTATCACTTGTGCATTTTTGTTCACTAATTCTTCTGCTCTCGATGCTAGAATATTGAAGCGACATATCTTGCCAAGGCTCAGTAGTGTAGGTGTGGCATGTTGTATCATGAGCATATGTGTGTGACATTATAATCAAGGCTCAATAATGATGAGCATATCTTGTATCATGTTAGTGTATACATAGTTTTACACATGCTAGCATGTATGTAGCGGCATGACTCTCAAGTAGAAATTTGTTTTTTTTTTAATGAGAACTGTTTTTTTCCCACTAGAATTACTCCCAACGTGGAATATGTTGCATGAGCACTATATATATGTGGCGTGTTGTAGGCGTGCCCCAAGATGTGTGAATTTGAACTTGAGTATAGTATTATGCACCACCAGTTTATATTGTTGTGTGAACTTGAACTTGATAGAACTATGTTATTGTTTTTCAGTAGTAAGAATTTGATGATTTCCCAGTTTCAGTTTTAATTTTTTTTTTTAAATTTCTCCTTGTTTTTTAGAGATCGAAACTTGAATCTGATTGCATCTATTTTGTAGTTTGACTGAGTAATTCATGTGAAGGTGGTAGCAGGTTGAACATGCTAAATTATCAGGTGCATTTGAGACACTGGTAGCAGATACTGTATGCACAAGGATGAGCCTGATTGGGATACACCAACGGGTGGATTCGCTTCGGTAGATGAGGCTAGGATTTTGCTTAGGTGGACGATTCAAGTTGCATGTGGTGTACAAACTGGTGCACCTTATCTTGTCTTTGGATTTTCTAGATTGTGTAGTGTAAACTAAGATTTTAAAAAAATAAAAATTATATAGTCATATGGGTATTCTTTTTGTAAATCTCGGAAAGAGCTTTCCAAATATATAAAATTTGCAAATTTTTGGACCAACGGTTCGAAAGATAAATTGGTTTGTAATTATTTTTATGTTATTTAAAATTGTTGACATCATCATGGACTAAACTGTAAATATTTGGGCTAAATTGTAAATCAGTAAGGTTATATGTGTATTTTCCATATTTGAAATAACTTTTGGACTAAACTGTACCTAGTTAACTAGGGATGGACTAACATGTACTTTTTAATGCGTTTTTGGACTGAATCGTATTTCCCCCCATATGTTTAGCCTTTTTTACGCTGTTGCTTACAAACAAGAGCTTGGACGATTGGTCAGGTGCGTCAAATTCGCCAAGAAGGAAGCAGGAACGAAACCCACCTTATGCATATTTTTTTGACCTAGCAAAAAAAATAAAATAAAAACGTCTGAAGTCTAAACCCCGTCACATAAATTTGATTTTATCTAACAATGTGATCTTTACAAATGAATCATCTTAGACATCTGATTCAATCTTTTGGACAGGCCTCAGGACATGTTATTAACATGCAGAAGTCAACTTTGTTTTTTGGTAAGCACACTTCAATGACTCACAAGTCTAGTATTTCTAGCATTCTTAATATGAAAGTTACGGGGTTGGGTGAAAAATATTTGGGCATTCCTCTTT
Source organism: Papaver somniferum (assembly GCF_003573695.1). NCBI lineage: Eukaryota > Viridiplantae > Streptophyta > Magnoliopsida > Ranunculales > Papaveraceae > Papaver > Papaver somniferum. The sequence goes on along the minus strand of NC_039366.1, from coordinate 149,422,140 downwards.
TGATGCATAGATCAAGACAAAAAAATTGTAAAGGTATTCTTGATAGCATGACTAACCGGTTACAGGGCTGGCATAGTAAAATGGTTAACCAAGCAGGAAGAACAACTCAAGTGAATGCAGTGCTGAGTACAATGGGTATGTTTCAAATGCAGATCCTTAAACTGCCAGACACAATAATTCATCAAATGGACATCATCCAAAGGCGTTACTGGTGGAATAATTTTACCACCAATCATCCACGACAACTTATTGGATGGAAAAAGGTATGTGCACCTAAAATATTTGGAGGTCTAAGTCTTAAAAATTTAACCAATTACAATTTAGCTCTTCTTGCGAAATTGGCCTGGCAATTATTACATAATCAAGATGCTATTTGGGCAAAATTGTTGAAAGGTAAATACTTTTCTCATAATGATCTGCAATTCTTCCCTCCACCGGAAACTAACAATTCAAGTTGGGTATGCCAGAGTATATGTGTTGGGCTTGAAATTGTTCTTAGAAATGCAAAATGGCAAGTAGGTAATGGTACTCGCATCAATATCTGGACTTCCAATTGGATTCCTTCCATGCAGACTGCAATTCAAGATTGGAGTGATCTGAATACATGTAATATTCAATGGGTTTCAGAACTGTTTGATCCTCTCACTCTGCAATGGAATATTCCGCTTCTTCGCCATTTATTTTCTGCAGACCAGGTGAACTCTATTCTCACTATTCCTTTACAATTATATCAGGAAGATAAGTTGGTCTGGACTTTTACTAGTACTGGCATGTTTACAACTGCTTCAGCGTACAAGATGCTTTGTGAAAAGGATTTGCTTATGGATATTTCAATGGGTTTATCTCAGCAATTTTGGTTAGCATTCTGGAAATTGAAAGTACCATACAAGTTTCAAATTTTTATGTGGAAAGGAATACATGATGCTATACCTGTGAAAGCTCGCATCTTTATGCATCTGAATGCTGATGATAAAATATGTGTTCTGTGTAGTATGAATCAAACTGAAGATCTGGACCATTTGCTACTTCATTGCTCCTTCTCTCAAGCTATATGGAAGACTTTTTTTCCTAATCAGTTCGTTTCCATTGTGCAGCATCCCTCGGTTCTCTCCTGGATTCAGACTTGGCAGCTTAAGGGTTCGAATATAACTATCAAACACACACCTCTAGTTGTACTTAGCTCTCTGTATAATGCACTTCATTTGGAAACATAGATGTAGGACTGTTTTCAGCAATATAACACCCAATCATCGAACTGTCATACATCAGATAAACTCTTACAGGGCACAACATCATTTAGATACCTCATTTGTTGCTCATGATCATTATCATTTACCGAACTACATCTTACATCTGCCTTGGGTTCCTCCTCCTGTGCAGTTCTTAAAGATAAACGTTGATGCTTCATATAATTCTGAATCTTTGTTAGCTGGTATTGGTATTATAACTAGAAATTCTGCAGAGGCCTATGTCATGGGAAGAGGAACATTGAAAAGAGCTATAAATGTTGAGCAAGCTGAAGCCTGGGCTATTTAGAAGCTATGCAAATAGCAGCTTCAAATGGCTGGTCTAATGTCATTTTTGAGACAGACAATCTGAGTATCAGTAACTTTTTACAGCATCAAACTAGTCTTTGTCAGTGGCAGTGTTTACCTCTTCTTAGAAATTGTGTTAATATATGTAATAGTTACCCTATGTGGTCTTGTGAGTTTGTTTACAGGTCTTATAATAAAGCTGCAGATGCTTTAGCAAAGGCAGCTCGAAAACAGAATTTATGTGGTATGTGGTGGGGTTATCCACCCAACTTAGTAATTCCTTACATAAATCATGATATAAGTAATATGTTTATGTAGTATAAAGTTTGGCTTTAGTTAAAAAAAAAAAAATCTTTACAAATGAGCTGGTGGCTCTCAGTCACTTTAACTCTAAGTACACCAACCGGTTTAAGAAACGAAATCTGTACCTCTTATTTTATTGTCTGATTCCCCAAGTGGACCAATTGTACAGACGTCAACAAAGTGTCCACGTTACTCAGGATTTTTTATTTTTTTTGAGAAGCACAAGATTAGATATTTGGTGTCCAATCAAAGAGATAAAATTAATAAAGATTTGTATTTGGCCCTTCCGCCATAAATACTTCAAGAAACAGTCGAGCTATGGGTTGTTGAATTTTTAGCCGTGACAACACAAGCAAAAGAACAAACAAACAAAGGCCAACCAAATATGAAAATAAGGAACCCACACACGGACACAAATTAAAAGTTAGGTTTCATTTTTGAATCAGGTGATGAAGTTCGGAAGTCCATTATCACAAACAAAAAAATGTTCAGAAGTCAACAATCTTAATTGGCCCACGACGTTATCTGGTTAGGGTTTCTTTGGAAGCTACCTTTTGCCATCTCAATTGGTTGTCTAACTAATCTTCCCTTTTAATTTATGTCTGGTCCTTTTCTTTTGTTGGCTACAAATCAAACTCAAAATACTGTTGTTTTGATGTGCAAATAAGCATTTGGGAGATTTGACTCTGATTATACATGTAAATAAAATATAGCGTTTAGAGATTAAACAAAATGATTAACCCCCTGAAACAAATTACGAGATTCCTCTGGTTGGTAAATAGAGGTGTAAATTGGGTTGTGCCAGTACGAGCACAGCCCAAGCCAAAATCTGAGCCCAGCACAGTCCAACACGTGATTTAGCCCAACACGACTCAACACGTTAGTTTCGTGGGCTGTGTTGGGTTAGCCTAATCGGCACAGTAGCACAGCACAACACGCGGCACGGATAAGCACGTGGTCCAACCCAGCACAAGACGTTAAGGAAGCACGTCATAGCACGCACAAGTACACCATATAACAAGGCATAATACATCACATTTTGTGCATATTTCACAAAATAGTCACTATTCTCGCTAGTTTTTGACATTTTATGTTGGCTTATTTTTATAACGACACATATATTACCTAAATATTTGGAAAATATATTTCAATATCGTTGTTATAATGTCGTTACCTATATTTGACTAGAACATTAATTTACATGGCAATGATCCAATTTTATATATTTGATGAGTTACTTCTTTTTATTGAATAAACTTGTTAATTTTACTTGAAACAATTTCAAATGATATGTTGTCTATTTAAATTCTTGTGATAATGTCCGACTTAATATATACATTAAGTGATTTTAAATTGTTTATAGCACGTGTACCAGCACGGCACATCATGTTTATTCGTGTGTTGTGCATGTGGGCTGTGATGTGCCTAGATTTTGACTAGTAAAGCACAACATGGCACAACACGTTTAAATCATTGGCACAACACAACACGACACATGGTACGTGAAGCACGCGATTTCGTGTGCCGCGCTGTGCTGGACCGGCACGTTTTACACCTCTATTATTAAATGTGGAAGGATAATAGTCCCACATTGCTAATATCCCTTTAATAACTTAGATATAATATAATATAATATAAAAGGGCCTCTCCACTCATTGTAATTGGTTTTGAGTTGGATGCCTGCAGACTTTAATATGGTATCAGAGCAGACCTTGCGTAGGGTGTAGGCCCAATTTGACCACCGTGACTGAGTTTGTCACTTATTATTGTGCACCCGTGACCCGATTTTGGTCATTACGTGTGTAGGTCCACGTGTTAGGCTGAGTTACCGGCCTTACACATGAGGGTGCACCCATGACCTGATTTTGTTCATTACGTACGTAGGTCCACGTGTTAGGCCGAGTTATTGGCCTTTACGTACGTAGGTCCACGTGTTAGGTCGAATTACCGGCCTTACACGTGGGGGGCGTTTGGAAGGACAATAGTCCCACATTGCTAATATCTCCTTAATTAACTTAAATATAATATGAAAGGGTCTCTCCACTCGCACGCATAATCCGATTTTGGTCATTACGTGCGTAGGTCCACGTGTTAGGCCGAGTTACTGGACTTACACGTGAGGGTGCACCATGACCCGATTTTGGTCATTACGTACGTAGATCCACGTGTTAGTCCGAGTTACTGGCCTTCACGTACGTAGGTCCACGTGTTAGGCCGAGTTACTGGACTTACACGTGAGGGGGCGTTTGGAAGGACAATAGTCGCACATTTCTAATATCCCCTTAATTAACTGAAATATAATATAAAAGGGCCTCTCCACTCATTGCCAATTGGTTTTGAGTTGGATGCCTGCAGACTTTAACAGTAAACCTGACCGAAAGTTACACAACTTAAAATCCCATCCAAAAAATACCACTCCATAAGAGAGAAAACCTAGGATTTTACATCAGTAGTAAACACGTTCAAAATTTAAATAGTTACGAGTCCTTTATTCCCTTGCGATGCACGGGCTATTCTAGCAACTAATTCCTGTTTGTACTATTTGTTGGACTGGAATGGCTAATCGTCCTGACGATGGATAACCATGATGTTGACCACAAAACTAGCTAATAATGTCAAGCCTCACACCATCAGGTAAAATATCAAAAATATTGGTTGCACTTTATGCACACGCCACTTATACGGCTATATATTCTATAAAATAATACTTACATCATTTTGCTAAAGTCATTTGATATGTGCATATAATATGTATATGTATATGTTGGAGTATGTGGCGCGATAATTAGAACGAAGAGTAGTACAATGTGGAGCTTAATAAGTTTGAGCATCTCCTTACATAGCACCAAGGCCTTTTAGATTAAAACCCCACACATCTTATCCTGAGGTGATCAAGTGAGGACAGTATCGGTGTTATGATGGTCAGGCCCAGAGTAGGGTCCGGTGGTCCGTGAATATCCTAACAACCAACATCAAAGCCTATAGTTGGGCTACTGTTCAAATGGAGAAGTGGTTGTATAGCTAGGGATAGTCCCATGTCAAGTGGGGACAATATCGATGATATATGGTCGGGCCCAGAATGGGGTCTGGTTGTCCGTGCAGATCCTAACAACTGCTATAAGAGCCTATGGTTGGGCCTACTATCCTAACTGAGAAGTGGTTGTACAGTTAGGGATAGTCCCACATGGAATAAAAGAGGAGTACATGTAGTGATTAATAAGTTTGGGCATCTCCTTACATAGCACTAAAGTCTTTTTTATTAAAACCCCACACCTCTTATCCCAAAGTGGTCAAGTGAGGACAATGTTGGTGTTATATGGTCGGACCCAGAGTAGGATCCGGTGGTCCGTAAAGATCCTAACAATATAGTGGGACAAATAGGTGTATAGATGGTCATTTTTTGGTCATCTAGATGATGCCAAGTTAGTATGACATCGGACTTGAATTAGGTGCATCAAGTGAATGTGAGAAAGACTTGGTCTAGTTCTCCAACAAGCAAAACGTATTAATTATAATGTTGCTTTATTGGTGGATCGATCAGGGGTAGTTTTTTACTTTACCAATTTATTAGGAAATGAGAGTAATAACAGGAGTGGACTGAGAATATGTGTGTCTTCCGTTACTTTAAATACACACTCCTAAATAATCAGAGATCCATGTTTTTGCGGAGAACCGACTGACCTTCTCTAATAAAATTCTCACTTATTTTCTTTTAGTTTCTCTTGTTTTGTCTTTTCTTCATATTACCTGCCTAATCGATATTAGTTGATACTAATATTGGTATCTAGAATTAGTCAGATTAGGTGAGGTTAGAGTGAAATCAATTAGTTGTGATATAAAAGTTCGAGTAAATCAAAGACAAAAATCACTTAACTGATGTTGTTAAAAATCATATACCAGTGATAAAAAAGGGGAAAATGATTCCTTTTTTTGTATCAATTGATTTCGGCAAGAGATGTGCACTTGTGATAAATAGGGGAAAGTGAATTCTTTTCTCATTTCACACTTTGCAGGAAAATTAAAAGGGAATTTTATTTGGTTCGTTAATTCTAAAAGAGGGGAAAACCAATCAGAGATGATTCAACTGCAGATGACGGCTACTTCAATTTGGGGATTTCGTTCATCTCTTCAACAAAGTGGTTGGAAGTGGGTCGATTTTTTATCTCCAATTACAGTAAGAGCACAAAATCTTTAGGTTTTTCCTTTCTTATTTAAAGGTCAGTACCGCTTGAAAACCTTATCGGTGATTAATATTTTTAAGATTGCCTAAATTTTGTGATGTTATATTACATTTTTAGTGTTCAATGGCATCTAAGGAAGTAAGTCATGAGAAAAGTAAGTCTTAACGTCTCAATGGTTCCACACATATTAGGCATATACTATTTTAAGAAAAGGTGATTGATGTTCCCACCACTGATGAATCTGCTAATCCTTGTCCTGCTAGAATGTAATTATGAACGCTTCTTGGAAGCTGGTGAAATAGCTAGATCAACTATGTTAACCTTTATGGATCCAGATTTAGAAATTATATATGAAGGTTATCAAACAAGAGAAGTTATGTTTGAGTCTCTCACTCAATCCTATGAGGGACACTCTAAGACGTATATACAATTGTTGATTGAGAAATTTAATAATACCCGTATGAAAGAAAATAAATTTGTCATTGATGATTGTAGCCATATGAATGTGACTGCAAAAGAACTAGATGTTGCAGGAAGCCCCGTAGCTGATAGGATGAAAGTTTCTACTTTTTTGCATAGTATTCCTCGTTCGAATCCGTAGTGGTAGCTATTAATATGTTTGGTAGACATGTTACTATGAATACTTTATCTATGTTGTTGGTATTGAAGCTCAACTTCAAAAATAGGCGAATCATCACAATCTCATGTTACTGAAGAAGTAACCAAACCGAACAAGAAGAAGAATTTTGGATTCAATCTTTTTAAGAAGAACTTTAACAAGTTCAACAAGAATAAGAATACTAGTGAAAGAAATATCATATGTTATCACTGCAAGGAGCAAGGAGATTACCAATCCAACTGCCCAGCAAAAAATAACAACTCTAAGGAAACACCATATATTTTCTGATAATGAGCATTTTTCGTATGATGATGACATTTCTGATGTTGATCCTTTAAATTTCAAACAAGATACAAAATTGCTTGATACTGATAAACGGAAATATGTTAGAGATGAAAAAATAAACTCAATTAATGAAAATAATGTTTGGGAATTCGTTGCCTGAAAACAAAAACATTATAAGTTTTAAATGGATTTTGAAAAAGAAATTTAAGGTTGATGGGTCACTAGATAAATATAAAGCTAGACTAGTAGCTAAAGGTTTCACACAATAAAAAGATATAGATTATTAAGAAACTATTCTCATGTAGACAAAATTTACATCCATAAAAATCTTGTTAGGTATTTATGTTCACTTAGATTCAGAAATACACCAAGTGGATGTTAGAACATCCTTCCTAATTGAAGACTTAAAGGAAGATATATAGATGTAACAACCTGAAGATTACATAGATGAAAATAATATAGAAAAGGTTTATAAGTTAAAAAAATCTATTTATGCCTTGAAACAATCATCTCGTCAATAGTATTTAAATTTTCGTGGTGTTGTTACTAATTATGGCTTTGTAGCTAATGTTTATGATTCTTGTAAAATGTTTTGAATAGTGGGAGTACTTTTGTTATGCTATCTGTTTATGTTGATGATATATTATTGTCAGGTAATGATTTGATTTTGATCGTAAAAAATTAAAACATAGCTTAATTCTCGTTTTGAGATGAAAGATATGGGTAAATCGAGTTTTATATTAGGCATCAAGATAACCAGAGATAGATAAGACAATCAATTGTCTCAAGAAGCATACTTAAATAGTATTCTAGAGAAATATAAAATGGAAACATTGTGGTCTTGTTGATACAACCATTTGTCGAGGGACTAACTTATCAAAAAAAATGGCTTCTGCAAATGAAAAACAACGAACTGAAATAAATTCAAAATCATATGCAGAGGTAGTTGGAAGTTTAATATATGACATGTTGGGTACCCGACCTGATTTGAGTTTTGTGGTAGGATTAGTAAGTAGATTACAGAGTAATCCAGGTATCCCTCATTGGATAGCATTAAAACGTACACTGCGGTATATCTAGAAGACAAGAGATATAAATTGACTCAACGTTCAGACTCTTTACTTGTTGAAGGATATACTGATGCAGATTTTTTAGGAGATGCGGACGGATTAGATTCTACCATCGGGTACATATTTACTCTAGGTGGTGCTGCTATATCATGATTTATCAAAAAACAACCATGTGTAGCGAAAGTCTACGGTGGAAGCAGAGTATATTGATGGTAGTCGTGCAGTCAGCGAACCTGTATGGATAAAATGTTTCTTGTTTAATTTGAAATTAATTGCTGATAAGCCAATTAACATTTTTTGTGATAATCAAGCAACATTATGCACCATTAAAAATTGTGAGCTCAGTGGTGACCCGGTAAAAAATTATATTGAGAGACAATATTGTTATGTGGTTGATATTGTGAAGAAGAAGGAAATAACAATGAGTTATTTGAGATTAAAGGATATGATTGCTGATCTTTGACAAAATCTATAGCTACAAATGATTTCAAAAGAAATATAATCTCCATGGGTCTCATTTAAGACTAGCCTAATGGCAAAATGGAAGATGTTAGACTGAATGACCAATCGGCATAACGGCAGATAACCATGGTGTTGACGTACAAAGCCATCTAATAATTTCAAGCCTCACACCATTGGGTAAAATACCACAAATGTTGTTCAGACTTTCTGCACACACCACTTACACTGTTTTTCAACTGTTATATATTCTATAAAATAATATTTGCATTATTTTTATAAAGTCATTTGGCATGTGCATACAATATGTATAGTGGTACAAATAGGTGTATATTTAGATGGTCACTCTTTGGTCATTTAGATAATTTCAAGTGAGTATTACATGGGACTTGACTTGGGTGCACAAAGTGAATATGGGAAAGACTTGATCTACTTTTCCAACGGGCAAAACCTATTCACTATAACGTTGTTTTAGTGGTGGATCGATCAATGGTAGCTTTTGATTTTTACCAATTCTTTAGGAAATGGGAGTAATAATAGGAGTGGACTGAGAATGTTTGTATTCTGTCACTTTAAATACACATTCCTAAGTAATCACAGATCCATGTTTATGGGGAAAACCGACTAATCCCTTCTCTAATAAAATTCTCACTTATTTTATTTTTGTTTTTCTTGTTTTATCTTCTGTTCTTATTACCTTTATAATCGATATTAGATGATCCTAATATTATTTGGAGTATCTTGCAAGAATGACATTCAAAAACAATTGTAGGAAAGCTGAAGTGATTACAAAGTTATCTACTCATTTTTTACCCGGTATTTAGTAGAAAAGGAGTTCGTAAACATTAATATTACTGATGTAATGAAAAATTGGTATTATCTTTATTTCGAGCCTACTTATTCTTTGGTTCTTTTTTTTTTCGTTTTGCTTTGTATTGGTTTATACCCTCTTCTTTTTTAATCAATATATTCTTTTATTTGCTGATAAAAAAATAAATGAACAACACAACAGATTAAAATAAAAATAAATGTGGGTGAATTAGAAAATATTTTGTTTTTTCGAGAAATAATTGAGTCATAATGTCCTCATTCTCTCTGACAAAGTTTTATATCGTATATTCTCTTTAACTTCCTCTAAAAAATTAAATATTCTTCTATACAAACTCTCGATATGATGATCAACTAAAACAAAATACATGCAACCTTCATATAGGAGCGAGAAGATCAAGTGGTATTGTCTTTGTCTGGTACTGTTGTGAGTTTTGCAAAAAGGTTTTTATGTTATGCATTGTTGGATTGTGGTTTGTAAAATATAAATAACTTCGCATTTGGTAAACTATTATCTAAAACGTAAAGTTGATTTAAAAAATTCAACAAACTGTGTTGGTATATTATCATCAGGTTCAACCATTGTTATTGTAGCAAATGAAAACAATATATAATCTTATTCTAATTTATTGGATTTAGAATAATTTTTTTCTTAATTGTTAAAAATATACATACTAGGTATCACCCTTGTCGACTGCAGGAGTTTAACTTTTTTGTGAATGTCCAACATAAGACATTCTAATTCAATTTGTCATGGTTTTTATATGATAATGAAGTTAAGTTTCTTCCACTTTTAGGGTCAGTTGGTGCGACATGGTTACGTTAAAGTTAACTATAAATTGGGCTGTAGAATAATCTTTGTCGTCCAAATTCGAGTGATTAAAGCCACTCATTGTCTATTTCCCGACTGTTCTTTGTCCATAAACAAGCTAGAGAGAAAGGAATCTTATTTTTATGTTATATACTAGTATTTATCTCCTATTAAATTGTTGCAAATAAAATATAATATTAAATTTACTAATAACTATTAAATTATTATACTATTTTTATTATATTTTTCGGATCAAATTAGATTTTTTTTTTGTTATTATATATAAAAAAGGATTATTGTGTTTACAGAAAGTTGGTGTGTAGCTTAGCGACAATCTGGGCTCCAACACCTTTTTGGATAATCACACATATTTATATAGAAAAGAAAACTACCTTTTCTAGTGTTTGCGCCATGACTAGCAAGACAATTTTTCAATCTCTTCAAGAAGGCAACCGTGTCTTCACCAAGTTCTCGTAAGGTAGTGAAAGCCAAAATGCCAAAGCCATATCCATGGGAGGTGCACTTCTCGAGATATTTGTCACGTTTCTGAAAGATATCGTTAGAAATAGCATGCCCGGGTGTAAAAGTACCACCACCAGTGAAAGGCAAAACACCAGTGACATCAAAACACATATCCAGACCGTTCTCCCAGTTGTCGGATAAGAAGGCCAGTGATACTTATTTTCTAGTTAAAACACCATCTTTATAACAAATATCTGCGAAAACATCTCTAACCAAATCATGATGAAGCTTAAGCCCAACGTCGACTGCACAAGGCAGTGCGTGAACACTGAACATGTCCATTTCCCAGCTGCAGGTAGGAAAAAGGATCTCTACCGGTTATTCTGCATATGGCTTCAAGTGATATTCACGTTTTGGAATAAGAAAGAATAGAAGTGAAGTTCCTGGCCCCAATAGTTTGGTTAAGCCCATTGATAGATACGACCAATAAAAAGTCTTGAGCACGCTTTGTTTAGTTGCACTGTAATAATGCTGAGTCTCGGTCTATCAACTGAAACTTGTTGGGTAACTCCCTCTTTACAACGTCGAAGTACGTGACTATCAAGGCTATCATGGGATGTGGGGAAATTTCGTCAACATTGAAAGAAGAAGCTAAGATGTTACAGACTTGTAGGTAGCTGCTAAGGGCATTATGATGTTACGTTATTTCTATGGTAGTTTCAGAATCTATATTCTTTTTGTTACCAGTTTTTTCTTTTTTCAAGATGTAAACTTCCCATTTGGTATGATAAGATTGTGCACATCCTGTTTAGTTATAACGATAAAAAATATAATAAATCATAATTTTTTATATCATAATAACCAGTAAATTGTAACATATCATACTTATTCAATACGTATAATTTCAAAGAAGAAATTGATGATATTTTAGGGATGGCCATTGAGATAAAATTTTGTCATTCTGATATTAAGTATTTATCTTTTTTATCAAGATGGAAAAATCTCAAAGGATAAGAATATGGACAAAATATCAGTATCACTATCAACTGTGCTAGCCATTGATTGTCATCAAAATGTGCGATCGCATCACACCAGCAAAAATATCTTTTGTCAATATATTTGAAACAATTGTAGCAATCGAAAAAAAACCCTTTAAGGCTATAAAAAACTTCTAATAGTCATTAAAAGAACAACGAAGAGTTAAATATTGGTGGTACTCTGTTAAACATCTAATGTATTTACTAATTGCATGCAAATTCTGCCTAGGTGAATAATACAGATAATATCGAACATATTTGGAATACAGTAACAAATATTTAAAGATTTGTGAGGACTCAAGTTTTAGAGAAGTTTTTGGAGTAAAATATTATCAACAACATTTTAATTGATGATTTTTCCTACCATTTATTACTTTATTTTTTGGTGACTCTTCATTCATTTGTCGGCTCTCGATATTAAAACAAAAAAAATGTTACCGTACTGCCTATTATTTGTGTTCAAAACAGGTGTCACCCCCCTTTTTCTTGATATAAAGCTTCTGCACATTCATTCATTAATATCAAAACAAAATTACATGGATACCAAGTACATCAAAAATCAAAATAAAACTAAAACAACATACTTGTGACGGGATCGAAAATTTTGACAAGGAAAAGAGAAAGAGCTCTGACAAATGACCCAATACAAGAATGATAGAACCGATTAAACTGGATAGAAGATGGTTTTTGTAACTTGCATCTACCATTTTATAGGTTGCCTTCTTGAGAAAGTGATGCTCCAATTGAAGTGGAGTAATGTCCCCCAAAGTCTTGACTGGAGAATTCAGAACAACGGTAACCGGAATCCGACGTCATACTTGAGAATCCACATAATGAAATAACAAAATATATTAAAATGAAATAGAATCACCATTAAGGTGAAGATAAAAATCACCAATAAGGGTGAAGGCTAGAAGCACTTAAAGTGCAGACCAAAAAAAGAAAAACCTAAAAATTTAGAAAACTTAGAGAAAAATAACAAAACAAACAAAATATTATAATTAAAACAAAAAAATTTAAATCCTTGCTAACATCTAGTCACAACATACTAGATATGAACAAAATGATGAATGAGGTTAGAGGTTACCTTTTCTTTTCCTTTTTTGGAGAAGGGGAGAAAGGGGTGAGAAAATTTAATGATATTTCCTTTTATTGTTGCTTTTCTTTTCCTTTTGGAAGGTTTGAAAAAACAAAAAGAAATTACAAGAGCAAAATAAACTCGTTAAAAGATGAGTGATACACAAAAGAAAGGAATTAAGCTAATCAAAGAAGTGGTTTAAGCATAGGTATACTTTAAATTTTCCCTCTCTTCCGAATTCGGTTTCCTTGAAGATGAAAAAGGGACGACACAGATAAGCTCTAAAAAAACTCAAATAGGAGTATTAATTATTATTTTCATATCCATTATGACACATAGATCAATGGAATAGATTTCGCTCTCGTGGCGTGGGAGCCTCCTTGAACTAGCAACTCATAACCCGTTAGATTAAGTAGATATAACATCAGAAGACTGATGCTAACCACAAATATCTTCCTTAATATTATTTTTTTGGCATCACGAAAAAAAAAACATTAATTTGTTGAAAGAACAGAGCAGAACTCAAAAAGAAAGAAAAAAAAAACAGATTTTGATTTTTAATCCCCGAGAAATGAGAAATTTTTAACTTTCAATACAAATTATTGTCAGTGATGTATTAATTTAAGATGATAAAATAATTGGTGAAAGTGTTGGAGGCGCATCTTCATTTATATTAAATGTATTTGATAATCACTCAATTATATATGATTACAATTCAAAAGTGTATTTTGATTTTTCTTGCTTAGTTACTGATAAACCTATTTCATCTTCATCACACAACATCGTTTTATGCAGATTTTTCATCGGTCGGGATTCAAGAACGAACCCTTGAAAAAGTTCATGCATGTGGTTCAATTTCTGATCTTCCAAAGTTATCATCAAAATTTGATTTTAGATTAACAATAGTTTTTTGCAATGATATATGGCCTATTTTCTTGAAACATATTACAACATATAATTGATATTTGTGATGTTGTGTTTGCTTATATTCGAGCTTCTATTAAGGTTTTTGATTCAATTGATGACTGTAAAGCTTGATTAGATTTGAAATGTCTGGGGTACCAAGTACACGACAATCTTTTCGATATCAACCTATATGACCAATACCTTGCGTGATATAATATCGACAGAGACTATTAAGAAGAATAACAACCATAAGGTATATACTTGTCCGGAACCGAACCTAACTATAGGGATCAGCCCAAGTGTTTTGATTAACGTATAAGTGCAATTACTTTGTTATAACTAAAACAATAACTATAATGCGGAATGTAAAGTAAAACCACACAACAAGATTTTGTTAACGAGGAAACCACAAATAGAGAAAACCACCAGACCTAGTCCAGTTTTGAATACTCTCATAATTAAGTTACTATACGTAGACCGCTAGCAATTATGTATAGTTGAGACCAAGTAATCTACCCTTAGTTACCTAGGTTCCTCAGTATCCATGCGCCTACAAAAAAACTGTAGAACGCACGTGAATCGATAGAGTCCAATATCTTAAGTTGATTCACCAAACGTGAAGACTTCTTGCACTCAATTCCTTTGGATCGTATTCTGAAATTGTAAAGGACAGAACTGTATTCCATAACTGCTCTCTCAATCTCAAGAAGTAAATCAGAGATTTATGTTGAGTCAAGCAAAGGCTCTTCCATTTAATCAAATAAACTCCTTTGTTTGATTATATCAACCAAGATTTAAATTATCAAGATAACCAGATCTAGGTCTAAAACTATCAAATTTAGATACTGAAGAATACCATCAAATGATAGTTTGCCGATCTAATACGACAACCAATAATATGTCTATCAAAGGATAAACAACGCTAAGTCAAATCCCAGATCATCAAGTATGTGCAATTCACGAAGTAAATCACAAAGATATGAAACCAATAATGATTCCAATTATGATCGATCACACACGGAACGGAGTCTGTTAACAATGGATGATCAGAAGTCTATCGTTAGATCTAAAGACAGGTATGAACCACCGTTAATTCCTTGATCTAGTTTGAGTGACCTTATGTCAGAAGAGAAGGATCTCAAGAATAATCAAACTAGGTGCAATCAAGGTTTAACAACCGTTAGTCAATCAAATAAATAATCGAAAACTAAAAAAACAATGAAAATTCTAGTTTCCCACCAACAATATTATTTAGATGCTTCTTGATTCCACATGATTCTTTAAACTAGTAGACGTAAGAGATTTCAGCTAATTAAGTTACTATCCTCTCCAATATAATATTACAGGTAATATTATTAGTCAGCTACAAACAATGACTACAAAATGAAGTGTCAGCCTCAGGATAAGTAACTTCACTATTTATAGACCAAGTAGTTGGACATTATGGAATTTCCATAACCGAAAATATTCTCAAGATATGCAATAAGCACCAATATTCAGTTTTGTCTAATTACAACCAATATCCAACTGTTATACCAAAATTCCTCATGGATGACAACTCAATAGTTGATATACAAGTATAGTTTACCAATATATATTCCAGAGATATGTTTTACTTGCTGGAAAAATAAAACATATATATTTGAAAATCTCAATAGAAGATTCTCAAACATTTCAGTTTGGGATCCCACTTTGGGTATAAAGAAATATCTTTGAACAATATGAGAATAGAATTTTACACATGTTCAAATTACTCACTATGTCGACATCTTGAACTTTCCTATTTAACAAATCCACATTACGAAAATCACACAAACCTAGAGAATACGTGAAACCGGAAATAGGATTTTGCTATGTGGATCGGTTCTGCTAAAGGTTTCCAATAGGGACCGGTCCTGCTATGGATCCTCAAATAGGTAGGGATCGGTCCTGCTATAAATCTCCTATATGAATCAGACTACCAATCACATTGATTCCTTTCAAATACGAATTCGCAAGTCTACTTCCTTAAACTCATGCAGTTAAATATGGTTTTCTAGGCATGAAATCAATCCTAAATTCATTACACAATCTAGTAACAAGTTACAAAAATAGTGTCTATGTTGCAATTACAAAGTTCAAAAGATAAACGATATACTTTGTAACTCAATATACCAAAGTTATGATACAACTTGTATATTCTTCGTTGACACTTTGATCACAATAAGATGATCAAGTCTCTAATAATATAGTTTCGTATATATAACTGCACATGTTATGTTTTCAATCTAAACGGCTTGAAAGTAACGTAGATAGAAATGAAAACAAGTCAAGCCTTGTATTACTAACCTTGATCAGAAGGTTAATGTGTACGTAGATGCTGATACGTCTTTAGAATCTCCATGTCTTCAGAGTAATACTTGTATGTCTCAACATTTCTAGACTTCCTGGTCTAACCTAACAAAGTTGACTCTAATAATCTAATCAAGCGACATTGAGTTTTGGAACTAAAATATGATAACCAAACTTGACATACCAACACTTGGCAGGTTCAACCGAGTAATGCTCTAACAAGATTATACCTTGTTGCGTAATTATCCGGGAAGATGCGGCATATTGAGGTGATATGCTAAAAATAGGGAAGAGATAATTGTGGAATTTACACAGTTAGCTGATGTCACATCTGCTTAATCTAACTTTAGAGCTGCTGATTCTAGAGATGCTCCCTAAGTTTTTTCCTAGATCAATTAAAAAAAGCAACTATAACTCTCTAAGCCGATCTTTAGAAGGTGAGCCCAATTTACAAAAAAATGATAAATAAATAAATAAATATTCAGAGGGGAATTGGTGCGCAGCTATTCAGAAGGGAGTTGGTGAGCAGCTATTCAGAAGGGAATTTTTTAAAGTAGGGATTTTTTTGTTTCATAGAGTAGGCGTAGCTATTCAGAAGGGAGTTGATGCGCAGCTTGTTGTCCGGCTTCCAACTATTGTCTTGTCTTCTGAGATTATATTTTAATATTAATAAATAATTATAACGTTAATAAATATAAATATATATCTATATTATAAAAAGAAGTGATGTGTGTGTAGCCTTACAAATCCGACGATTGATTTCGTCATCCCACGGCGTGGATTGATTCGTTATATGTTGTATATAGACGGTCGTTGGATCGTTGGGTTTCCTGGTTTGTCACGGTCCCGTTAGTAATTTGGTTTCCTACTGCGAACCTTGATTCTTAATTTATGAGTACCAACGAAAAAACTATATGGTTGCCTTGCAAAAAACTATTTCCTTAGGAGTCAAAAGTATATGGTCGTCCCTCGGATCGATGGGTTTCCTTAATCCTTCCCAATCGTGGGTTTCCTTTATCAATCCGAACTGTTTGATATTAATAGGGTTTCAGTTCTTATACTTTTATCTACTCTTCTCCCTGAACGTTTCTGATTTCATGTTTGCAAGCTCAATTGCGACGGAAGAAAATCTAAAACATCAATCTCCTATAGACGGAAGAAAATCATTCATATAACAAGGTTAATATTTTCAATTTCTTGAATTCTACTCTCCTCCCTGTACGTTTTTGTACGCCATCATCTATCGATCTTCTACAACATCAATCTCCTACAACTTCAGAAAATATGAAAAAGCAACAGGCTTCTTCAAATTCATGCACGCCGGAAAATTAAAAAAAAAACTGCGAGTTCAGATTCTACGTCAAACAAAAGACAGTGTTCAAAAAGGGTGCCATCACATGTAATAATTATAATCATCAAATAAAGAAAATCAAAGTTACATATGCAAATCAAAGTTATACTGGCAATTCTTTTTTTCTGCAGCATTGTAAACGTTTCAAAACCTCTAAAAACGATACAAGTTGGTTGGTATCTTCTCCAATTCTTTGTTTCTGCAGCAATGGCAGTAGCTAAAGAAGAAGGTTGTGTGTAGCCTGAATATTTGATAGCTTGGTAAAGTCGTTATGGGTTTGTTTTCGTTGGACTTCTTTGTAGGGAAACGACTTGGAGCAAGAATCGAGCTGTAAGAAATCTAGGTTATTGCTTGACGGTGAGGACAGGGAAGAAACGTGATCTTGCTGCCGTCTTTTTAGGTCTTTAATGGGTGAGTTATCGAGTATTTAGATTCCATATATGATCTAGAGATTTTATTTGGATTCCAATTTTTGCAGGGAAATCGATTTGGAGCGGCCAATCAAGCCATAAAGAGAAAAACAGGACCGCCAATTGAAAGACACACGAAGTATTCAACAGAAAGTCTGAACCATTACCAGCTTAGTTCCACTGGGTCGCTTCCATGGATTCGTTTGCTGTTTACAAAGAGTTAGATAAGAATTTGAAGTGGAGATGGAACTTAAGATTGGGTAGTATTCACTGATCTGGGTTAGTGTTCAAGGGAGAAATCAGATGATGGGAATGATTTTCTGTCACCGATCCACAAAGATGGATGGAAGAGATTAAGAATGGTTGGAAGAGTTGAAATTGGATTAGAACATGGAATTGCTAATGGATTTGGATAACGATTTTGTTGTGTCATTTGGGTTAAAGCTTGCCGATATATCGGGCTAAACTGTTGTTGCAGTGGCGTTCTGCCGTTGATTATGATATTCATTAATGTCTACTCATGTCTCATTGATTTTTATAGCTGATAGTGGGAGGTAGAAATCATTCGATTAACCAACAACAAGTATGGATTGTTTAACAATTAGATAGGAATTTGAGTGGTCTTTAATAAAAAAGAATGGTAAATTATTTATGTGCTTCAGTCCAGTGAAATACGACAATTGTAAAGAAGGTGAAAAAGAATAGTGTTTCCCTTAACATTGTTGATTTTGGTGGAGAACTAAATGAGAAGCCTGAAAAACGTGAAGCTTTCCTTGCTTCTGTACGTAATAGTGATAGTAGTAACATCGTTCGTGTTTCTGTCGGTCCTATTGCTCTCCCTGAAGTCCTCATTGGTAACTCTCATAAGTTCTTATGCCACTTTCTACTTTTTATACTTTTTCGTTTAAACTGTTGTTTCGTTTTTAGGTTGCAACACATCCATATTCACTGGGCAAACGGAAGGAGATGAGAGTGGTTTTCTAGCAGCAGTGGCATCTGGTGATGGTGGTTATGATACGGTTAGCCTTTTGTTTTAATATCAAGATCTACCATTCTTTTCCACAACTTGTACTTTGCTGGTTTTGTGTGTAGGGAGTAAATTCCTTCCTATACAAGCATCCAGTCTTATGCAACACATAACAAAAATCAAATGATTATACTGGCTTAAGACATGTGAGTTGAATGTGTGTTGCCTATATTGGGATTTAATCGATTAGAGATTACACTCTGGTGGATTTTTCTCTGTTTCTATATTGCTAATGGTGCGTTCATCCAGAATGGGGACCTTCCAGGGACAGAAAATTTGGTGTGTCATGATTTTGTATCTTCCTTCTTGGTACTTGATAACTACACTGGAATTGTGTGAGACATTTGCCTGAGGTTTCAATGCATTATAGCTAATTAATTAATATTGAATCTCTCAATTGGTGGAAGTAGTGGCCACAATTGTCAGCAAACAATAACCTTTGAGGGATAACACTTTTTACATGTATTATAGCGATTACAACAAGCAATTACAACAAATATGGTAATTGACATATATAGGCGCGATATTATCAAAATCGTATTGGTGGGATTTAAGGTAGACAGGTATATAGGCGAGAAAGGTAAAAAATATGCAAGAAAGAACAAGGACAAAGATATAGAACACAACAAAACAAGGTTGGAGGGAATAACTGAAGCAAATAAATTATCAAGATAAATTTGTATTTGGGATTAAGATATCAGGAAGATAAAAAGATTAACGGAGCTGAAAACAAGAATAGCAGTCAAAGAATTTTCTTATATAAGCACAAAAATTAGGAATGAGATAAGATACGTCAACTTTTTGCTGGTTCTCCTGTAAATTAAAGTATTTGTATGTTATGATGTATTTTGGGTTCCTGTTTCTCGATATTTATGTTTATTCCTTGTTTAAAAGGATGGCTGGACTCTAATGAGAACATGTGTTTTTGGTAGGCCTGGACTGCGAGCCCAGGCTAATTTGACACGACCAACAAAACATCAGTGTATGTTTAAGAGGACACAGTCGGGGTTGTAAGTCCCGACTAATTTGACACGACCAACAAAATAATAGGGCATACAACCCCGGCTAATTTGACACTACCAACAAAACACTAGGACTTGCTTTAGAGGACACGGCCGGGGATGTAAGCCCCGGCTAATTTAACACGACCAATAAAACACTAGGGCATGTTTAAGAGGCCACGCCCGGGCTGTAAGCCCCGACTAATTTGACACGATCAATAAAACACTAGGGCATGCTTAAGAGGCCACGGTCGGGGCTGTAAGTTCCGACTAATTTGACACGGCTAACAAAATAATGGGGCATACAAACCCGGCTAATTTGACACTACCAACAAAACACTAGGGCATGCATAAGAGGACATGGCCGGGGCTGTAAGCCTCGGCTAATTTGACCCGACCAACAAAACACTCGGGCATGCTTATGAGGCCACGGGCGGGGCTGTAACCCCCAGCTAATTTGAACCGACCAACAAAACACTGGGGTCGCAGGCCCTAACTAACTTATAGGATCGATGTTTGATAGTTCTAATCTAATTAGTTTTGTTAATGACTAAAATTTTGTGGGAAAATGCTGACCGGATGACCAAACAACAACAACAAAATCCAAAAAGGTTGAGCCAGGGCCGTAGGCTGACATATCCGACCATCAATTTCGTCATCCTACGGCCCGGATTGATTGTTGGAGGAGGGATATTTTTGAGCGTACGATGGGGAGGCAAGACAAGAAGACGTTTCCTAATACAACTATGTTCCGTTGTCCCACGGCTAAATTCAGTTTCTTTATTAAAACCGATCGGGAACGCTGGATTTCCTATTATAGGTGTGTTTCTTATTATAACTGTTTTGAACCGAAAGGGATATATATCAAGGACTCTTCTTCAAACTCGACATTAGCTACAGGTTCGCTCTTCTCTGCCGAATCTGTGGATACCTAAATAATGTTGCGCTTCCGTTCCTCTCTGCAACTCTAAACCTAGGGCAGATTATTCATCGTGGCCAAGGGATCCGGTAAATCGAGAAGACTCCAGTCAGTAAAGGGAGGATGCTCCTGCGTCGTACTCCCTGCCTGAGAAATCTAATTCATCTTTATGTGCTAAACTTAAGGGTCGCGGCGATATATCAGGTTGACATTATTGACGCCAGCTCATGTTCTAGGGTGATGTGGTGCTCTCCGTCGTCTTCTTCCTCCTAAGGTTTTCTACATCAGCTTCCTCTTCCCGCTTATTTGGTTTCTTGCAGCAAGATGATTTATATAATCCAATGATATTGGTTTTGGTAGCAAGAATTCGACATGAGGTTCTGCATGTCAACAAATTAGGCTTATGCTGGCTTCGGCTGGGATAACAAGGAAGCTGGCATCTACACACTGCCGTGTTAAGTATAGTAAAGTTTGGGTCGTTTGATTTCATCTCTAAAATTGATCACTCATTGGCAAAGGTTTTCAATATTTCAGAATTTTTAATGTAAAGAAGCCACTTAGTTAAGATTATGGGAATCTCACTCTGACCCAATTTAGTAAAGGGTGACTGGATCCCTGGAAAGACATGACTTACGGAAATAGACAAAACCTATCCAACCTACACATTACTGGTTGCTCCCGACAAATATACAAGAACCAGTAAAAGGAAAGATACCAACGCATAGCAAAGAGCCAAAATTAGAGCTAAAAGTTCACCCAACCTATTTCACAAAGACTTAACTGCAGAACTATCCCAAACCATAACAACAAAAGTTCATAATAGTTGCCTAAGCGAACCTTAACCAAGTTTCTCTATAAGATACGTAGGTGCTTACTATTGGGCCTCCAAAGGAGGGTCATATCTTTATCACCTTCTGGTGGGAATGAAGAGATGCTTAGAGATTGCTGCTAAACGGGGACTTTATCGAGTTCGGTGGTCAATCAATTCAAGAAGGGCGAAAGACTACTTTAACAATATTTTCCGTCTTCCCATCTGTCTAACTAGCTGCTTTCGTTGCAAAGGGGATGGTGTTGATATTAATTACTCCAACAGGTGTATGAGAAATGGAATGTGCTTGACTGTTGAAAGTTTCGAGCTGTTGGAGCCAGTTATTAGAGCCATTCTAAAGCTGCGATATGAAAGCAAGTTCAAATATAGTCACTGTTCTGAAAAGCTGTTTGTTTTTTCTTATTGATGATGAGCTGTTTGTTTTTTCACATTGTGGCGGCGAAGACAAAGACAGACTCAAGGTGTATTGTACCTACCAGTCGAAAACCTTTTATTATAGTAGGGGTCTGAGGCTATCTGTTTTGAAAACATGGATAGAGCGGCAATCGATGGTTCGTATTCTGTATTCAGCCAAACAATGAGAGGAGCATAAATGCTTAAAGAAAAATAACCAAGATATCGTTTAGGTTGAGTTCGAAAAAGGAGGATTTCCTGTTATACTGTAACTATTTGTTGGAAAAATAAACAGGGTAATAGAGGATGAAAACAAGAATGAAAAGAAAAGAATGTTGTATCACTGGAGCTTCAAGGTCTTGCGATTCTTTTCAGTAATTATTTTGACCCTTCCCAATAAATTGGCGAGTACAATCGGTCAGCGAAATATTGCTGTCAGGATACAATGAAGCCCTAACAACGTTGTTGGATTCAAAAGTTGTACTCCCTTGACCCAACCAAGAACACACTGTATTTGTTTCTGAAGATGCTTAGAGAGAAAGAGTTTTTTTTTATGATCATTGTAATGGGAAGAATCCTTCGCTATGTATAAAGGGTTTCATGCCTTTTGGAGATGTCGTTTCATCTTCAAAAGCCGCAATCAAAGGTCGTCATCCATTAATGGGAAGAAACGCGTCTGTAGAAAATTCTGATAACCGATTTAGGTTTTGAATTTCAAAACCACCCACACAGCGGCAAACAATATTGAAAATATCCAACACTATTTACTAGCACAGGTAAAATTATAATACAAAAAATTTTGCTTGGTAATCAAGTTTTGTGGTCTCTATGCACCTCTATATAAGAAACCTTAACCACGACATCAGCTTATTTTATTTTTATTTTTTTCTAATTCTTTTGCGGGTGTAGTTTGTTTGTGAAGCTATTGATAAATGTTTTGTTTTCGATTGTCTATTCGTAGGTTGGTTTAGTGGAGCTACTGGAAAATTTAAGCCATGTGGTGCTCCATACATAAAATATTAGTTTGCTCGATAAGACGGAAGGTGCCTACTCCTAATTTAAGTTCACTGCACCAAACGACACTCATTGAATCTAGCCCTTTCAAAAAAAAAAAGAAAAGAATCTAGCCAATCCAATTTGTAAAATAAACGCTTCATAGATATTCTAATTAAATTTTTCTTAGTGCCATGTATTAAAAGAATTTAAGGGTATGCGGTAGGGGCTTTACGACCCGAAAAATTTGACATGCCCAACAAAACACTAAGACATGTTTAGGAGTCCATGGCCGGAGTTATAAGCGCCGGTTAATTTAACAAGATAAATAGAACCCTATGGCATGCTTACTTAAGAGTCCATATAACCCCGGCTAATTTCACACGAACAACAAAATAATAGGACACGCTTAAGAGGCCACGACTAATTCGATCCAATCAACAAAACACTAGGACATGCTTAGGAGGCCATGGTCGGGGATGGAAGTCTCGGCTAATTTGACCCGACCAACAAAACAATAAGGCATGCTTTCGAGGCCCCATCTAATTTGACACGATCAACAAAACACTAGGACATGCTTAGGAAGCCACGGCCGAGGCTGTAAGCCCCGGCTGATTCGAGCCGACCAACAGAACATCAGGACATGCTTAAGAGGCCACGGCCGGGGCTGTAAGCCCCGGATAATTCGACCTACCAATAAAACACTAGGACATCTTTAGGAGGCCGCGCCCAGGGCTGTATGCCCCGTCTAATTTGAGCCGACCAATAAAACACTAGGGTCGCAGGCCCCGACTCCGACTAACTTATCGGCTCGATCTAATCAGCATTGGAAACGATGGAGGATATTGACCAGCCGACCAAACAACAAAACAAATCGAAAAAGGTTGAGCCCCGGTGATAGCAAAACGAATAAGTCCTAAAACTATGTTTTAACCTAAACCTGCAAGTATACAGGATCTAAAGTAGTGAGTGAGCAAATAAGGGGAAGTCCACAGGGACAAGGAGGGAGCTGGTGTTGTTTTTTAAATCTTTCTACTGATTTCTAAGTTTCCTAACTATTTCTAGTGACAGTGAATAAAAGCACTAGGGCATTTGAATCCACCTAATAATCCTAAGCTAAGGCAATACCTATTCAACTTATGTTCTTGTTCCTTTCCAGGGAAGGATAAAATGGATAATATGCCAACCATTCTCACTAACTCACCCCTAGCATAAACTGTCTTCTTACAGTACAGCCTATCACAGGTTCATTTGATCAATTTAGCTAACTATCATCCCTAACAGGATAAAATGGATAATAATTCTAGCTATGTTATCTAATTCACTCCTAGCATGAACTGTCTTCTCACAGTACAACTCATCACAAGTGCATTTGAATGCTTTAGCTAGTAATCATCCTACAACAGTGAACATCATAAGAACATGAAATTGAACAGAAATTTTCTCAACATATGACTAAGGGTTTCATCTACACCCTAGCAAGAGTAATTAGAACATACTAGACATGGTGAACAAATACAATTGAAATTACTGAACTTGAAATTAAACAAGAAGTAACACTAGAGAGCACTGGCTAGTCCAGGCCTCTAAGGTGGTGCTCTGGATAATCCAGTCATGCCCATTACAACATACCAAAGAATCTATTTATACTCAATTACACTTTACAAGCAAAACCCCCAAAACAGTAAATTAGGGTTTCTGAAAATTGAAATTCAGTTCACCTAATCTTTGATAATGGCTTTTGTACGTCGACCCATCCCTCTATTTCTTCTCCTGATGCTACCCATGCCTCCAATTTGTGTTATTTCTCAACCTAATTTACCAAACTCACACGCCTAGGGTTTCTGAGAAGAGGCGAGTGAATTAGGTGAATTAGGTCACTGAAATTAGAAGGGAATAGGTGATGGATGATGGGGTGATGGGGTTGTTGGTGATTTGAGAGCTCGGTGGTGGTTGTGGTGGTGGAAGAGAGTTGGTGATGGCAGAGTTTTCTCTGCAGACGATGAGGGAGAAGATGGAGTCGATAGAATTGGAGAAGGGTGCATTTGTTTTGCGGGTATAGGTGTTAGGTGTTGTAGTGTTGAGCGGTTGTAGCAAATTCGATGTCCAGCGAAGATGATACGTTGGATGATCACATCTGGATTGAATCGAACGGCTAAGATGGAACAGGCTTGCAGCGACCGTTGGATGCGTGATGCAATAATTCTGACGGCTTAGATTGGAGTTAGGTACTATGATGTTTGACAGGATCTTCAAGATTTGATGCTCGGTGATGAGGCGACCGTTGGATGATGTGATGGATCCAATCTGACGGCTCTCATGGAAATGGGTATGGATATTGGAAATGGATTTGGGTAAGGGTTTTGGGCCTTGGGTATGCCAAGCCCATATCTTCTTTAAGGACAATTCTTCCTCTTCAAGCCCACTTCTAGTTGATCCGGCTCTTACAAACATCATTCTTCGCTGCCTTTCTGCGGGAGTCTTTGCCGTTTCTTTGCTCTTTTCGCTCCGTGAGTTAACCAGGCTTTATTTAGTGCCTAAAAATGCAAAATTAATTAATAAAAATATTTATTCTTGAAAATAATGAAAATACAGAATATGGGATAAAATGTAGAATTAATGCACAAAAGATGAGTTAAATGCCAAGAAAAATATATAGAAATATGCATTTTTTAGCACTCATCAAATACCCCCAAACCTGAATTTTACTTTTCCTCAAGTAAAACAAAACTAAGGAAATCCTAACTATACCACTGTCGCTGGTCTCTCGATTGCATTTAGCGAATGCAATAAGCCTTTTAAACCACTAAGTGTCCCTAGTGGACGAGTGAAGTCTCGTGAAGGTTTGATTAGAACGTACCTATAAAGTTCTAGGCCAAAATATAAGCTCAGATTCCATGAAATGTGACATGTGCAAGACAGTAGAAGCTCACAACAAAATGGAGATGTCAATCTAGCTATCAAAGGCACAATCCTAGCACTGCTAACAAATAAAGACATGTGATAAGAGTGTAAATTGTATCTACACATGTGTAAAGAAAGATCGGATGTTATGACTACTAATCACCAAGAGATAGTTTCTCAGGCTAAGAACCGAGGTCGAAATCTAGCTAGCTGTCCGGACTTTACGAGAATTGTGAATGAGTTGGAGGTATTTCATAATTACTCGCGTTGTACATCAATGGCATACACCCTTCCTTGCTTATAACACAAAAACACAAAAGATGACTCTTTACATGACTCTTATTTACATTGACTACTCTCTTTTATTTTTGGAACAAGAGAGGATGGAATTGATAAATACTTGATTTTTATTTTGATAGTTTTCTGAATATATACATCGTTTTTTTTTTTTAACAAGGTAACACTTTTGATACATATACAAAAGGAAACAAAAAATTACATGACTCTTAGCAAGAGGTAGCCCTTTTTGATGCACCCAGTTAAATTCGATGGTTGTCTTTCTTAATGTAACCTCCACCTTCTATCCCAACCAACCAAAGAACAAGCTAGTCAAGTTTCGTTCAGTATTCTAAAGTGATTGGCAACTAAAACTTCCGATAGAACACCTCAAGGATGAGGCTATACATGTATTGGTAGATCGTGCGCGTGCAAGTTTCTTATCACTATGTGAATTGTGCTAGAATCATGGGTGCCTAAATATCTAGACTAAGAATCCTTATGTTTACATACATGCACAAGAGTCAACATTTCAAGGTAAATGAACTCCATTTTTATGTTTTTTTCAATTTTTTATTTTTTTATTTTCATTTTGATTTTTTTTTCAAAAAGAAGGAGGAGTTTAGTTTTCAATTATAGCATGATATCACGGTATCTACTTTTCACCCCTAAACCTAAACTAAACATTGTCCTCAATGTTTCAAAAGATGAAAAAAATTGTAATACAACATACGAAGAGGATCATGCTGAGTAGAGAAAAAGGAAAGAGATTACCAATTTGACGGCGAAAGCAAGATTAGAACTCCGTTATTCAAGGCTAGAATCCAACATTTTTTAGCCGAGATCATATTGGATTAGCACAATATATACAAAAGAAACAAAAGATTTATCTAGAATATTATCTACTGGATTATATACAAGAAAATTCACCATACACTAACAATCTAAAGAGTTGAGGATCAACCCAAAAGACGGAGTGTAGACATTTCAACAGCTTCACACAATAATAATAGGAAAGAAATGCAAGTGAGGTTGTGAAACAAAATGAGCTACCCCCAAACCTGGATTTTTCAACAGATATAATTTTGGGTACAAAATCTCGCAGTTTTGGGGGTTCATCATGCCCAAGGTCTAGCTCGAAATGAACTTTTCTAGGGACGGGCAAACATGCTAATTCCAACTGTGGCTCCTCAAAGATATTATACTTAGATGCAAAATAGTCCAAAAGGACTTGGTACACACAGTTCCAAACCTAGGTTGGGCATTCTCAGAAAAATTGGTTTGACAATATCGGTACAAACCAAATCTAGGTTGGGTGGAAGGCCATCAGATTGTGACTTATGTAGGATGATAGGCACATCATTATTAATCACATCAACATCTCTTAAGTCTTCTACAAGTGTCACAACATGCTCATCATGCTCACACAAATCAGAATCATCAACATCATCAGAAGAATTATTCTCATGCATCGGCAAATCAGTGGAAACATCACAACGTGACCCAGGTAGAGAATCAGACACATCAATTATATTTTCATGCATATTAGTGTCAACAGAAGATTCTATATTACCTAAGTCATTTTCATAGGACAGATGCACATGTTCAAAATCAATATCAACATCACATGTATATGGAATACTAGAAGAAACATCATTCATGAAGGTCGAGGCAGAGAAGCCTAATGTATTTGAACCCAAAGGTTCCATAACATTTTCAGTATAGACATGTTCTTCTAACATAACATCATAATCATCATCATCATCATGATAGGGATTTTGCAATCTAGGATAATTTTCAATCCTAAGGTCGGAGCTATCACAAGAATAAGACTCTAACTCATGGGGGTGACTCATACCATGTGGTGTTGTCCCTGTTTCCCTAATAGATTCCCATTGATGGGTTTTCTCTGCAATCTCAGCTAAAAATTTCCATGCATCATCCACAGATTTATCAAGAAATTTACCATTACACATAGACTCAACCATGGTTCGAGATTTAAAGTCTAGTCCCTCATACAGGATGACGACAAGTCTCCACTTCTCAAATCCATGGTGCGGACATTCGCTCAACAAATCATTAAAACGTTCAAAATAGTGAAAAACAGTTTCCTCATCCAATTGGACAAAACAATTGATACTTTGAGGAATAGCGATGGTCCTATGATGTGGAAAGAATTTTTTGAAAAATAGATCTGTGAGTTGGTCCTAAGTGTTGATTGATTGTGGTCTCAAACAGTAAAACCATGTTTTGTCCCTTTCCTTTAGAGAAAATGTAAACAAACGCAATTTCAGAGAGTCTTCGGACATATGATCAGGTTGCATAGTCCGACAAATTTGTTCAAACTCTCTTACATGAGTATAGGGGTTCTCAGAATCGAACCCTCGAAATATAGGAAGTATTTGTATCATGCTTGCATTTATTTTAAAAGGGTTATTGGTTTGAGGTAAGACAATACATAATAATGGAATTTTTATTGTGGGATACATGTATTCATGGAGAGCACGAGGTTGGCCCATATTGAAAAGACACAAAGCCCACTATTTGGTTTTAATGGGTTTTCAAAAATTTGGTTTTTTATGGGAAAATTTTGGTTTTGATGGGAATGAAAAACATTTGGTTTTTATGGGATTTGAAAACTCCTTTTGGTTTTAATGGGATGAGGCCCAGCTAACTGGTTCAAATTTTCTGTGGGACAAGCCCAGCGAACGGCCTAGAGATTTGAGTACACGGCCCAACTAACGAGTTCAACGAACCAAGCCCAGGAATACACGAGGCCCAGCTGGGTATTTGATTTTTGGGCTCTCAGTTAGCCAAAATACGAGGCCCACTTGGGCCTAAAAACGTTTTTCAAATTTTTGTTGGGTCAAGCCCACAGTTCAGTTCAAATTACAAACCCCATAGAAAATGGAAGCCCACAATTTGGGTTCTCTTAATGGGTTTAGGCTTACTCTTTAAGCACAGCCCAGCTGCTCTGATTTTGGTTGCACAGCCCAGTTGCGCTTGGTTCTCAGCAACAAGCTCAGACCAGCAGCTCAACAATAGCAGAAGGAAAACAGCAGCAGCACCAGAGGCTGGCTGTAGCAATGACCCAAGCACCAGCAGCAGCAGGAAGAAGTAGCAGCAGCAGCAGGGAGAAGAAGAAAGTAGCAGCACAGCTGCAGCAACAACAGCAAGAGCACCAGAGGCTCAACACCAATTAGTAGCAGCACCAGCAGCAACACAGGTTCAGCAGTACCTGTCACTCAACCAAGTTCTTAGTTCCAGAAGTTTCAATAACTTGAGAGCAAGATATGCAACTGCTACAAGATAAACATGGCCAGAGATGCTTGCACTACACAGCAGGTTACAGAGCTACTAAGATGCAAGAAAACAGATGATGCAGGATGAATATGCAAATGCAAGATGAATATGCTCCTAAGTTATGCAAATTATGCAATGATATGCAAGTATGACATGACAGTATGCAATGCATCTAAGTTACACTAAGTTACACTACACAGCATCTAAGTTACACAAAAAAAAACACAGCAAAGTAAGATAAAAAGAACAACAACCACACAACGCCAAGTCCCCGGCAGTGGCGCCAAAAACTTGATAGCAAAAGGAATAAGTCCTAAAACTATGTTTTAACCTAAACCTGCAAGTATACAGGATCTAAAGTAGTGAGTGAGCAAATAAGGGGAAGTCCACAGGGACAAGGAGGGAGTTGGTGTTGTTTTCTAAATCTTCCTACTGATTTCTAAGTTTCCTAACTATTTCTAGTGACAGTGAATAAAAGCACTAGGGCATTTGAATCCACATAATAATCCTAAGCTAAGGCAATACCTATTCAACTTATGTTCTTGTTCCTTTCCAGGGAAGGATAAAATGGATAATATGCCAACCATTCTCACTAACTCACCCCTAGCATAAACTGTCTTCTTACAGTACAGCCTATCACAGGTTCATTTGATCAATTTAGCTAACTATCATCCCTAACAGGATAAAATGGATAATAATTCTAGCTATGTTATCTAATTCACTCCTAGCATGAACTGTCTTCTCACAGTACAACTCATCACATGTGCATTTGAATGCTTTAGCTAGTAATCATCCTACAACAGTGAACATCATAAGAACATTAAATTGAACAGAAATTTTCTCAACATATGACTAAGGGTTTCATCTACACCCTAGCAAGAGTAATTAGAACATACTAGACAAGGTGAACAAATACAATTGAAATTACTGAACTTGAAATTAAACAAGAAGTAACAGTAGAGAGCACTGGCTAGTCCAGGCCTCTAAGGTGGTGCTCTGGCTAATCCAGGCATGCCCATTACAACATCCCAAAGCATCTATTTATACTCAATTACACTTTACAAGCAAAACCCCCAAAACAGTAAATTAGGGTTTCTGAAAATTGAAATTCAGTTCACCTAATCTTTGATAATGGCTTCTGTACGTCGACCCATCCCTCTATTTCTTCTCCTGATGCTACCCATGCCTCCAATTTGTGTTATTTCTCAACCTAATTTACCAAAATCACACGCCTAGGGTTTCTGAGAAGAGGCGAGTGAATTAGGTGAATTGGGTCTCTGAAATTAGAAGGGAATAGGTGATGGATGATGGGGTGATGGGGTTGTTGGTGATTTGAGAGCTCGGTGGTGGTTGTGGTGGTGGAAGAGAGTTGGTGATGGCAGAGTTTTCTCTGCAGACGGTGAGGGAGAAGATGAAGTCGATAGAATTGGAGACGGGTGCGTTTGTTTTGCGGGTATAGGTGTTAGGTGTTGTAGTGTTGAGCGGTTGTAGCAAATTCGATGTCCAGCGAAGATGATACGTTGGATGATCACATCTGGACTGAATCGAACGGCTAAGATGGAACAGGCTTGCAGAGACCGTTGGATGCGTGATACAACAGTTCTGACGGCTTAGATTGGAGTTAGGTACTATGATGTTTGACAGGATCTTCAAGATTTGATGCTCGGTGATGAGGCGACTGTTGGATGATGTGATGGATCCAATCTGACGGCTCTCATGGAAATGGGTATGGATATTGGAAATGGATTTGGGTAAGGGTTTTGGGCCTTGGGTATGCCAAGCCCATATCTTCTTTAAGGACAATTCTTCCTCTTCAAGCCCACTTCTAGTTGATCCGGCTCTTACAAACATCATTCTTCGCTGCCTTTCTGCGGGAGTCTTTGCCGTTTCTTTGCTCTTTTCGCTCCGTGAGTTAACCAGGCTTTATTTAGTGCCTAAAAATGCAAAATTAATTAATAAAAATATTTATTCTTGAAAACAATGAAAATACAGAATATGGGATAAAATGTAGAATTAATGCACAAAAGATGAGTTAAACGCCAAGAAAAATATATAGAAATATGCACTTTTTAGCACTCATCACCCGGTCGTAGGTCGGGGCTCAACCTTTTAGAGTTCTGTTTATTGTTTGGTCGGTCGGCCAGTGTCCCATATTTTAGTCCATCTATAATAGTCGGAAGTATATTTAGTTAGTCCGGTCAATACCACAACGGTCCTGATATTTACTTGGTCGTGTCATATTATACCGTATTAGTTAGTTGAGTCACAATAGCGTGTTAAATTAGGTGGGTCATAGTAGCCGGATGGGGCCGGGGCCTACGACCCCGGCCGTGGATTAGAAAATTTAAAGGAAAATATGATTTCCGCATTAAAATTAGCCGTGATTAGGTAAAATCTATAGAGTCTTCAAATTAATATTTGTTTTTTTTTTGGTAAAAAATCAGAAAGGATATTTATAGTTAGTGCATGAAAACTTTCAAGGAAACCGACACGCATTAGGAAATGTTGATTCGAGTCACATAAGGAAATGTTGAGTCTCGTGTGGCACCGGGCCGGGGCATAATCCCTGCCGTCTAAAACAAAATATTAAAAGAAGATCATCTCAGGAACCGACGGACGTAAATATCTCTCAAAATTATATGTCTAAAACGGACGGATGGATAGAAATCTCGCCAACTATCTTTCTCAACCGTCGGATTGCCGAAATCAAGGGTCGTCTATTACCCAAGACAGACATCACTTCTTTTTATAACAGCCTTATTATTACTTCAAAGTCATATATTCTTATATCGTGGCATCAATCCCGAACGTCCAAAATAATAAAATCCCGGACGGATGTACATTTCGCGAACTAACGGTCCAAGCGGAAGAATGGCCAAAGTCAATGTTTGGATTTGTCCCAAGACTAATTTGTAATATGCGTGAATCTAATATCTGTATACATGGTTCTAAAATTGTACGTAGAATATTATTAAACTACACCGAGTTTGTTTGTCCATTTTGTTGTACAACTTTGTCTCCATTCAGCAATTTGTACATTTGCATCCTCAAAGGTCTGATTGACCGAGTCAAACTTTTAGGCTGTTCATTTTTTATGTTTTTGGGCAAGGTTTTATGCTTGCTCCTCGTGCTTTCTTTAAATTGCAAATTAAATTATGTCATTGGGTATTTAATTTGCAAGAGATGATTTCATGGGGTGATATTCGTGTTTTTGAGTTCATGTCTATTTGGTAACATTTTCTTTTTGCTTTGTCTTAATTTGCTGCGAAAGGAAGAGAATGAAGCACCAGGTTGCACCCGGGTGAAGCTTCCTACCCAACAACTTTCTCCAATTCCTTACTTTACCTTACCATAACTTAGTTAGTTTAACTTGATACCTAGTACATATATAGATACTGTGATATTGTGCTAATGTCCTACGGCTGTCTACATTTTTTTTGGAAAAAAAAAATTGCGAAATTTTTTGCGGTTTCCTTTTTTGTTTTTTGTTTTCCCTTGTAGATGAAACGTAAGTATCTCTCAAAACGTAGTCAGATAAGGAAATTTGAATATATCCCTCTCCCATATTTTTATTAGGAAACTTAGTTAACGTGGTATTTTTTTCCCGATATATAATGGTCAAGACATCTTATTATGGAAGCATAGTCAAATCAGGAAACCCAACAATCCGACGGACGTCTATATAGAACATATAACGAATCGATCCACGTCGTGGGATGACGAAATCGATGGTCGGATTTATCAGGCTACACACACAACACTTCTTTTTATAATATAAATATCCAGGAATTACAACGTTTCATAATAGTTGATTTTTGTATTTCTATTTTTTGTTCCACAAAACTTAATATTTATCAATAAACAAGAAATATTCCTAAAAATTACATTTTTGGTTGATTGTATTATTATTAAATTCTATATACTAAATACATGTAACTCGATAGCCATTTAATATTCTTTTCGTAGGTGTTTTAAAATTCTTTACAAATTTTCTTTTATAATTTTAGAAGTATGGGATTTTTACCAAATTTTACTATTTTGTTTTTCACAAGTATAATTGAAAAAATACCTGAAACCATCCTTCTCTCCCAGTTTTCTCAACAGTTAAAGACATTTTATCAACTATTATAAAACGAAGGAGTAATACTTGCATGAATAAGAGTTAACTCATTAGGCCACTACCCTCTTTAAGAACATCTCCACTGCAAGGGGTATAAGTCTTGAAATGATATAACACTAAAACCTTTTTCAGCAAGTTTTCGTCTCCAGATACAAGTGTCAAGGTCATAATGATAGATGACATGGCAAAGTGAAGTTAAAGGAGAAGGTTTAAATTTGATTTTCTCAATGATTTTAGGTCTTACATCCATATCATCATTTTGGGGAAAATTGTTGATCGCGCAGCGCGTGTTCAAAATTGAATGCGCGCCTTCTCAACTGTTGGATGTCGGAGATATGACATCAGCAAACAGTGGAGATAACCGGAGTTAAACCCCGGATTTTTAACTAACTGCCATATCTTTCGAGGATACATTTCATATATCTTCTTGTCTAACAGTACAACGATCTCGGATCAAATCTAATTATGATAATCGACATAGTAAACCAATCTAAATATACATGTACTGAACTTTTGTAAAAAATAAAATAGGTGTTAACTTGTTTTTCAACCGTGATTGATGAATCAGGTCATGGTTCTGGTTGAGAATCATTCTTTTCCAGAGGGAAATAATAATCTATTTACGAGAGATGGTGTTCCATTTACTACAGATCCAGAAAAGGTCGACAAAACGATAGGTACCGAAAATTGGTGAGGAATTTGATTCCGAACAACAAGCATATGATTACTATAATCGGTACGCTAGAGGCAATGGATCTGGCATACGTAAAGGTTCGAGCACTCACACTAGAAATAAAGTAATCTCTAGGAGAGTTCTTGAATGTTCAAATGCAAGGATGTATAAGAAGCTACAAAGAGACCTACCCAAACTAAATTGGTAATGTTAAAAAGGAAGAGACGATCTCAAGAAGCGCAGACAAAGGAGAAAGAAACAACGAAGATGTTTTTAGTTTTACTAACTTGAATCTCTAATACTAACAAAAATTTACTAATTGCAGATGAGTATTTGTTTAGGGTTTTGTAGAGCAAGTTGCAGAATTGAGAATTTGGCACACTTAGTTTAATTTCAAATACTAGTATTCCACGTCATTGGATGAACGACTTTTTTAGTTGATTCATGACTACATATTCAAGTCTAATACAACTCCATTCCACTTTCTGTACTTCAAAAAAAATCATTAAACCACATGCTTCAGAATTTCAGAATGATTTGCTGGGTTGCAGCAAACTAATATGTATGTCTACTCGATATATATCCCAAAAATGGTTGGGGAAGCAGCTATCTCAAATCATTTTTGTTTCTTACGTACGTACCTTAATCGTTTTAAAAACTATCTATATACAATAAGGCAAAGAAGGAAATGGTAACAGTTATAGTAGTGCTTTGACATTGCCATGATTGATTGATCATTGCAGTGGAAATGGAAGGGTTATGGTACGGAAGGTGAGAAAACTTTTTAAACAGTGTGTTTCACAGATCTCGTTGGCGCCAAAAATAAAGGAAGCATTAGAAATTTTGGTGGGTAAAATAAAAAAGAAGATATATGAAATATATTCTGTAAAGATACGGCAGTTAGTCAAAAATCCGGTGTTTAACTCCGGTTATCTTCACTGTTAGCTGATGTCACATCTCCGACATCCAACTGTTGAGACTTCCCATCATTTTGCCTCTAATTTCAAATAAAGTTTGTTACATAAAACCATTAGGAATGATTATGAATTTTATGCAAAAAAATTTATCATTATCTCTTTTTATCATATAGCAATGACCCCCAATAAAATGTTAATAAGACTTCCACATGCGATGACCGTGACCCTTTATATACTCCGCAGAGTAGTGTAATAGTGTTTTCTAACTTGCTGAAATAAAACAATACTACCTCTGTTTTCAGAAAAGGAACTTTTTCGTAACCTGGATAAATTGGACCCTATCCCATTTAATTTGGGCCTATGACTACATGACACAAAAAGGTTATTAAAATGTAAAAATGGTAATCCCTTATCCAACTATTTTACATAATAGCTAATTTATCCCTGATTAATTAGTGTTAATCGGGTGATTAATTGATGTTTAGTCAAATTAAAGTAGAAATAAACTAATCTTGATTCATCATCAAAACATGAATTTTTTTATTTTTTTTTGGAAAAAATCAAACCAGAATCGGTTTATGTTCATGCCCTCTTAGACCGATTCTAAGAATCGGTTTATAAGGCTTAGAACATAAACCAGTTGTAAAATTTAAAAGTTTTTCTGTGATTTTCCCGTCATAATCGATTTATGTTAATACTCACATAAACCGATTGTAAATCTGGGCATTTCATGAAACTGTTTTGCTCATAACTTTTTTGTCTGATATCAGAATGATCTCATTCTTTTTGCGTTCAATTCATATTTTCATGCTCTATAATATAAAGATAAAAATTTCAAAATTTGTTTAAAAATTCAAACATGGTTAATGAATCGGTTGATGTGTGCATTAGCATAAATCGATTGTGCTTGATGTTCATCACATCAACCCATAATCGGTTTATGTAGGTGTACCATATCTACCGATTTTGTACCATATCTACCATATCTACCCATAATCGGTTTAACATCAACTCTTAAATAATCCGATTATGGGCATAGCGGTTAAGGATTCAAAGGTTGTACAACCAGGTTATATGGACATATATATAATCAGATTCTAACAAAAAAAACATACGGAAAAAACGGTTATCTCTTCCAGACCAGAATCAGGCTATGTGGGCACTAACGTAGGCCAATTCTGGTTCAATTTTCTCGAAACAGAAAACACATCCAAGATAATCGGTCTTTGTGGGCATGAACATAAACCGTTTCTATTTGTAATCGGTTCACAAGTACAGTAACGTAAATCGATTCTGGTAAACCCAGAAAATTTAGATTTCAAAAAAATCGAATTTTGAGTGATTGCATGTTGCTATGACCTAATTTAGGGGATCGGGTTTGCTAGAAAAGTACTTGATTCGTGCCATTTTAGGGGAGAAGAAGAATCAGTTAGAAGTGGAGATGGAGATGGAGATGAAGATGGAGATGGAAATAGAATTTGAATTTGATTTTGATTTGGGTTTTTAGTTATATGATTTTGATTTTAGTTTTTAGTTATATGATTTTGATTTTAGTTTTTAGTTTTGTTATTAGGATTTAGTGAGGATAAACTGATATTAGTATTTGATAGAGGGTAAATTGACAGTTTCATCTCTTAATAATCTTTTTTGTCCTGTAGTCATATACACAAATTAAATGGGATAGGCCCCAATTTAGCCAGGTTTCCTAAATAGGGTAGAAGGAAAATATAAAAATGGAGGGAGTAAAATACAATGGAGAAACCAGTGTAGTCAATATCGGGGATATTTCGGATATCGACATTGGAGCGGTAGGATAAGCATTGTATCGGCGATATGATATCTTGGCGATAATATCGTCCGATATTAGCCGTATCGGCCGATATATCGGGGTTATTTCGTGATCCTATTTTTCTTGATGAGCATGATGAAAATGATGAATGGTTGGATCCACAGAACTTGGAAGACTTGGCGGTAGAAGGTGATAATGTAACTTTGGATGATTTGCAAGATATTCTTGGAAGAAAGTCGGCCAGTTGGTAGTAGAGGTGCATGTAGCTCTCGAAGTAAGTCTACTTACCCAACCGACTCTGAGTATGATGGATATGATACTGAACAATTGATGCTAGACACAGATTATGGACTACTTGATGGAGCTAATGGAGTTACTAAAGATGATGATATCAATAGTGGCTCGTATGATTTTGAATAAGACTGTAATATCCTTATTTAATTACCATTTTAGGTAGTAAACTTTAAGTTGTTGAAGTTACTCTCCTGTTTTTGGTTTGAACTTTTAACTTGTTTAATTACCATTTTAGGCAGTAAACTTTTAAGTTGTTGAAGTTACTCTCCTGTTTCTAGTTAGAACTTGTTTATTTATCATTTTAGATAGTGAACTTTAAAGTTATTGAAGTTACTCTTGTGTTTTTTGATAAAATTGATGGTAGCTATATAATTATAGTCTCTAAATTTGGAACCGATATTATACCGATATTTGAACGATAATATCCCCGATATAAAGTCGTATCAGTGTATCGGTCCTGGCCGAGATAAACCGATATCCGATTTTAACTACATTGGGAGAAACATCCAATGCAACTGATTCTATTTTCTAAATTTCCGGCCCATAGTCATTAAAAAGGTAGGTAGAAGGTAAACCTAATTTTAGAACCATCTTTCTGTTCAAATGTAGACTCATTCTTTTTCTTCGAAGGAGAAGAAAACAAAAGATTTTACTATGATTCTAGCAGCCACTCAGTTTAAGGAATAAAAAGATTTATTCCTCTTGTCTACCAAAAAGACTTTCTCTATTACTTTCTCAAGTCTTACAAGCATCAATCAATTCAATTTATAAAACTAAAAACCAACATTACATTCATGCTCACAAAACTTCACTCAATAACTGTAATTCTATGATTTCTCTACGAAGAATTACCAGCAGTAGTTGACAGACGAAACTCAATCCAAAATAGAATCTCAACCGTAAACGCAAACCTGGCCTATCTGATACATACATTTTACATCAGTAAAATTTCATTAACTGAGATCATTTTTAACTTCCAAACCATTTTGTTTTCTTATTGTCTTCCTCTAGTTTGCTCCTTCAATGCTTTGAAATCTACAACAGAAGCAAATGAGATTTCCTACTATACATTCTTGAACGCCGGAATCCGGGTTCCGATAGACATACAATTGTCAATCTTCAGGGTTTATCAACCACCAAATTGTTATCAGCTGCAATCCTTCCTGAGTTTCGACCACCTATCCTACCAAATGAACCAATTGCTGATATACCCCTGAAACTACTGCTTTCCTCACTCAAGTTGAGTGATTTCCTTTGCTTCCTTAATTTCAAGGAGTCCATATCTATATCTGCATCACTTTCAATCTTGTTGTTCTTAACTACCACAAGTTTTGCTATATTACTTCTGCAAAAGGGGCAGACTGGAATGGACTGTGATGTACTAGTTGGATTAGGCTTGTTGTGACAGCACAAGGCTAGTGTACAATGTGCACACATTTGGTGGCCACAGTCCTGAACCTCAATAGTGCAGACCTGATCAAAACAGATACAGCACAGCTCGGAGTCGCTAATCTGTTTAAGAGAGTTGTGTCAGAAAATGAAACAAAAACCTATTACTGCGATAATTAGGCTCAAGATAAGATACTATTATATTTCCAACTGGTGATTTAACTCTATAATGTTACAAGATATAATAGAACACCTCGGGGTTTGTTTTTTTTTAAAGAAAAAATGGTAGTAAGTACATTTAAAAGAGAACGGAGGAACCCATATTGCAAATTTTGCCAAACAGTCTAGTTGTCATTTTACTTTTGTAATTCAAAATTAACATATTCATAGAGAGGAAGTGGAAAAACTCACCTCAGAGACATTATCGTCAGTATCAGAAGCTGATGGGGATGAAACCGAGTACGATGTACCCTTCAAAATGTTTTTCTCTCGCTCCTTGTTAGCATCCATAAGTGCCCCTTCTAAGAGGACTTTAGCCTCTGGATTCAGCTCACTGATAAACTTCAATGGAGAAGGCCAGACCAAAGGCTCTGCCGACGAAGGGTTCAGCAGTGCTGCACATGCTCCATGCTTATACTTTAATGCTATAGCATATGGAATTCTCCTGCAAATTTCACCATGAATGCATATTAGGAAAATGGAGTTTACGATCCATGGTTAACTTCAAGTTACCTGGTCAGACACTGCTTATTCACCAATTAAAGCATATCAAAAAGATAAAACGCGAATAGACATCTCAACAGCAATTAAAAGAGATCAATTATTCACAATCTTCGAACTATCACTAATGATTCTGGAACTTCAGTTAACAATGAAAAAATCTTAGTATATTATACGGATTACTCTTTCTATATTGGATAGAAATTGAGGCCAATCTCTATTAATTTCTAATACTGCTTCAGAATAAGAGCAGCATAACTCTGTTTTCATAGTTATTTTGGCTTACCCAGCTGCATCTCTTTTAATTCGATCTGCTCCCCAAGCAAGCAATTCTCGAACACAATCCAAAGAACCACCTCGAGCTGCTAAATGAAGTGGCGTTCTCCCTGGACACCTGCAATCAGATATTTTCTATGTTAAAAAAAAAAAATCAAAAAAATCTGAAGAAAAGAAAAAAAAATCTTTGTAAAGGTACCTGTTCCCACTAGTCAAAGCACAGACAAGACCTCCATTATTTAACAGAATATGAACACAATCTGGATGTCTTTGACGAGCGGCTAAATGTAATGGGGTCGCTCCATTATCGTCTCTAACATTCACAAACCGCGCAAAACCCCTTCATCAAACACATACAAATTAAAAAACAATAAAATCTAAAAACCTCAAATTCCAAACCATAAAGCTACTAAATGAATAGATACGAATAAATTAGTACCCACCATGAAATCGAAACAGGGGAAGAATGGGCAGCTGAAAGAATTGCTTGTAAGCAATCTAAATGACCATAATAAGCAGCATAATGTAAACAGGTTCTTCCACTTACAGAATCAAACATCAAAATCTGAAAAATTCAAAAGAAATAATCCAAAATCAAATTGGCCCAGAATCTACTAACTAACACAATAATAAAAAAAGAGGGGGGATTTTTGTATACATTAGCTCCAGCTTCTAAGAGCTTTTCCACGCAAGAGATTTTCCCATGCATTGCGGCTAACATAAGTGGTGTCTGAAATACCAAACCAAACATTATTCAACTGAAAAATCAGTCAAAACAAGAAAGAAAGAAAGAAAAAAATGAAATGGAAATTTGATCTTTGGTTTACCTGTCTATGACGATTAACAATATCTGGATTAACTAATTGATCCAATATCATTTCCACAACCTCGATCTGACCATAAGTAGAAGCAATATGAAGTGCAGAAATTCTATCATAAACAGTAGTTTGATCCACTAGACTTGGATCTCTTTCTAATAAGAATTTAACAGTTTCAATATCACCAACTTGAATTGCTTTGAACAATACATGCTCTAAACTTGCTCCGCAACTCAATTTCTGACCCATTTTTCAATTCAATCAGAAATGGAGCCTTTACTTATGTTTTTCTATGGTTCACAGCTTTATCGTGCGCCACCTTCCATAAAAGAGAGTGGCGTCGATCAAGTTGATGAAGAAGAGAAAAGGAGACAACTTTATTTAAGTATCAGTTGGCGCTGCTGCTTGGGTTTTGGAGCTGCCCGTGTGTACGGGGATATCTGACCGTAAGACTTCGGGCAAATAATAGCAGTAGTCTACTGACGAAAGGTGATGGGGGCAGCTGCAGAATTTAGATATTTTTATGGGGAACATTATTTTGGAACATAATGTTAGATTCTATTTTAATCTATTTGGAATGTGATTGTGTACTGTTAGGTCAGACAGTAAATTGTATGTTAGCTGTGTCTAGTACCGTACGATTGTCTACATCTTTGACTGGTTTTTTATTGAGATCTGTCTATGTTTGGTATGTATTTAGTTAGAGTGTGGAGTAAGGAACTACGAATGTTGTTTGGTGATACTGTCTCATTCTTTTTCTCTCATAAGAATATGACCCCCCATACGGACACTAGACATGTACGTTAAGGGTTGCTGAAATCCGGTTTTCCAGCAGAAATCTCGGCTCGTTAAACTATTTGTGCTGTTGACAGTCCTCTGATTAAGAAATTTTTTTGGAATCTAGACATCAAAATTAAGTGAAATCAGAATTAAGTGGAATCAGAATCTAAATTATATAATGTGCTAAATTGACATCTGAAAGCTTTTTAATTTGGAGAAGAAAGCTTACTATATACTACAATCTACCAATGATTTTATAGACGACCTAATATGAAAAACATATTGCGTGTTGACGTAGCTTAGAACACTTGCTGCATTAACTTAAGCAACAGAAATCAGAAATGAAAGATTATATTCATAAATGTATGCATGATTCTTTGCGTATTAATAGTTTATTAACCACAAGTGACTAGATAGAATCCGAAATGATAGGCAGACTCCATAATCCCCCATTTCTTCTACCTTTCCAATGGACATATTTTCTTTGATTGTTCATCTTTTTTTGATCTCATACGGAATACTTGGTTCGAGTGTTTCCATTTTTTTGCTTTATTTGACTTAATATAGTGTTTTGTTCCCTTTCAAAAATATATATTTCTTTTTCACCTCCCTTTTCTTTACTTTTTTTTCTTTTATTTAGTAGAATAGCCTTTAAATTTGAACGTCGTTCAAAATTGATGGCAAGCTTTTATTTATTTTTATTTTAATGCTCAAATGAAATAATTCGACGATTTACAACGTCCTTAAGACACCAACATTAACTCACAAACCCAAATTAACGAAGGCTATTATTGGGGCGTCACACTCCTTTAGAGTGGCGTCACCTAACAAGACAAAAACGGGTCACCCATAAGTAATATTAAAAATCCCTTATCTCAAATAATTTTGTAATGACCAAATAACCCTTGTTTAGCTAATTTTAATTTAGTTTAATTATTATTTAATGTAATTAGGTTAAGAAGATGAATTTTGTTATATATTTGTGAATTCTGGACAAAATTTTTGTGGGAAAAGAAATTAGTAAAAAGAAAAAATTTGGAGATTTTTTTCAAAACTTAGAATTTCTTCTTCCCCGACCATAATTCGGAACGTCCAGGTTATATGTTGAAATTTCCAACCGTAATAATTCCTATGCCTTGAAATCAATAATTACGGTTGGGTCCGTGTACCTTCTAACCTGGACGTAATTTTGGTTTTCCTTCCTTTTTTTTACTAATGTTGTGATATTTTGGTTCATAGAATATCTTTTCCATACATGTGGTTGGTTTCCTTTCTTCCGTTTTTTTCCCATCCAATACTATCCAAAACCATGGGGTCGTTACACAACCGAAATCAATTGAAACTGTGATCTATGAAGGAAATTGCCCTGTTCCATGATACAGAGAAGTGCCCAACAAACTTGCAAAAAAACAAAAAAGATTAACTTGTATGTACGTGACTTCTGATTTCACTTTATTTTGTATTACTGATATCACAATAATACATCACAAAAAAGATTGCGTACCATCAAGTGGATTAACCCCAAAAAGCTTAAGCTTTCTTTGACAGATGGTCATCAGGTTCCTGTCCTTCGGCTAAACATCAATGACATGAGAATCTAAATTTGTATATTAAACATACTAAAAACATACATAGTACATTTGTACATCTGTGTATAAGAAGATTGATACAGGCAGCCGAATAAATACTGTTGTATATTGATACAGGCAGCCCGACCAGGGCATGCCTTTAGATCATGTGTAGTCCAAAAGCTTGAGTACCATGACAAAGGCCAACATTATTACACCAATAATAGTGGATTATATCCATTAGGTTATCCATGACTAAATTACTGTAAGTCGACCTGCAAATTTTTACAAGAAATTACCTAACTTTATTAGTCTCATATTGATTGTTAAACACAAATGGAACTTAATTGCACCCTACACATTGTACTAAACTTCTTAAAACCAAACAACCACCAAAAAATTAAAATATGCACCAAGTAGTTTTCTTGTTGTCAACATGTAATGTAAGTGGCAAGTGTAGGGCACACACATAATTATCAGTTTGGAGAGCGTAAGAGAAGCATACATACATGCAGCAAACATGCCAACGAAAAGCAGGAACAAATAAAAGGGCATAGGACACATTTCATGTTTTTAACTGAACATAATTGTAGTCTACTCTTCAAGCTGCCAAACATGAATCTCCTGACAAAGGATAAAAGTGATCGTTAATGATTCGAGAAAGATCGAAATTCTAGATTAGACCTGTGTGGTTCGCAGTTAAACTCGTACTAAAACATGTTTGCATTATAGGCTACAAGTTGATTTCTACTTTGTCATTCTCTATTGTGATCCTTTTCATTTTTTTCACACTTTCAAAATTTAACGGCCAGAGTTAGAGTAATGAAAC
This sequence comes from Papaver somniferum, assembly GCF_003573695.1. NCBI lineage: Eukaryota > Viridiplantae > Streptophyta > Magnoliopsida > Ranunculales > Papaveraceae > Papaver > Papaver somniferum. Next base: position 149,378,656 of record NC_039366.1, on the reverse strand, counting down.
TAAATTTTTCCTGGTATGAACTAAGAAGTATCAAATTTTGTCACGAAATTCTGACTCCTGGTACTGCTCAGGTCATGTCATAATGAATATATTGTTTTCTCGTTAGTTCCATGGTTACTTTTCTTTTGCTTCACGGCTTCTTTCACATGCCTGTGATTCAGTTTACACCTTTGTTAGAAGAAGTTCAGTTGTCGTGGCCGGAGTTCAGCTCATAACTTCTACACCATACTTGATCTCAGAAAAAAAGTGTTCAGTCTTAATCACGTCTAGGTTATCCTAGACAAAAATATAATCGAACCTAGGCGTAAAACAAATACGCCTGGAAACTTCATCCACCAAACCTAGGCGCAAAAGAAAATACGCCTGGAAACTTTGGTGCAGTACCTAGGCGTAAACCTAAACTGCAATTCCTTTAAAACATCCGGGAACTTTTACGCCTGGGTTTTGTCTACTGAAAAACCAAGCGTAAGTAAAAGAAATACGCCCGAATTCCTCTAAACCTAGGCGTAAACCTACATGCGAAATCAATTTACGCATGAATTCCTCTAAACCTACGCGTAAGTTCTCAAACACTAGACTTACGCTTGGCTAACCTAGGTGTAACACCTTCAAAAACAAAACTGAAACCCTAATTTGGCTTCGATTTGATTCAAAACGAGTAAGAATAGATGGGTTTGTCGACTAACACCTTACACACACCATGGGTTGTTGTTGAGGAGTTTGAAAACTTGATTCTTCAGTTGATTGAATTGGTGGAATCAGTTGAGGATGAAGTTGTGGTTGATCGTGAAAATGAAAATTTATTGTGAAGAAGAAGAAGAGAAAGAGGAGGAGAAGAAGAAGAAGAAGAAGAAGAAGAAGAGCAGGAGTTAAAAGGTTGAAAGTGTGAAGATTTGATTAGGTTTTTATTCTGTTTTTGTTTTAATTTTAATTAAAGGATAATTTAGACAAATTGCTATTGAATCAAAAATATCCCTTAACCAAATTTTTGGTCACCTGATATCCAAGTGAAACCCCTCTAATCAAGTGTAGCGTCCCAATAATAACCTTCAAATTAATAGTACTACTAATTTATTGAAGGTCCCATATGGAGGACTGGTTATCAGATGGATCATGGATGGACGTGTGATGTAGTCTACATTTACCCTGAATTCACAAGGACAAAGTTGTCGGTGCAGATAACATGATTTATAAACTTAATTATTATTATGGATAACTTGTTCGTAATTAATAGTAATAAATAATTTAATGAAGCCAGAGGAACTTGCTACTTACTAGTGGCATCCACCGTAAACCCGGGCTGAACTTTCTTGGATTTAATTGCTCGAGGCTCGAAGTAAATAAATAATCGAGTTAGATGCTTGTTATCAATCTATTAGAAACCAATTTGATTCTGAAATTTCAAAAAAAATATATAGTAATAAAATGGAATAAATGTACACTATATAGTTTGATATTTAGACTAGAGCTGGCTAACAAGCTGGAAACCCGCAAGTTAGCCCGGACCGATCTGTAAAAATCCGCGTCCGTTTTGGTTGGTTTCTATACAAGTTGGGTTAGGGTTGGAGAAATGTTGGCTTCTTGAAAAACGGGTTAATCCGGCCCGTCCTGTAAACCCGCGGGTTCAATCTGTAAACCCGTGTGAATGATATATATTCACTGTCACCCATTTCATAACCCTAAAATCTAAACTTTTCGGCATTTTTATTTATTCTCAACTCACAGGCGGTAACCATTATCTCATGACCACCGCAATCACCAGTCTATTTCTCCTTCTTCTTCTTCTTCTAATCTTCTTCTTCTTCTCCATACAAATAGTTGGGATTTTAATTTAATTATACTGTTAAGTGAAGTCAAGCAGTGAAGGCGATTCTGGTTCAGTCTGATGAATCGAGAATTCGAGATGAACTAAAGAAGGTGGATAAATCATTGAAATGGAAGTTCTGTGATAAAATTGGAGATGGTTTATATGATTCAAGGGGTTTGAACTGTTTTGAATCAACAATTTAGGGTTTGATCGATTCAAGATTAGGGTTTCTGAGAATTACAGCTGCTATTATTGTTGTTGTTGTTAATGAAGTTGGGGTTTTGGATCTGGGGTTGAGACTGGATTGTAATTGCTCGAATTTGATGATACTGATTCGAAATTGAGAATTGTTCCGGTAGTTGTGATTGAAGAAGGGCTTGTTTTAAATTCAGGTTGGTAGTGGCGGAAGTGAAGATAATTTCTATTTGTCTATGGTTGAGCTGTTGCAAGGGTTTCGATGTCTCCCTGGTTGAGCTTGAGAATCAGTTTTGATTTTTGATTGATGGGGCAACAAGGTTTATTTGATTGAATTATATGGCATGCATGTTTAATTGGTTGATTAGGGGTTATTTGAAATTGAATCTTTTTACATCTATTATATGATGATTCTTGTTTTGGAGCTAATTATTATGTATGTAATTGAGAGATGTTTTTAATTCTTAGATCTATGTATGTGCGTCAAAAAAAATGTATGGGGAAACAGGGTCTCTGTAGAGAAGACGGTGAAGACCGAAAACTGTTTAAACCCTTTGATTAATTTGAAAACTAAGTTAATAAAATTTTAATTTTTAATATTAAGAATTTATGGGCTAATCCGTGAGCCCGCAAACTGTACCCCTAACGGGTGCGGGTTGGAGAAATGACCATCCGTGAAGAATATCAACCCGCAAGTTTTGACCCGTATTAACCCGTAATCCGTGGGCTGGTCACAAACCAGCCCCGACTAGGGCTGCACATGGGTCGGGTTGGGTCGGGTTTGGCCTCACCCACCACCCGACCCACTGCTGGTGGGTAATTGAATTTTTCACCCGCAACCGACCCACCATAACAATGGGTCGCTTTTCACCCGACCCACAATAAGGCGGGTTGGGTCTGGTCGGGTGGTGGGTTACCCGTCATATTTTATATCTTGCGGGAAATTGAAATCAATTTCAAATGAATCCCTAGATTTATTTAGAAAGTCAAGAACAATCAACAATACATAGAGTTCAACTAGTTGGGAACAAGTTTTAAGTTGATTCATACCTTCAGTTCACTAATCAAGATTCAAGAACAACGAATTGACGAAGGAAGAAGAGTCTCCGTGACTCTGTCTCTGAGAAGGAGAGAAGAAGAGGCCGAAGTGATAGGTGTGGGCTGCGAGTGCGATGCTTAGTTAGGGTTAGGTATTTTATTTTTTCAATCCAATGGCTGAGATTCATTCTAGGATAGAAAATCTAAGGGGTAGCATGCTAGGGAATATTGGGCGGGTTGGTGGGTCGGGTCGGGTGAAGGAAGTTCCTACCCGCAACCGACCCAACATACGGTGGGTTTTCACGTGCCTCACCCATAGTCGACCCATACCTAGGTGGGTCGGTTCGGGTACGGATATTTTTCAACGGGTGTGGGTCGGGTCGGCGGGTCGAGTCGGTTATGTGCAGCCCTAGCCCCGACCCGCCTGTTTGCCAGCTCTAATTTAGACAAACACTGAAAGGCTGAAACCCCATCTGATTCGAATATTGATGAATAATAAAACCGTAAACTAACAACAACAAATAGTACAATTATGAAAAAAGAAAATATTTTTTTTTACCGTGCGTACGTACGTAGGAAGAAGTGAGTGACAACATAATGGAACATGTACCAGGAGTCATTTAATTGGGTACAGTCAATCCATTAGGTGGACTAACACAGTTTGGTCTCTGCCTCTATCAAGATCAGTCATACTCATACTCATAGCCATGGGACGATGGGACTGGGAGTTTGGAGATTTGGGAGTCTTTTGGGCCACAATGCTTCCGAAGGTTAAATCCGTTATATTTTGTTCTCATGCGATATACGAGCATCTTTTTCTAGCAACATTTAAAATAACGGAAAATTGGTCATTTGTCTAAATATTTTAAAATCACGGTTTAAATGGACAAGTAAAAAATAGTTTGGGTGAAATGGCCGAAAAAAAATAGTAAGGATGAAACTGGATTCATCCTAGCTTAAATTTAAGAAATAGCAAGGATGAAACTGGATACATCTTGTGTAAATTAAAAATAAGAAAAAATATTTGAAAATGGGCACGATGAAACTGGTTACATCCTGGCTATTTTTACATTTTTGTCCATTTAAACAGTATCAAAATCTAACTGTCAATTTCACCCGGAAATTATTGATTTTGGTCTTTTTAAACAATTTTGTGTTAAAATAACCATTTTATATATCACAATGCTCCGAATATAACTAAGATATCCGTTCCTGTGTGCATATGCTCGATAGTCGATTCTAAAATGAACGGAGCTTGATCGGGAGTCCTAACAGCAAATTATTAGGCATTGTCATTTGCAAGGTTGCAACTGTTTTTGCGACTACAGAGAATGTAAAGGAGGTTTAAGAAGGTAATAAAAATACATGTAATAGCATGTTGTTGGATAGTACTTTATAAAGAAACCTATTATAGGAGCTCCAAGAAAAGAGTTTTAAAGGTTCCTAAAGATTCAAATATCCTATAATGAAGATAAGGAGACCTAATTCATAAAAAAATACTAAAATACCCTTAACCTATTAAACATTGAAACCTAAAATTAATTTGTTTTCATTCATCTTCTTTTAACTCTTCCATTTTCTTCTTCCCATCACCTCCATCGCCTATTTCTTCGATTAATCATCAATTCTCAAAATAATTTATTATTGGTTAACACCACTTAATCCACCCGCAATGACTTTAATAAGGTAAAAATAAAAAAAAAATCCATCTTATTCATTAGTTTTAATGCATGGATATGCGGATCGATCGAATTAGGTTTTTGAAAAAACAGTTTCAAAACTGTCTATGGTTGGGTTTCCCAACCGCAAGTACTGTCTACGGTTGGCAAACCAAACTGTAGGCATTGTCTACTGTTGGGTTTCCAAACTGTATATTCTGGGTTCAAAAATCTTACGGTTTGAAAAAATCATACTTCCATACCGTAACTTGTACTTACGGTTGGGAAATATGAATTTTCCCAACCGTATGTTAGCATATAGTTCGAATTTGGCGGTTTTCAAAAGCAAAAATAAGTGATGGGTTTTCTTAGTTTTTTCTTTTTTTGATCGTCTTCTTCATCGCGACGGAGAATAAGAAGAGAGAAAAAAGAATAATAGGGTATCTTTATGATCCTCATCTTCATCATGATTTATGAATGAAAAGAGAAGGAGAAGATAATAGATTTTCATCTTCATCATGATGAAATTATAATCATCATCTTCATCATGATTTATGAATGAAAAAAGAAGGAGAAGGTAATAAATTTAATTTCATAATTCATAGAGGGTAATTTAGCCACTACAAAAAATAGTTGGATATGAGGTTTTGTTGATTACTATTTCATAACCCGATTTCGTCATCTTGTGAGCCCTCAAAACCCAATATTTAGAGCCTCTATAATAGGTTTCTTTATAAATAGTTGGTTCATTAGGGTCATTAAGATAAGAAAGCAGTACAGTTACTATAGATAGGAATAGGATAAGTAAAAATGACACAAAATGTACGTGATCTATATAGATGATCACGTGTATAGGACTAATGCCTGCAGCAATAATTATTTATTAAGGATTATTTCCAAGGAATCATGGCCGGTGAACATCTGTTCTGATCATCTCTATTATTATTCCTGAAAAAGCGGGGGTCTAACAACACCATCCAATATTTCGCTTAGCAATCTGTATGGACTAACTCCGAAATACTTTATTAGTGAATCAACTAGACAGTCAGACTCAATCTAGATAAAAGTATCTCAAGGAGTTAATATCTCTCTCTTGATTTGATTTTTACTCAAGCTAAAACCAATAGCGAGTCTTTATCAAATACAAGGAATAACTTGGACGATACCAAAGACCAATGTCCAAGTGTTAATCAATGAAATCGACAACCACAAGGTCGGATCTCCAATCGATTAACCTTTAACGCACAACTTGTATTATTTCAATTATAAAGATAAACAATATAATGCGGAAAATGAAATAACACAGACACCAGAAATTTTGTTAACGAGGAAACCGCAAATGCAGAAAAACCCCGGGACTTATGACAGATTGAATACATATTGTATTAAGCCGCTACAAACACTAGCCTACTCCAAGCTAACTTCGGAATGGACTATAACTGAACCCCAATTAGTCTCCCACTAATTCAAGGTACAGTTGTACTCCTACGCCTCTGATCCCAGCAGGACACTGCGCACTTGATTCCCTTAGATGATCTCACCCACAACCAAGAGTTACTGCAACCCAAAATCGCAGACTTGATAATAAACAAATCTGTCTTTCACAAAAAAGTCTATCAAAGGATATATCTGTCTTTCACAGAAAAGCCAATCAAAGGATAAATTTGTCTCCCACAGAAAAACCCTAGGTTTTGTTCCGTCTTAACATATAAAATCAATGTGAACAGGAACCAATTGACAATCCGGTCTTATATTCCCAAAGAACATCCTAGATTAATCAATCACCTCTCAACAATCCTTCTTGACTACACAAGCGGTTTGTCGAGGAATCACAAATAGTGAGACGAAGATGTTTGTGACTTCTTTATCTTGCCTATCGGAGAACTCTCACGATCTCAAGCCAATCAAAGATTGTACTCGTACGATAGAAGATGCAAGATCAGATCACACAACTACGATAAAAGTAGTATCGGTCTGGCTTCACAATCCCAATGAAGTCTTTAAGTCGTTAACCTGGTTTTAGAGAAGAAAACCAAAGGTTAAAGGGAAATCGACTCTAGCGAGCGCACTAGTATCACATAGACGTGTGGGGATTAGTTTTACACAATGCTAGATGTCTCCTTTATATAGCCTTCAAATCAAGCAATTCATATTCACCGTTAGATGAAAACCTGATTTAGATTCAAGCTAATATTTCTCAACCGTTAGATCGAAAACTTAGCACACACTTGGGTAGACGTTTACTGAGTTTGTGAAAACCATGCCCAAACGTGTACGTGTATGTTGGTGCAACATAGTAACCCAAAAGGTTAACCATATGAGCATTTCATATTAACCTAGTTCTTCTTCACCATAACTAGTTCAATTGACTCAAATGAAATAGTTAGAGAGTTGTTCAATTGCTATGAGATCTTATGTAACTACACAAGACACAATTGAAACAAAGATGATTTGATTCGATGAATCGGCTCATGAACTTTATAGCCACGGTTTGCATAAAGCATTCCTTAGTAATTTAAGTTTCATGTTCAGAGCACATCTTTAGATCATAACCACTTAAGCTCACAAACAAGTTCGCGGACTTAAGGCAACCGGCAGAGTTTTCCAAACTCAGCAGAAAATCTCGGCAAAGGGACTTCCGCCAGTTCGCGGACTAGGTTCGCGGACTAAACACTCAAACGAGTTTCTGGAAAATCCCAGCAGAAATTCTCGGTAAGAGAACTTCCGTCAGTTCGCGGACTGGGTTCGCGGACTTGGCAAAGCCAATTCCTCCGGTTTCTCTCAATCAACAAAGTTCGAAAACTTCAGATTAAGGAATACATGGTTATGTAATCTGAACTCTCATTCCAATCATTGAGACATTCTCAGAGGACGTTATATAGCCGTTATTCACAGACTGTTTCACGTCAGAGCAATTCTCAAAGGAATTGAAACTTTTCATGACTTTCGTCACTAGGTGAAGATAAATTTGATCAAAGCGAAACGCTTTACCAACACACGATTTCGAGAAAAAGATAAGTAGTGAATACTCAGCTCAAAATGTCAAATGTGTATGATCCAGTCTATATAGCATACGACTTTTTGTCTCATAAGAAGTAGGAGATAGAATAGATAGACTTTTGAGTGATAGATAAGTTCAAGTCTCCACATACCTTTTTGTTCATTAAGTTCCACGGTTCCTTGAGTAGATCTTCGTCGTTGTATGATGAATCGCCATGAAGTCCTTGAGCTCAACTACACTTTTCTATCCTAGTCCGAGACTAGGATATAATAGACTAGAAATCAAGACTCATAGTTTTGATCACTAACATTGACAAACATGCTTGATATAGCAACACATGCGAGGTCGACCGAGCTATGCTCTAACAATTCCATCCATCTATATAATAATAAAGATGATCTATATATTTGTATGAGTGATGTTTGGTCTTCGGTGCTGGTTGGCCCCCGTTTCACGCTGCGAAACTAGCCCGACTACCTCTTCAGCTTTCTTCTCGGTCATCCGAGAGAAAGAATAGTTTGGTCCCCTGTGCTTAGATATCGAAAAGTTATCGACTATTGTCCCTTACAATAGTGAACATGTGAAACCATCCTAGCATATGTGAAAGGAGGGACTTTCTCATGTGGTTATGCAAGGCAGCAGGATCGTGAAACGGGGGATTCCTCCCTGTAGCCTCGCTTGCTCTGGGAAGGGATAAAGTGGGCATGCTATTTTAACGGACGCGAATGCGTAAACCCTACTAAAATGGTGGGACCACTCCTTGTTCCACCCGCGATACGGAAGGTGTCAAGGACTTACTACTGTCTCCGACAGGTTGCCCAGGCAGGTGAGCCGGTGTAGAAACTTAACCATATATTGGAGATAAGATCTTTACGAGAGATTATCTCTGCCCAACCTGGTACTTGCTATTGGAAAATGGACTTTGGATATTGGATCTATATATTTGTAAGCGATGTTATTCACCTTCTTTTTCTCCACCGGGTGCGTTTCGTTTTTCTCGATCTAGTTGGAACAAGTGATGCATCCAACATTAGTTAGAGGAAAAATAGTAGTAAAATTGGACCGGAACATATGCAAAAGAGAGTTGTGCACAGTGCACACAATACTTTAGCTCAAAAGAAACTTACTATACTTTACGGTACACAATTCCGATACAATATAATTACGGGAATATGTCAAATTTTAAAAAACTAGGTTATTGAGGATATGTTATATATATATATATATATCATATGAACCATTAAACTGAGACTCTATACCAATCTACTCAACAAAATTATTAGTTTTATAATTAAAGATATGAAATAATGGTCTACTCACTCAGAATAATGCTTGTATTTGGTAAAAAGGAGTATAAATTAACATCATTTATAGTGTATTTTGATTTTCCAAACAAATATGATTCATTTATGGCGTGTCCGAAAGTAGCCAGTCAGTGTTACTGACTAATGTCGACTTTTACAGGATACATGACATGGTATGTCCTTCGTGTGTCGTGATCAGCAAAGTTACGACATATTTCTAGGTGTATATGTGCAATCTAAATTATGTTGAATGTCGTGAAAAAACTGTATATGCAAATTTTATCCCTAGATGTGGTTTTGGAAGCGTTGCTGGATGTGAAGCAGTACATTAAATGCATTCCACTGTATTAACATTACTCATAGTCGGTTATAAGGTACTGTTCTTTTTTTCTTTCTTTTTTTTTCTTTTTTTTTAGAAAGATTAACAACATGTTAAAGTGCCTACAAGTAAAGCAAAACAAGTTCAAGAGCTTCAACAATAACAACCAAAGCTTGAGACAAGCCTCAAGCAACGAGAACACGAAAAAAAAATAATTATGAAGTACATATCCCAATTATCGATAAGGTTGTCAAGATTAAAATCATTTAACGTATTATCCGAAGAGCCTAATTAGAGAGTTGGATTTGAAACTGCAGAACAATATCTTTTACCATCGTCGCTTTATCATAAGATAATAACACATTTTGAGCCCTTCATATAGACCAGGAATAAGAGGCCATAACTTCCTTTCAATTTGATCATGAAGTAACTTACATTTCCAGCGCCTAATGATTAGGTCTACACAGACCTTGCTCTACAGGCCCAACCCTTGGAAAAATTATGCTTTGAAAATTTCATCTCTGACGGTGATATTCTCTCTTTTTCTTCACCTTCATCTCCCTCTCTTCGATTTGTTGCTTCCTCTCCCTACTCCCCAACCTTCATTCTTATTCCTAATCAAATTTTTTCCTACATTATTTTCCCGTCCCATTACAATCCATCTTCATCTCAATCACTTTCTAACTTACCATCTATTCTTGGTCCTCCTCATGTTCTCCCTACCCACCCTCCATATTTTCTTTTCCCCTTCCTCTAATTCATTTTCTCGCCCCTCAGTTGCTATTTTTTTTGGATTTCTCTTGAAATTAAAAGGAATATCAATATTGGGTTACAATCAGGACTTAATTTTAATTACAACCTCAGTATTTCCAAACAGATGTTAGAAATCATGTGTACTTAAAGATGTTCCAGTTAACAAGGAAGTGCTTCTCATGGATAAATCGAATAATTTTTCAATAGTGAATCTCCTTTAACAAAAGATTTTATTTTCTCGACAAAGATAGTCAACAGGAAACCTCGGATTAAGAATCCCCAAATGAAGGCCTTTTTTTCTTAGAGATTTCTTTGAAGATGATGGTGTTGATGAAACAAATGATTCAATTTGGTTACCAGGCATCTCAATTTAAGCTCTGAATTTTGCTCAGGTACTGACTCAGAGTCTTACATGACCTCAATTCATATTTCACCTAATATTGAGGATGAAAAATTTGTTAGCAATCTGCCTCAAGATTATAATATCATTGAAGAAGGTGTTACTACTGCCCCAAGATCAACTAGGGGTAAGGATAAAAGAAATACTCGATGAATGTCAAATTTTTATCCTGGAATGTTTGAGGTTTGAGGTTTGATTTTCGCAGAGTGGTGCTCAAAAATCTAATAAATCTTCTAAAGCTTCTATCATATTCCTGCAAGAAACTATGTTGGAAAATTATTCACAGAAAAATATTTTACAAATTTGTGGATCGAATAATTTTGGTTGGAATGCTCAGAGCTCAATTGGTAGATCGGGAGGTATGTTAATTCTCTGGGATTTGGATATGTTTGAGGTGGTATCGGCTTTCGCAGGTAACTATCCATTATTTGTTGAGGGTTTCTTGAAACATGATGGTTTTAATGTTTGTCTTACTAATGTTTACGGGCCAAATCATTGCAATGTGAGAGATGATCTTTAGGAAGAGTTATCAACTGTCAGGGGAATGTGTCCTTTATAATCATTGGTATTAGGAGGTGATTTTAATATGGTTAAAATATATAACGAGAAGAAGAACTGCAAAAATATCTTCTAAAAGTACGCTTGATTTTAATAAGTTTATCATTCATTATGAAATAATTGATTTACCACTTAAAGGGACAACATTCACTTGGACTAGTGGGGAAGAAAATCATGTTATGTGTAGTCTAGACTGGTTTTTGGTTACTTCTGATTTTGAGCAGAAATTTCATATGGTTATTCAAACTGCGCTCTCTAGGCCTAATTCTGATCATTTGCCTTTGGCGCTCGATATTGTTGATGTTTCTTGGGGACCTCCTCCTTTCAGGTTTGAAGCGATGAGGTTCTTAGTAACTGGTTTTATTGACAAAGTTAAAGAATTGTGGAATAGTTTTTCGTTTTCGGGTTCACCTAGATCCATTTTTTGGTTTAAACTAGAGTCTCTGGAGATATTATTGAGAAAATGAAATAGAGAAGAATTTGGCAGTATGAATTTGAAAAAGCAACAACTCCTACATCATATTGATTATGTGGATAGGCTTTGAAGAAAGGCAGAGAACAAGTGAAGTACAAAGAACTGACAGGTTCAAAGCAAGAGCGGAATATGCACAAGTAACTCTTATGTTGGAAAGATTAAGTAGGCAAAATTCCATAACACAGTGGTTGAAAGATGGAGACAGAAATACTTCATGTTTTTCATGGTTATGCATCTGGTAGAAGAAGAATTGATAAAATTAAACACATAATAGTTGATGGATCCTTAGCCGATGATAGAGAAAAGATCAAATCTAACATCATAAATCATTTTCAGCAACTTTTTATGGAAGATTTTGTTAGAGCCTTGCTCGGTCGAACTCGCATGTGTTGCTATCTCAAGCATGTTTGTCAATGTTAGTGATCAAAACTATAAGTCTTGTTTTCTATCCTATATAGCTAAAGGTCTCGGACTAGGATAAGAAGTGTAGTTGAGCTCAAGACTTCATGGCAATCATCATACAAGACGAAGGCCTACTCAAGGAACCAGTAGATCTTCATCGACTAAAAGGTATGTGGAGACTTGAACTTATCTGTCACTCAAAAGTCTATCTACTCTATCTCCTACTCTTGAGACAAAAGTCGTTTTGATATATAGACTTTCATTATACACATTTTCTATTTAGAGCCGAGTTTAACTCGCCTATATATTTATCGAAATATGTGTTGGTAAGCTTTTGCTTTAGCCAAATTCATCTTTATCTAGTGACGAAAGTCATGTTATGTTTCAATCACTTTGAAAATTCCTCTGACGAGAAATGGTCTGTGAATAACGATTGTATAACGTCCTCTGAGAATGTTTCAATGATTGAAATGAGAGTTTAGATTACATAACCATTGGTAGGATATAACCATTGTTGTGGAAACACACATATGTATAAGTCCTTATTCCTTCACCCAAAGTTTGCGAAATTTGTTGATCAAGAGAAACAGAATGTGGCCGAGCCAAGTCCGCGAACTCAATTCGCGAACCGACGGAAGTTCTCGCCCCGAGAAATTCTGCTGGAATTTGTGAACTCCTTCCGTGAGATTAAGTCCGCGAACCCAGTCCGCGAACTTGAGTAGGTTATATCTAAAATCGGTTGTTCTTGAACTCATGTTTATATAAACTAAGGAATGCTTTTGCAAACCATGGCTATAAAGTTCATGAACAGATTCGAGTAAATCAAACCGTTTTTACTTCGATTTGTGTCTTGTGTAGTTACATAAGATCTAAGCAATTGAACAACTCTCCAACTAGTTCATTTGAGTCATTTGAACTAGTTATGGTGAAGAAGAATATGGTGGATATGAAATTGATCATATGGCTAACCATTTGGTTAATTATTGTTGAACCAACAAATGTTAATGTTTGGGAACGGCTACATAAACCCAAAATTAAACATTTCATTTGTGTGTAACAAGCTAAGTTTTCGATCCAACGGTTGAGAAATATTAGGTTGAATCTAATCAGGTTTTCATCTAACGATGATATTGAATGCTTTGTTACCAAGTTAACATTGATTGCAAACCCTGATTTGAAAGACTATATAAGAGAGAACTCTAGCAACTGGGAAACCTAATCC